>NW_020954576.1:43824515-44000684 GCF_900497805.2 Vombatus ursinus
CCTGTCTGCCTGTCTGCCTGTCTGCCTGTCTGCCTGTCTGCCTGTCTAGACTTCTATCCATTTCCTATGGCTGCCAAGACTTTCTCTGATCACCTGTCCAATTCCATCAGATCCATCTGGTCCACTGGTTCCAGTCATAACTAATTTTTCTGATACTGCTACAAATTAAAAACTAATTCTGACAGTAAGAAAACATCTAGTCAACTGAAGTGTCCAGGCCCAGGTAATTACAAGCTAAAGTACTGAAGGAAAGGGGAGATACTATTTATTGGTAATTTTTGAGAAATCATGAAGAACTAAAGTGGACAAATGTAACTGTTGCCTTGATTTTCAAATGGAGAAAATGACTGGATTTTAGAAACTCAGAAAATATAAAACTGTGAGTCTGATGTCAATCCCTGGCATAATTTTAGAACAGATTATTAAACAGATGGCTTGTGAGCATTTAGAAAAGAATTCAATACTTCTTAGATGTCAGTATGAGTTTCCCTAAGAACACATCTTAAACTAAACTCACTATGCAATTTTTTTTCAGATTTATTGTATTGCTAGAGCTAAGGTATGCACAGACATATCTTAATTTCAGCAAGGCATTTGACTAGGCGTTCCATAATATCCTCATGGATATGATAGAGAAATGTGCACTGGATAATAGCCTAAATTGGTGGATTTGCAGCTGGTTCATTGTTCCTAAAAGTGATTAATGAATCTGTGTTAATCTATCTCAAGGGTACTTAACCTGAGGTCTATAAACCCATTTTTAAAAAATTGATGATTGTATTTCAATATAATTGGTTTTCTTTCTCATCCCACATATTTTATTTTATGTATTTAGAACATGATTCTGAAAAAAAGGTCCATAGGCTTCACCGGACTTCCAAAGGTGCCCATGATACAAAAAGGTTAAAGTCTCCTGGTCTAGAAGGAGCTCTCTATTTATCTATCAAAAGGAAAAACAAAAAACTCCTTAATGTAAACTGTGCCCCAGAACCCTGAAAATGCTGTATGCAAGCTGACTCAGTCTGATCTTGGGAGCTATTCTAAAATGCCAGCTTCTTTTTTGGCTAGAGCTTTGTGTAGCTCATGGATAGGTTTCCACAAATGCAAGCAACAAGAGCTCATTCTCCCTTACAAGGACTCAAGGTAACAAATGCATTTTGGGTAGAGAACAACTTTTATTTTATCCCCCATAAAATGCAGGAATTGCAAAGGACTGATAGGAGAACATAAATATATACCTAAAACAAGTAAAGCACTCACAGTAGCCTGTAAGTAATCATGACAATTCTCCTCCCTCTCAGGCAGGTTCTACTTTTCCATCAGGATCCTAGAATCCTTTTAACTCATTTATATTCCGTGGTTTGGACTCTCCTTAGAAGAGAACTGAACTTGGGGTTTCTTACAGGATAATGTTTATGACATTCTGGTGAATTGTAGCTTTCCCCATGGAGTTTTAACCCCTTCAAGACTCATCCCACACTATAGTTTGGCCTATCCCAGAAAGAAAATGCCTCTTTATACTGTTGTTGTTGTTCAGTCATTTCATTGTGTTTGACTCTTTGCGACCCATTTGGGTTTTCTTGGCAAAGACACTGGAGTGGTTTGCCATTGCCTTCTCTAGCTCATTTTAGAGATGAGGAAACTGAGGCAAACAGGGTGAAGTGACTTGCCCAGTGTAAGTATCTGAGGCTAGATTTGAACTCAGGTCTTCCTGACTTCAGGCCCGACGCTTTATGAACTGCGCCATTTAGATGCCCATATGTACACTGTGCTGTACCTAATACCTCACAGCATATTAATAATGGGGAATAATCTTTTATGTCGTCTTTTAGCTTCCCCACATTATGACTGTAGTCCTTTATTACTCCTTCCGCTTCATAGGCCATGTAAGTGATATTCTTCTCTCTCCCATAGCCTTTTTTTTTTTAACTTCCCTTACCTTCTTAATTTGATTTATCTTAAATTAATTTACCTTCTCTTTCTAAAAGTCCAAGTCCCCAGAATCCATTTGGGGTTACTCATGAGGTAATCCATAAGGCTAGCGATCTTTCACTTGTTGCTTGAAGGTTAGATTCTAGTAGCAGACTGCCCAGGAATTCTCTCCCCTAAGCAGGAGTCAAGAATGACATTGTCCATTCAGGCTATGTGGACAAGAGCATGTCAATCTCTGCTACAAGACAAATGTGTGTTTCTTGGTTCTATACAGTGCCCTGGCTTCTGAAATTCCAGCGGCAAGCCAGGAGAGAACAGCACTGGCCAAGCCCCTGAGAGAATCTCTCTGGGGAAGAGGAGACTCTCTTTCCTCTCATCCCCCTCTGAGCAGAGGATGACCTTGTGAATTTTGATGTATGGGAGGATTTATATTTCTCACTGGTGTCCTAGTCATGTCCCTGGTATAGCAGAGGCTGGAGGCAGTGTCTGCATTGGGAGCCAAGGACAAACTGAAGAAAAGCAGCTTCAGAATTCTACAAAGAACACAGCAGAAAGCTACATCCTACCTAAGGAGAACTTCGTGAATGGCTCACAAGGGGAAGAAAATGTCTTCTAGCAAAAAAGGCTTCTAGGACCTGTGAGTCCCTTTGCCACATCTGCACTAAGCTTGAGCCCACATTCCCCTTGGAATTTGAATAAGCTCGTGGGATAGTGTGGACCTAGTTTGGAGAGGGTGTTTGGTACAAACTGTTCTTACTCTATATACCACATTAGTATACCCATTCCTAAAAGCTAAGTCTAGTTGGCCAACTGATATTAACTAATCATTGATAAGAAAAGTTCACCAGTGATGGCTCTTAAGCATGATACTTCTCCTCCCCCAATACCATCAGGATCTTCTAGAACTCTGAGAGGAGAAGGTAGAGATTGCCCTCTGGGGACCCAGACTGGTAATGAGAGTGGGAGTCGGGAGAATAAGTTCCAAATCATGAACTTGGAAAAGGTTCCAACCATAACCATCAAGTCTGCTGGGGATCTCTCCTGATCAATCCTTTATACTAACAGCTAGAGGTGTCTGCAAATGTAATGGGCTACCTTGGGAAGAAGTGGCTCCCCTTGGTAGAGGCTTTCAAGCAAAGGCTAGACAATCACTTGTTGGATGTATTTTAGGGGAAATTTTTTTTAAAAAAGTATACATTATACTAATGATCCTTTCCAACTCTGAAATTCTCCGATATTGCTGTTCTGTCCTTAGTCCATGCTGCCCAGAAGTTTTTGTTTTCAATAGATGATTGGAATGACTTCATACTAGTCAGAAGGCAAACTTGCCAAATTTCTAGATGATACAAAGCTGGGAGTTATACCTAACAGAATTTTAGACCTGGAACAGACAACTGAGATCACTTAGTCCAGTGGTTCTGAAAGGTGTGTCACAGAATGTGAGTGTGCTACCAGTCACTGAACATGCCACAGAATTGGAATGGAAACATTGGAACTCTAGTTAGAGTGAGCAAGCTTGGCCCCAAAGAAGATACAGTGTAGGAAAATCCATTTCCTTCTCTTCTTTGCAGATCTGGGCAACTATGGATGTGGAATCCTGAACATGGTACAGTGCCAAGGTTGCTGGATGTGGGGTCAGAGGACTTGGGTTCAAATCCAGGTTCTTTCAGGTAGCAATCTGTACAACCCTGGGCTAGTCATTTAATTTGTCTGGGCTTCGGTTTCCTCAATCATAAAATGAAGGGGTTGGACTTGATAACCTCACAGTTCCCTTTTACCTTCAGATCTATGATCTACAATGTTATACTTGGCTCACATGACATCTTTGCCAAACTTTTCCCCTGTTTCCTTTTTTTTTATTGTTTATAGGACAGAGGCCAACAAACTTCATTGAGGACTAAATCCAGCTCAACTCTCATCTTGTAAGGGTTCTCAAGGTAAGAATAGTTTTTATGTTTTAAAATATAATAAAACTTTAATTAACATGTAAAAGAACATTCTTACATTGTGGACAGTACAAAATTAGGTGGCAGTCATGATTTGATCCTACTGACCCTCAGTTTGCTTATGCCTATGGGGGATGAATCTCTGGATTTTGGAAGGAGGAGGGGTATATTGGGAAATAACAGTGAGATAAAACAAAAGATATCAATAAAAGTTAAAAAAAATTAATGGAAGACACTTGAGTATTTAACGTGAATAGAAGAAACCAAGGTTAGGCATGATAGTGGTTTTTAAATATTTGAATGTTTGTTAGGAAGAAGAGAGAATATAATAGTTCTGTGTCACAACAGAGGACAGCGTCGGAACAATGGAGAGACAATATGGCGCAGTAGCCACAGTTTGAGGACCTAGATTGGAATCATGGTTCTGTTCCTTCCTGCCTTTGTCACTTAGGACAAGTCATAACCTCTCTGGACCTCCATTTCCTCATCTGTAAAATGAGGGTGTTGAACTAGATGACCTCTGACGTCCCTTCTAGCTTTAAATCTCTACTTGTCTGATCTTGTGACAATTTGCAAGGAGTTAAATTTTAGCTCAAGATAAGGATGACCTTATGAACAACCATAGCTTTGTGCCAATCAAAGAGCCAGAAATACCTATCTTCATGAACTATCTAGAGATCCCTACCATGAGAAATTTTCAAGAAGAGGCTAGAGGGTAGAGGATGGAAGGGATTCCTGTACTGCTGATCCTATAAATTAGGTGGCTTCAAAGGTCCATTCCAACTCTAAGACTTTAAGTAGGGAATGGTTTGGGAAACCATACAGGAGCTATGTTAAAACAAGACTGATATACTTTTTTGATAGGGAAGGGATACTGGGGAAAACTATGATGTTTTAAAAAGACAGAAGACATCTATGCAAACTTATTTGGGGGAAAAAAACAACTGCTAGATGGAAATGGGAGTTTTTAGCTGCTTTCATATTATTTTTTGCATCCCTTCAGACCAAGAGAAAGAAAGGAGTTTGTTAGCCCCTCCCCCCTTTACTTGTTTTCATGGGAAAATGGACAAAAAATTCTGGGACATAGGTTTAGATTCTATACAGGAAAGAAGTTCTACATTTGAAATATTTCAGTGTCAGAAACAGGCTTCCAACCAATCTTAGGATCATAAGATTTAGAACTAGGTGAACCTCAGAAATTGTGTGATATTCTCCTCCTCCCCTATTTTATAAATGAGGAAACTGAGGCCCCGAAAGGAAAGTAACTTCCCAAGGTATTAACCTCATCAAGACAGACTGTTTAATTGTGTTTGTAACTACTGCAAGTAACAAAATGACTTGAACACAGTTGATACTTAATAAATGCTTGTCATCTACTCTTCATTCATCTTTATGCATATCAGTTTGTCAGTATGCTTTTTCTTTCACTAGAATCTAAGCTTCTTGAGGGAAAAGATTGTTTTTGCTTTTTCTTTATACCTCAAACACCTACCACAATGCTGGGCCCATAATAAATGTTTAATAAATGATCACTGACTTATGAATAATTTGTTGAATTGAATTTGAATGTAGCAAGTGTGTCATATACTTCTTTAGTAATCCTCTAAAATGCCTAGCGTGGTGTTAAGTACATAGCCCATAGGAAGCATATGCAATTTTAAAAATATATTTTTAAAATTTATTTCATTAAATTTTTCTCAATTACATGTAAAAAATTTTAACACTTATTTTAAAAAAAATGAGTTCCAATTTCTCTGTTTTCTTTGCACTCCTCCCCCACCCTTTGTGAAGGCAAGCATTAGGATATTGATTATACATGTGAAGTCTTGCAAAATCTTTCCATATTGGTCACATTGAAAAGAAAAACACACAAAACCCAAGAAAAATAAAGAAAGTTCTAAAAAGAATGCTTCAATTTGCATTCAGAGTTCATCATTTCTCTGTGGATAACATTTTTCGTCATGGGTTCTTTAGATTCTTTTGGCTGATTGTCTTGATCAGAGTAGCTAAGGCTTTCACAGTTGATCATCCTTATGATATTGCTGTTAATGTGTATTCTTCTGGTTTTGCTCATTTCACTTTGCATCAGTTCACATAAGTTTTCCCAGGTTTTTTTGAAATCATAATGCTCATCATTTCTTATGGCACAATAGTATTCCGTCACAATCATATATCACAACTTATTATTCCCCACTTGATGGGTGTCCCCTCAATTTCCTCTTTGCTACCACAAAAAGAACTGCTATAAATATTTTTGTACAAATAGATTCTTTTCCCTTTTCTTTTATCTCTTGGGGATACAGACCAGTAGTAGTATTGCTGGATCAAAGGGTATGCACAGTTTTAAAGCCCTTTGGACATAGTTCCAAATTGTTCTCCAGAACAGTTGGACCAGTTGACAACTCTACCAACCATGCATTAGAGTCTCAATTTTTCTGTATCCCCTTCAACATTTGTCATTTTCATTTTCTGTCATGTTAGCTAATCTGATAGGTGTGAAGTGGCATTTCAGAGTTGTTTTAATTTGCATTTCTCTAATAAGTTTTCATGTGACTATCAATAACTTTGATTTCTTCTGAAAACTACCTGTTCATATTTTTGACCATTTATCAATTCAGGAATGGATTATATTTTTATAAGTTTGACTCAATTCCCTAAACAGTTGAGAAATGAGCCCTTTTTCAGAGAAACTTGCTGTAAAATTTTTTCTTCCAGTTTCCTGCTTTCTTTCTGATTTTGGCTGCATTAGTTTTTTTTTTTGGTACAAAACCTTTTTAATTTCATGTAATCAAAACTACCCATTTTATTTCCTGTTATCCTCTCTATCTCTTATTTGGTCATCAACTCTTCTCTTATCCATAAACCTGGCAGGTACATTTTCCAGGAAGCATAATTCATGATTATTAGCTCCATGAGATCTTAACCTTGTCCAATCTTATCTTTGTGTGTCATAGTATTCAGTCATAGTATTCTGCCATTATTAGGCATTTAATAGGTGTTGAATTAACTACATAATTGTTAAATTGCATCAGGAATGAATAGAATTGTTCTGAGAGAAGATTGTGGCATCTCTGTCCAAAGGGCCTTTCACAATAGCAGTGTTTTTCTGGGGATGATTTAGACATGGACAAGTCCAAAAGTCTGGCAGTTGGATTAAGAATCAGAGAACTTTTAGAACCACGAGGGGCCTTAAAGATGATTTAGTTCAACCCCCTCATTTGCTTTAGAAAAGCGAAACTAATTCCCACCAAGATACACAACTCTTCAGTGCCAAGGTCAGAGCTAGAGCTCAGGTCTCCCATTTAGCTAGGAGTACAGGACTCCTTTCTTTGCACTGGGACTTGGTGACACATCTTAAGAACTGTTCCATTCAATCTAATTCAGCAGCAAATCCCTTAAATGAACACCAGCTGCATCTTTTCACCTATCCAGGAGTGGCAGCCAGAAAAAAGGCCATTTTTTTTTTTAGGGAAAAATATTAATCTTCTAAATAGGGCAACTTTATCTTTCTTTCATTTAAATACTGCTAAACACAAGAGGGAAAGCACAGAACCGTTATCCATCAGAGTGAAGAATAATCCACTATCAAGACTTACATTGACTATAAGATTGGCCTCTGAGCTATGGGCTCTCCTACCCCCCTTTCCAGAACAAGGTTAGTGGGTATATCTTTCTTTAAATGGCTCCATTTCATTTGCATTTTTAAGCTCTCACTTCAGAGAGCACGAGAGGTTACAAATGGCTTGGAGCAGATGGGTGTGATTTCTCCAAACTCTACACAGAATATTCCTGCCTGAGCTCCCCCATCCCCGAAATTGAGTGTCAGCTTCCCTCAGAGTAGAAAGATATTAGCTTCATATTTGTACATGTTTTTCACTGCTCTCCTCTTGATTTGATGGTCTCATTTAGCCACAGGCAGTCTCTGGCAATGATTCTGTCTCCCCAATAAAATTAAAAATCACCTTTCCTCTCTGTCTTCCTTCTCCTCCCCTATCTTTTTAATAAGATATTTCCTTGTTTAGGGCTGAAAAGAGACAAGGTATAGAATATTGGAAGTATTTCTTTTCCTCCAGTTATTTCTGTTTTGATAAGGAGAAAACAACACAAAGGGGGAAGGGGAGAGAAGCCCCAAAATGAAAATCTGGCTGGGAAAATCTCAATAGGAACACAAGTATCTCTGGTATGTTAAGATAGGAAATAGAAATGGTAGTCTTGGCCTTGAAGAACAGATGAAGAATCATCTTTTTCCTTGACATAGAAGGATGAGGTGCTATAGGAATGTAGATGCATAATCTGGTGTGGTCACTATGTGGGTTTGTCTTGCTTGATTATTGTTTATTACAAAAGAACACTCATTGGGTGGTGGGGAGGGATAAAGGGGATGCTATCGGTAGACTTCAGCAAAACTGACTGTCACAAGGTGAAAAAACAGAGACACTAAAATGTAAAGGGAAAGACTTTTCAGAAGTAAAGAAAGAATTCCAATGCATAGCAAAGTTTTGAGACTTGAGATGCTCAAATGATTGTGGAAAGCCAAGAAAAGACAATGACACCCTAAGGTATAGACAGTTTTTGCCTCCAGTCACTCATCTGCATCATTGAATGAGACCCCAAAAGGAATATGGGAAATATAACTGGATGATCCCCATAAGTAAAGGTAGGGTCCCCTCTAAAACCAGGAAAGCTTGTTGAACAGGAGGTACTAAACTCTACTCCTTCCTGCCTCTATGTGATAAGCCTCAGAACTGATCGTCACAAGGAATCAAAGAGAAAAAGCTTTCACTAGGTCATTGTCTTTTAGGAAAGACCACAGTCCCATTCCAGCTGAAATGAGTATGCTAACACTCCATCAGAAGAGGGCTCACAGGAGCCCAGCTCAGCCAAAAGCTGACCTATTGAAGAATGAACCCTTAGAATCTAGGACAGAATTGTCAAACAGGGAGCTGGCTGGGGTTGAGTTTGACACTACTGTCTAGGACATTGACCTGTCCAGAGAGAAAACATGTTAAGTAATTGAGCCATCACCTCAGTTGAGTGACCTGCTTGAGTCAGCCTAGTAGGAGATTGACCCAACCAACTGAAATACCATTCCCTGGGATGATTCAGCCCAAATGAGCAGTGGAGTAATATGTCCAGCACTCCAGGCAACTTCATGAGCAGCCTCTGGAGAAAGAAAGGACGTTAAGGTCTTGCAGTTCTGGAATTGGGAGTTACTTTGGCAATATGTACTCCCTACGTAGATGCCTCAGTGCCGTCATTCTATTAGCTTGTGCTGATCTTTCTCCCAGAGACTGTTTGTGGGATAATATGAACCAGGTTTGGGGAGGGGGAAGCTAGTGCTTTGTAACTGTAGCTGCATCCCAATTAGTGTGAACAATGAATTCCTTAAGTTATTACATTATTCGAATTCACACTGCATATTTCCATTGGGCTGGAACCAATGACTGTATTTTAAATAATTTTAACTTTGAATAGTGAAAATTCAAATATGCAAAACCACTTCAGGGGATTCATTTTTCACATCAACCAGGACCAAGCTATGCCATTTAAGTAATTATATTTGCTTAGAACTGAATCTATTGACTGATTGTTAAGAGGAAACACAATGGGGGCTGTGAGCTAGGAGAATAACCATCCACATGGTTATCCATAGAGTATTTACCCTGAAGGGTAGCTAGGTGGTACAGAAGGGTTAGGTGGCACAGTGGTAGAACACTGGGCCTGGAGTTAGGAAGACTAATCTTCCTGGGTTCAAATATGGCCTCAGATACTTGCTAGCTCTGTGATCCTATGCAAGTCACTTAACCCTATTTGCCTTAGTTTCCTCATCTGTAAAATGAGCTGGAGAAGGAAATGGCAAACTATTCTGGGATCTTTGCCAAGAAAACCCCAAACAGGGTCACCAAGAGTCAGACATGATTGAAAAGACTGAACAATAATAACAACAACAATGACAATAAGGGATCCAACCTCCTAATGCCAGTGCCCCAGAGGGCGTGCTACAGTTATATCTGGAAATGACAGTGATGTAAAAACAAAATGAATGAATAATATCTAAAATAATTTTTAAAAAAAGAATAGAAACATGGAGGCAGCATGTTGTAGTGGAAAGAACACTGAATACAAAGTCAAGAGCTCTAATCTATAGTCCTAACTCTATAACTAGCTCTGTGACCTTGGGCAAGTCACTTTCATAACTTGACAGGTCATTTCACTTCTCTGAGCTTGGTTTCCTTATCTTCATATGATAGGGTTGAACTTGATGATTACTAAGGTCCTTTCCAACTCTAACCTTTGTGACTTCTGATTGAGGGTATATTATTGTTCATCCTTTGTTTCAAAAAGGACCTGTAACATTACAGAGTGATGTCATGACTTGGACGTGAACTGGATTTAAGTGAGGCAGAGATACACAAAGTCATTAGCCTCACTTTCTCTTCCAGAGTCATCAAAGTACAGTGAAGATGACAGGCAATGGCCCAGGGTGCAGTGTCTTCAGCTTCTGATCAAGGTGTAGGCACACCACAGCACTTCCTTCAGCCACCTTCATGGCTGTTGGAACAAATTGTTCTCATCCACTCTTTCTTCTGGTATCCATTCCTCTAATTCACAGATAGGCTTGAGGCCTACTGATTACCCCCGAACTGGTGTAGCCCATCTGCCAAGATGGTTTTACCAGGTGTGGCCATTGCATGTGCTACAGCTTCTTGGAGCCAGAGGTGAGAATTGAGTGAGAGATGGACACCGAAGGTGCATGAGCCGCCCTGAAATCGGCCCTACAAGCCCTCACACCAGAGGTTCTGGTCCTCCCCGAACACCCCACACACCCTGATTGAGGTTATATAGCACCTGAGGATGGGAAGGGATATGAAGATTTTAGGAGTATATTAGAATAATAACCAGCTACCACAGTTGTGCCCAGGGGATTTTTGAGTTCAAAGCACTTAAACAAATCTTCATCATTCCTCTCCCAATCATAGACTAGTTTAGAGGCTTAGACAGTGCTGAATTATAGTCATTGTTTCTTCTGCAATACCCTAATGCTTGTCATTAGTATCTCAAAAAGGAATAGGGCACCATACACAAAGGGCAAGAATCAGCAGATATAAATCCCACTGTTTGGCATTTAAAGCCCTTCACAACCTGGCCCCTTCTTACCTTTTCAGTCTACTTACAGATCACTCCCATCCATGTTTTCTGATGTCCAGCCATACTGGTCCACATGCTGCTCCCCGCACATGGCACTCCATTACTGGTTACCCTTCTTGTCAGGACTGAGCACCCTCATCACCTCTGCCTCTTGGAATCATTGGTTTTCTTTAAGACTCAGCTCAAGTACCACCTTCTGCTGGAATACTTTCCTGGTCCCTCTGCCTGCTAGTGCTTTCACCTCCAAAGTTACTTCTTTGGCTAACTGCCACCACCCAGAATGTTTGGGACCAATTTTATTACAGTTTTATTTGTAATGGGAAGGCCTATTAGGGAAATGGTTTACCTTTCCATGGTGCCCTGGAACTAAAGCATGGGTATTGATTGGAGGAGAGCAGAGACACACTTAGTACTGATTGGAGAAGAGAAGTGAAAGGGAACTATGCATATGGAAATAGCTGTGATGTCTAGGAATTGTAGTGGTGACCAGGAATGCAGCAATTGCTATGGTCATCAACCATTCAATAAGTCAGGTCAAATCAAGTCAACAAGCACATATGAATATGTTACTTTGTCCCAGGTACTGTGCTAAGACTACAAAGAGAGTAAAAAACACGAACCCTGCCTTTAAGGAGGTTACATTCTAATGGGAAAGATGACATGTAAACAAGTCTCTTTATATAAAACATGTATAGTATTAAATGGGAGGTGATTTGAGGAAAGGGAGTGGAGGGGTGGGGTGGGGTGGGGGACTTTAAAATACATGTTGCAGAAAGTCTTAAAGGAAGCCAAAGAAGCCAAAAGGCAGATGTGATAAGGGAGAGAATTCCAGGCGTGGGGTAAAGCCAGTGAAAAAGCATGGAGTTGGGTAAGGAAATTTTTGTTCAAAAAACAGCAACACGGACAGTGGTAAAGGCATTGGTTGTTGGACTCACACTGAAGAATATTTGAGGGTGTTGAAGCTGTGGCAACCTGGCTGAATTGGGAACGGTTGAGAATGACTGGGTCTGACACATGGAGCTGACCTGGTGCCAGAGGCAGGCAATACCAAATCACAGATATTGGGACACAGACACTGTCTTCCTCAAAATTACCCAACTTCATCAACTCTTCAGGGAGAGGAGTGTTATGATAGTGTTATGAGTTTTATTCCTTACTACCAGACTCGGAACCCTTCCTCTCTCCTCCCCTCCCCTCCCCCCTTCCCTTCTCTTTCCCCCTCCCTTTCACCTTTTCTTTCCCCTTTCTCTTCCCTTCCTCTTGCCCCTCCCATGGTGAGTCTGCGAGCTTCATCTCCCCCAGAGCCTAGCATAATACCCAATATTTGTTAAATAGATTTGATGTTAGAAGTCAGCAGCTCTGGCCGTGGGGCTTATGATGCAGAGCTGTTTTCAGGAGCCTATTGAAGAAGGTGCCAGAATGAGGAAAGCTTCCTTTGTTATCCATTTATTAGGAAGTAGGGGAGGGGGCAAACAAACAAACAAAAAAGACAAGAAAGAAAGACAATGTGCCCTAGAGCCCAGTCACATTTTCCTTCATTCACCTATATTCTGGCTCCATATTTCCAAAGTCCTTACTTTTTTTTTATCTTCAATTAAAAAAAACGAGTTACCTAGAAAAGGCAGAGAGTAGCCTGTGGGGACAATAATGATGCCATTCATGCTGTGCTCTTGAGTAGTTAAAATTGTGTCAGCCTTTCCGACCTCTGGTGGAATTTACTGTGGTTTAGATCTTTGTTGGAGAAATGAGCATTTGGGCAGCAGACAGAAGGCAAAAGGTCTTAGACTTGGAGCATATTATTTTAACAAGATGAGAAAAAAGGCCATTAGGGCTCCCCTTGCCACACCTCCCCTCCTCCACCTTCTTTAGTAGTAAAATCTGACTGTCCAACTCCCGCCACCTCTCCTCGGGCTCTGCTTTGGCTCTCCTGTGCCAGAGAGAACTTGAATGTTACCTTTCAGTTGCCATTTGCCTAGATTTGGAAGATGCTTCAGGGAAGTAGTCTGTGACCTAAACTCTTCAACTAAATGTATACCAACCAAGAGAGGTCCCAGGGAAACATATATACTAATGGTTGAGGTTAAGAACACTTTATTTCATAAATCATATACTGAAGGGGCATTAGAACTAGAAGTACTCTTAGAAGTCATCTACTTTGACTCTTACACTTTACACATATGGAAACTGAGGTTCAGGGAGATGTGACGACCTACTCTCACCACAGATGAGGCTCCCTAACTTAAAGGCATCTTGTGTTTCCTCTGTTTCAAAGCATAACTTCACCCACACCATTTCTGACTGCTGAGACAGTAAGCCATATTTGACAATTTTCAGAGAAAGAGATCCCAGTCCCCAGTTTCAGTGTCTGACAACCTTTAAGGTTCTTTTTTGTCCAACCTCAGAAAAGCAATACTATTTCAGAAATGCTTTTAACTTTCTGCAGAGCACTTCCACATTTTTCATCTTAGTTCTCACAACAGTCTCGTGAAGATATTATTATCCCTATTTTACCCCAGTGAATTGAAGGGGAATATGACCACAGAGTTAGAGCTTAGAGGTGATCTTTCAGACTAGAGACACTAAGTGACTTGCCCAAGGTCACACAACTAATAAGTGACTAAATGACTTTTTCATGTCACTTGGCCAAGTGAGTGGTGGAGTCACCTGGGTATTTAGAACCCAGGTCTCTAGGCTTCTAGCCCACAACTCTTTTTCCATATCCTCTTATGATTCTAGCTTTTGTGCTTTCTAATTCAATGGATGAGGGCCATTGTTTCCTCCTTTTCTTCTATTCTAGGGACAATGCAGGAAAGAATCAGGGTACTTAGGGATATACAACTTAGCTTAACTTAACATTAAGAGTTCATAAAGGGTTAAGGTACAGTTGATGATGTGTGAAAGAAATCAAGTGACTTCTTGATATAGTCAGTGTATTTATTGCCAACTTCTTTATTTACTGGTGCTGGCTCTTCCATTTATCAGGAGGCAATGATGGTAGCTTTAATGAGTAAGCATTTTTTTTTAATGAACTTGTTCCAAATGGATATTCCATCCTCAGAACTCTGTGTTCCAAAACAACTTTATAATTATAGCCTCTAGAAGAATGTCCTGGCTGAATCTGGGTTTTGTGTAAACATTTTTTCTAGTGGGTTTTGAATTCTTTCAGTGGAAGCAATTGTTGCCATGGACTAAGGAATGGGAATGAGAAGTGGGTAAAAATGCTTGGACTTGAGTTTTTGAAAGAGAAGATGGGTGAGGGTGGAGAGTGATCTAAAGAGGTTTAGGACAGAGGAAGGCTACAAAGAAAGTCTACCATCTTCCTTACCTTAGGGCATTTATGTAAGAGGAAATGTACTAAGCAACTGGGGCATAGTAATGATGACTAATTCTCTTGCTTGCTACTTTCACATAAATGAGTTGTAGGGAGGTTCTGGGTGGTTTGACTTCATTTATTACATAGCATCATAGATTTAGGTCTAAAAGAGATCTTAAATGTCTTCTGGTCCAATCTCTTCATTTTTCAAATTAGGCAACCAAGGCACAGAAAAGTATGGTGACTTGCCCGAGGTCACAAAGGTAAGTGTCAGAGGTGAGACAATCCCAGGTCCTCTTATTTCCAACCCAAGACTCTTTCCACTTTAACACATTGTCTCCCAGTAGTCACATTATTTATTGCTTTGGCATATCCTAGCACCTTTCTACCCAAGAGCTCAAAGGACTTTGATATCTTGGATTTCCCCTTCATTTCTAGTCTTACAGACACTACTCTAGTTAAGATTCTAGATACCACATGATTTGCTGAATCCAGAGCATCCTAAGTAGTCTTCCTGCCTGCAGGGTTTCCTCATTCCATTGGAACATTGCTCCATGGGGGGATAACAAGGCCCTACCTAGAAGATCATTCCCTCCCCCCAGCCAAGTTACTGATATTGTTATGAGTCATAACTGTTTCTGGGACCTCATTAGTACAACATCCCTGCATTGTTCTCCTTCTGGCACTGTGGACCGATTAGAGCTCAGGCTTGACATCAAAAATGCTGAGGTCATCCACTGCATCCTGGGTTATCACCAGTCATCTTGACGTTTGTCCTACCATTGGACTTTGATGACTCAGGAAGAGAGAACGGGGTTGGCACAACTCTGCCTCACTTAAATCAAATTCATGGGTGAGTCAAGACATCACCCTTCTGATGTCACTAAGACCTTTGAGAACAAAGAACTCCCACCACCTTCATCAGCCTGAAGAACTGTTAACAACAACAACAGCCTGAAGAACCACTACCACCTCTACCATCGCCACTGCCACCAGCACCAGCAACAGCACCACCAGCCTTGCCCTCCTCTAACAAGCTGGCCCATTGCTATCACACTCCTTCAATATCATGTTCTTCAATATCCATCATGCCAATCAGGAAACTTGAGTGGTTCCCTGATGACTGTCAGCTCAAATAAAAGCCTCTTGGCCCAGCAGACAAGGCTTTCTATCAGTTTCTTCAGACCTCAGATCATACTTAGTACCCTTCATATATCAATCTCTTATTCCACTTTGTTTTAGTTATTTGGTTATTCATATGCAATTTTGTTCCATTTTATTTTAGTTATTGGCATGCACATCTTTTCTTTACTTTGAGATTATAAACTTTATGAAGGAAAGTCTTATTAGACTGTGTATCTCTTCCATCATCTAGAACAAAGGTGCCTCAATGTATGAAAGGATTGGGGCATCATAGTTTTAGAGAAGTAAAGGACCTTAGAAGTAATTTACCCCAATTTCCCTCATATTATAGATGAAGAAACAGGTCCAGAGAAGTTAACTAGCCCAAGTCACAGAAGTAGCAGGAAGCAGAGTTCTGTGGCACTTCAATTTTCAGAGGAATCATGGTAATTTTCGCAAGGGTGGGTATTTTTCCCTCAACTTAGATGACTTCTCCAACATAATAGAGCAAATAGCTTTTAGAAGTTTGTTATTGCTGTTCAGGAATTCAGTCATGTCTAACTCTTCGTGACCCTGTGGACCATAACACGTCAGTGCTGTCCATGAGGATTTCTTGGCAAAGTTACTAGGATGGTTTGCTATTTCTTTCTCCAGTGGATTAAGACAAACAAAGGTTAAGTGACTTGCCCAGGGTCACACAACTAGTAAGTATCTGAGGCCACATTTGAACTCAGGTCTTCCTGACTCCAAGCCAAGCATTCTATGCACTGAACCACCTAGTTACTTCTTTTAGAAGTTACTGTGGCCTCCACATTTATCACCCCATGGCCAGCCTAGTGATGAACCTCTCTAGCCAAGCCAGGCTGGTTCTCAGGCAGTTGGTGAGTGGGCCCACACCAGTACCTTTGCAACCTGGGAGCATGTTCCAGAGTATGTACCTTGCTGATGTAATTGTGGAGAACCCAGGGTCACCTCCATGCTATGATCAGGCATTGGAAGGAGATTTGAGAGGCAATTTCTGCACATAGTGGTGCTTAATAAATATTTTTTAAATTAAATTAGAATCAAATATAAATGCTTCTGTTTGGTGTTTAAAGCTCTTCACCATCTTGTCCCATTCTATCTTTCCACTATTTTCATACTTTCATCACCTTCCACATACTCTACAGCCCAGTCATACTGACTTACTTGCTGTTCCTGACCCATGATGCTCCATCTCCCATTTCTATGGCTTTTCTTGGCTGTCTCCATGCCTGGAATGCTCTCCTTCTTTCCCTCCATCTCTGAGCAGGGCCTTGAAAGAATAGAAGGGACTCACCAGGCAATGAGAATGCTACCCAGGGATGGGGGAGGGCCTGTGCAAGTTTGAGATGGCATAAGAGTGCTAACCAGGGGCAGCTAGGTGGCGCAGTGGATAGAGCACCGGCCCTGGAAGACCTGAGTTCAAATCCGGCCTCAGACACATAACACTTACTAGCTGTGGGTGACCTGGGCAAGTCACTTAACCTCATTGCCTAACAAAAAAAAAAAAGAGTGCTAACCGATTTCAGGGAATAGCAAGTAGTCTAATTGGTCAGAAAGTAGGGAACATGCATGGGAATAGTGGGAAATAAGCAGGAAAGGTAAGTTGGATTCCTTAAATGCCAGCCTAGGAAGATTATATTTTATTATGGAAGCAACAGGGAGTCATTGGAGATTTTTGACCAGAAAAGTGATACAGTCAGTCTTATGCACCGTGAAGATTATTTTGTCAGCTAATGTGAAGAATTATTTGGGTAAGGGAGACTGGAGGAAGTGAGGGAAGCTCACAAGGTTTACTAATACTGGAATCCAGGTGAAAGATGATGAACTAGGATGGTAGCCCAGGGAGTGGAGAGGAGGAAACAAATGAGAAAAACAGCATAGAGTTACTCTTTACCTTCTTCGTGGATTTCTCTTTTCCCTCCTCCTGAGATGCTCCCTGTTTCCTGCTGATCCCTGACTCTCCATATTCCTGTTTTAGCACCCAGCCCAGACTGGCCCTCCTCTTAACCAGGTCAATGGTCCTTCTGCAGCGATGAGAGAATGTGCTCCATTTGTGACCCCACAAGTAGATGTGTTTTCTTTCAATTAGTTGGGAAATCAAACTTGGTTCATGAAAAAGGGAGATTTATAGCTTGGGTTGATACATTACTGTTGGAGAGTTCTTGTAATAAAAGGTGTAATCACTGTGGGGGTTGGGGGGTTGGGAGGATATTGCCTGGGGTTTATGACAGTGCACTCTCTGATCTGCAGCGCTCGGGGTGAAGCAAGAGAATTATCAAATTGTCCTTCAACCGAGATAAAAGACAATTTTTTGTTTTAAGGGGAGGGGGAAGCTAGAGATGAAGAAGGTCAGAGCTTTCATTTTTCTTTGTGCTCTTGTCCTGACTTAGAAGTAGTGATCCCTCCCTTTGTGTGGACTTTCCACAGAAAATGGAATTTATTCTGGCTGATTTTCAATGAAAATGTGAAGAAAGTGAATGTTCTGGCGGGGGGGGGGGGGGTCTCATGTCTGACCACGTGGTCTCCATTCAATGTGTGAGGACTGCTCCTCTCTTTGCCCCTCTGTCCACCTTTCTTTCTCTCAGTCTTTCTTGCTGCCTTTGCCTCTTTTTTCCCTGACCTTTCCTTTGGCCTCTTTCTCAAGCTCTCTGTCTCTGTCTCTGTCTATCTCTCTCCTTTGTTTTTCTTTCTTTGTACTTTTCTCCCTCTGTCTGTTTCTATTTCTCCAATTTCTTTTGATTTCTACACTCCTCTCTATTTCTCCCTCTCTGTTTCTTTCTCTGATATCTCAGCCTTCTTTCTCTTAGCTTCTCTGTTTCTGTCTCTGTCTTTCTCTTTCTGTGCTTGCTTTTTTCTCAGTTTTTTTGTATCTCTTTTTCTGTGATTCTTTTATTCTCTCTCTCTCCACCTCCCTTCCTCCTCTCTTCTTCCCTCCCTCCCTCTGTTCCTTTTTTGATGCCCCTTCCTTTTCTCCACCTTGCACCTCCCTCTCTGCCACTTTTTCTCCTTCTGATTCTGATTCATAATATCTTGAAAGGCTGCTTGATAACATTTGCCCAACCCTCCTGACATCTTGTGAGTGATTCCTCCTCAGGCAGCTTTTGATGTGGTCTGTGTATGATTGATGAAAGCTGCCTCAATTTGCTCTTCAAAGCTTTGTTTGTGGTGAGGTTGAATATATCTTAGTGAGGTTTCACTCTTTTTCTCTTCACAAACAATTCCAAATTATGCAGGAATACTGAGGCACTGGCCATGTACTAATAATCATCTTCATGAATTCTGTAATAGTCCTTAAAAATGGCCACTGTTTCCAGATCAGCCATTCTATTGTTTTTTAAAAGGCCTTTATAGTGAATTTTTCGCCTGTGAAGGAAAACCCCCAGGCAACCTTGAATTGGATTAGATTATGAGTAAACATTCTTCTACCCTCTAGCTGAGACCTAGGTTTGCAGGCCTGGTAATGAGGTAGAAACCTGCTAATAAACATTTCAGGTATGATCTTAGTACCCATTAATATAAAGAACGAATCAAAGGTATATTATAGTGTAGAGGAAGATAATTCTTTATAAAGATAAAACAAGAGGGAGGGGACTTGATTAGAAGTCAGAAGACTTGGATTATAGACCACTTAATTTGAAGTCAGAAGACCTTGATCTGAATCACAGTTGTGTCACTACTGTGTAGCCTTGACAAAGTAGCTCTCTTTGTCTCTCTGGGTCTCAGTTTCTTGTAAAATGAAGAGTTTGAGCTAATGATATTTCAGCCCCTTCTGTCCTAAATCCTATGGCCCAGTGCTGAGATAGACTGAGCTCCTGGAAATTTTAACATCTATCATGGAGAAGTATTGTAATGACAGAAGTTTGGGGTACCTTGAAAAATGGTGAAAAACATGAGTCACCGAGTGAGAATTTATTGTTGTGTTTTCATCAGCGCCTATGGGAGAGAGTGCCCTGATCAATCTGCACAAGTATTCCAATTGCTTGGGTAGTGGAACTAGAACCAGAACTAGGGAAAGTAGCTGGCTCCTTCCTTAGGGTATGGCACACAGCTGGAGCAAAATGGGGCACTTTAAAATATGAGATTTAAAGAAATCAACATTTCTTAATGCCAGAAAACTCTGCTTACCTTGACACATGGTCTAAATTTCAAAGGTTAAAGGAAAGGCTCAGATACTTGAGTTAAAAGTAGCCTACAAGGTACATGGTTTTTAATTCTTACCTAGGTTGATCAAATTCCTCATCCCCATTGTGCCTGACAGGTGTGGAGTGAAGAAGGCGCTTCCAACCCCAAAGAAGTGAGGACAGTAACCCTTAAGATCATGCAACTCTCCTTCATCTTATTGCTCTCCAAGCAGTCTACTAGGATTCAACTGGATTTCCAAGTAGATTTCCCTTCTGGAAGCTCATCCTATATGAGAACTCATTCATGATGGCAGTTATATTTCTCTTTATAAGTTAATAAGCTGGCGGTTTGGTTGATTGATCACTCTCAGACTCTGACTCCTAGATTGTCAGAGCTAGAAGAGACCTTTGAGATCACTTAGTCCAAACTTTCCTTTCAAAGTTGAGTTGGCTGAGGCTCATGGAGATGACAAAACTTGCCCAGTCACACAACTCATCAAGTGGTAGAGTCAAGTCTCCTAATTCCATGTTTAGTACTCATTTCTACTTTTGCCAGAAGCCATTTCCCGAGAGCCTGATCATCTCTTGTTGGGCTGCTGAAAATTGAGTTCTCCAACTTGGAAATCAGAGGATGTGAGGCTTGTGACATAGATTATGTTTTAAGCCTGGTTGACTTGAATGAAAAGGTCGGTTCTGGGATTTTAAAATCTCTTGTTTCGTAAGTGAGCAAAACCTCTTCTCTTTCATTGGTCTTTTACTTTGTTTCCTCCAGCATAGAGGGGCTGTAGTTTGTTGGGAAGGCACTAACCAAGATCCCTATTCTGACCCCAAAAACTTCCATTGGGGTATCTAAAGTATATATGCTGACTGAAGCTTCTCCAAATTTTGACATTGCTTTGATCATCTTGAGCCGAGGGAACAGAAAAAAACCAGAATTAAAAAAAAAGAACTAAGGGAAAATATTTTTTCTATAATATTCCAATTCTTTAACTCCAAAAAAAAAAAAACAGAGAAAGTCAAATATTGAGGTCACTTGAAATATATTCCAGGGTCTAGGAAGCAGAGAGTGGTTTGGGACAGAGTGAGTGGAGAGGTGGCAGGTGACAGCAGAGACATCACTTGTTATACCTGGCCAACTGACTGAGGGTAACTGTGCCTCTTAAGGTTATCCTTTCCAGATTCCTATTCAAGGAATGACCAGTATGGGGATTTTCATTTTGGGCTGGTAAGGTCTCTCAACTGCTACTTAGGAGATATGATTTCTAGTCCTGCATCTGCCATTCACTAGTTGACATGGATGGAGAGGCTTTCTGATATGACTTGCTGAGTCTCAAACAATTAAGATACTCAGAAAACCACGAGAGGTTAATGGGGATATATAGATATGTCCCTTGATGTCTTCAGGTCGAGCCAAGTCAAGAAGCATTTATTAAGGGTTTATTATATGCCAAACAATGTACTAAACACTGGGAAGACAAATAAACGCAGGAAGAAAGTCAGTCCTTCCCCTCAAGGAGCTTACATTCTAATGTAAGAAAACCTATAAAAAGGAAGCCAGAAAATAGTGGGGATGAGGGAGTGGTGTTAAATACTCTGCTGTGGAGTATTATACAGAATGACTTGGCAGAGAGTTAAGAATGCAGCTTGAAGAGGAACCAAGACTGAGTTGACCTGAGGATCCTTCTAAAAATGGATAGGCAGTCAATCAGAATCAGGGGCTGAAGGGTAGGGGAGGGTGGAGAGAGTATTTCCAATGTGTAAAACCTAGGGCTGGATTGAGCTTCTAGGTGAAGAAGTTTCTGGGGCATTGGAGACAAAGTGCTGGAGGAGAATTAGGACTGCAGTCTGGAGAGGAATGAAAACCCCTGGGATTTCTCTAAACCACTCAAGATATCATATTTTGACTAACACTGTTCCCTGGAGTCAAGAGGAGGAGCTGAGATGTTGCTCAGACATGGGACTATCAGACTCCTGGAATGTGCTCCTGAGCCTGGCAACCTCAGTCCTGCTAGCATTGTACAAAACTCCATGGTGAATCCAGTTTCTCTTTCTAGGAATAGAAATACTGAGGGCTGCTGTCATCCTGGGCTCTCATTGTGATGATGTGTTATTTTAATAAAGGCATATATAACACAAACCCATCGGGAACATTTTTCAAATGGTAAAAATAAAAAAAGAAGTCAAGTTAAGGACACAGACCATTTTTATGGCAACATCTGAAAATAAGTGAATAATAAAGCAGCATGCTGCCTCTCACATATTAAGCACTTAATACATGTCTATTGAGTTGACTTAGATGATACAGAAGAAGGAACACCAGCCTAGAAATCAGAAGATATGGATTCCAGTGCTTACTCCTGTTTATTGTCTAATAATAGCTAGCATTAAAATAGCATTTTAAGGTTTACAAACCATTTTGCATACATGATCTCATTTGATCCTCACAACAACCTTAGGAAGTGGGTGCTATTATTAACATCCCCATTTTACAGATGTGGAAACTGAGTCAGATAACTATCAAATGACTTGCCCAGAGTCCACAGACTGGATTTGAACTCAGGTCTTCCTAACTCCCTATCAAATTCTCTATCCAGCATCGACACTCAGTTTCCTTATTTGAAAAATGGGAGTACTACTACCTGCCTTACCCATGTTACAGCGTAAAGATGAAATGATATAGCATACATGAAAGTCCTTTGAAAACTGTAAAAATCTTATTCAGTCATAAAATTGTTTTATTATTATGCAGCAGTATAATGGAAAGAATACTAGCTTGGGAATCAGGGCCTGGCTTCATTCACAGATGTTAACATTTTACAGGTGTGGAAATGAAAACTGATAGAAATAAAGTCACTGGGTCTCAGCCTTGTCTTCAGTAAAGTGAGGAAGTTGTGTGAGATGCACCCTGTGGTCCCTTCCAGCTCTGATATTTTACAATTCTAGGTCATGCATAGACTTGGGGTTGCCTCACTCAAGAACTACAAATTAGTTGAGAAGTCTTTGATGGTGACAACCCTTGGAAGCCGGAGGAGATGAGTCCAGCAAAGCAGACAGGCTGTTATAAGCAGTGTCCAGCACCTCCCGGTGACTCTGCTCAGTGGTCTCACATCCCAGGATGTATTGTCTCTCCTGCAAAAGTAGTAGCTGCTCCAGACTGGAAATGTTTCTTGATTGCTTGTATTCAAATCAAGTGCTATGCAACAATTCCCTCTGGAGCCAACCTGAAATGGTCTGATGTCCTGCTGTGAATTCATTTGGTTTCCAACCCCAGGGAGCCTTTGAGAAGTGAGAGAAAGCCTTGCTCTATCCTCAGTAATGGGGACAGGGAGGGGAGGAGGGAACCAAGAGACATGATGTCATGGACTGCCCTCAGTGCTGTTCCAGTGACCTCTGCAGAGGCAATGCAGTCAGAAGAGGGGGTGGAGTGGGTGAGGGCTAGCAGGTCAGCTGAAATGTTTTGATATATAGTTCATTTTATTATATTAAACAACAGGGGGAAACCAAAACTATTCAGGTCACTAGCTACCTCCTTCCTTTGATATTCTTAGTTCTCCTTGCCTTCCTTCTTCCCCCTTTCCTTCTTCCCCCAAACCCCTAGGAAATACATGACTCTTCCTGTAGGGGACTGATGTGAGGCACTACAGGTTCCATATGGGAAAAGGCTAGTTCCTCTTGACCTTCACATACTATTTTAAAGCTAGATGGTGTACTGGATAGAGTACTGGCCCTAGAGTCAGGAAGACCTGAGTTCAAATCTAGTCTTAGGTACTTACTAGCTGTCTAAGTTTCCTCAACTGTAAAATGGGGATAATAACAGCACCTGCCTCTTAGAGTTGTTCTGAGGTGCCTAGCACAAAGTCAGGCACATAGTAGGTGTTTAATAAATGCCCTGCCTTTCTTCCCTTCTCTTCCCTTCCCTTCCCTCTAGTGTAATCTGTCAAGTGGGGGTAATCATAGGAAGGACTTACCTCACAGAGGAGAAGATGAAATAATGTGTGTAAAATACCTTGTCAACCTTTACATGTTGTATAAATGTCAGAAATATGTATGTATATATTGACTTATCATATAATGTTACGTTTTACAATTGTCTATATTTTTACCTTACTAGAATACTAGACTGTGAACTTCACGAGGGTAGGGATCATGATTTGCCTTAGCTCTGTATCTTCATAAGCCCCTAGTATAGCACTCTGTACATGTAATAAATGTTCAGTGAATGACTGGATGGATGAATGAATGATGAACATTTCCAACTATCTCCCTTGGTTTACATTCTAGAAAACAAAGTCTCTTCATTGCCTCTACCCTCAAACCTTCATTCCACTATTCCATCTTTCTCTCCAATCTCCTTCCCATTCTCTGTCTACTTTTATCTCTGCTACCCAGTTCCCTTGGTAGTATTTTGGTACCCTACCCCCCTGCCCATTAGAGCAGATTGAATTGAACTCCAATGAGCCATACTTTGGCCAGACTTCTATTTATTACAAGATAATTCCTTTGAGTATCACACTGAGTCCTCATTTCATCAAGCTTTTTTTTTTTTTAACTGAATTGAAGAATTCTTCTTCTCCTTGGGGTGGTACCGAAGTGTATCTTGGGAGAGCACTAGAACTCAGTTTCAACAGTTTCACAAACCAAAACTCTTGGTCTTAAGTGTTTAAGGTATTTCCTTAGCTCTGATTCTAGCTTATAACCTGAGTGGATTGTCTCCAGAGAGCAATGGGCATTTACTCATTGTCTGATAGTTAAGATATACTTTTCTGGAAAGGTTTAGGGAGGAGGAAAGGAGGGCAGCGAATAGCAAATTCCTGCCATCAGTCCATTATGTTAAGTTCATATTATTCTGATTATTGGTCCTCTGGGTCCATTGTTGGATGGAGAGTCTCAACAGAGAATTCTAGGCAATTTTTTTTCTGAACTTAAGACCATGAGGCAAGAGTTTCAAGGTACTCAGGTTATTACTGTTTCATTAGCTACACCTCAGGCTGCTGGAGATGTGTCTGATTGTTCTCTGAATAAGGCCAACACTGCCAGTGTCTTTTGATCAGCTTCATTTCATTGAAATGAGGGCTGGGTTTATAGATGAAGGGGTCTATGGGAGAAGTGGGAGAGAACATTTAATCGATGATGATAATTGGCCCCTTCTTCTCTACCTAAAGCAAAACTTTGGATAGCATGCCATGACCGTTTTCAATGACAAACTGAATAGATCTCTAGTCATGTTGCATTGAAGGAACTATTTATATGGTACTTCCTAGGATCATATGATCATGGATTTATCGTCACATGATAGTCACTTATACCTTTGGAAAGAAAAAAGGAGACAATCTATTTGGATTGTCTTCTTTTCCTCTGACTAGTATCCTCTCCATCTCCTTCTTTGCCCATGCAGAGCATAGCCTTATGTATAAGTAACCTTCACTTAGTTGAATATTGGATTTGTACGATTTCAGAGGGTGTAACTGAGGTAGAAAAATGAACATAAGTGCACATGAAGGTCCCTAATCTCGACCAGAAAATGTTAGCTATAAATTAATACAGTCAGTGAAAAGGGAAGTGAAACTTCCGCATTGTGATTTCTCTTGAGACAGCTTTAACTTTTAGGGCCCCAACTCTTGCAGGGGTTGTTTGGGTAGGAGACATGCCTGTGGTCATGTGGTTAACCATGGAAGGGAAATTCCATCCCTAAAATGCTTCAGGGACTGGTTTGCCACACATTTGGAAGCACAGGGCCAATGATAGCCAGGAAGTAGTGGCTTTAAGATTTGTTTGGCAACTGAAGATGAATCTGAGTTGAGCGATTGCTACAAATAGTAACGGGTTGCTACAGAGGTCCCTACCTCAATGTCAGAGCAGTTTGTTCTGAGGATGGGGGATGGCCAGTGTCAATCAGCTGATCAGCAACATCTGCCAGTTACTATGTGTTAGGCACTTTGCTGGGGATATAAAGGAAAGAAAAAAGGAAACTGTCTATGTGTCCATAGGGAGCTTAAATCCTTAGAGGGAGAAGGTGACCCTGGACAAGTCACTTAACCCCGATTGCCTCGCTAAAAAGAAAAAATAATAATAACAATAATAGCAACCAGCATTTATATAAGACTTTAAGGTTTGCAAAATGCTTTGTAAGTATTATCTCATGTGATTCTCACAATAACCCTAGGAGATAGTGCTATTAGACCATTTCACAAATGAGAAAATCAGATTGAAATGTAATTAGAAAATGCTGATCAAAAATAAATAAAAAATATAATACAACATAGGTAATGTTAATTTGTGCTTTTTCTTAGTGAATATACTATTTGCAAGGATTCATTTCTATTTGAGCTTGATACCATTGATCTATACTTAAAAAAGTAATGAAGAAAATGTTAGTAATTCGGATTAAGCTTAAAAGTGTTCTGTATAAAAAATGTAGCAAAAGGCAAGAGACAAAGTAGACTGTCATCCGCAGTAAACATTTGGAAGTGGACATTTTAAAACGGAACAGGATTGTTATAAGCAGTTTAAGTGAATGCAAAAGCCTTGGCTTTGAGGGCTTTGCATTTTGTAGATGGGAAGAAATATGACAATCCCAAGTAATTAGGCAGAAGAACCAAAGCACTTGCATTTGATGCATTTTGTTTTTAAAATGAGGCCTTTTTTTTTTCAGCTTCATCTGCAGTTCTATGTGAAGATTGATAAATCAGTTTTTACCTGTTTTACTAATAAAATCTAATTTGGATATCTTGAGTTGATGGTTTTGTGATGTAGATGGACAAACTGTCTTTGTAACAGATGAGTTATTTATAAAAATTTAAAAAGTTATGTTCTTTAAAAAAAGTGTTCCACTATATACCACCCCCCCCCAAAAAAAGGCAGTTGTTAAACTTTTAGCAGCACACCAATGTCTGTAAGACGTCCAGTTTAATTAGTATAGACATGAGGAATCAGGGCCTAGAGTTAAGGAGAGAGGCTGGGGCTGGATATATAGATCTGGGAGATATTTGTACAGAGATGATAATTGAATCCTTGGGAATGTCTGAGATCACCAAGAGTGCGTATAAAGAAAAAAAAGACTGCCTTCATTAGAGAGAAGAGAACAAGCATTTATAAAGCACTTATTCTGTGCCAGGCACTGAGCTAAATGCTTTACAAATATCTCAACTGATCCTCACAACAACCCTGGGAGGTGAGTGTTACTATTAACCCATTTTATTTTTGAGGAAACTGAGACAGACAGAGGTTAAGTGACTTGCCTAGGGTTGCACAGCTGGTAAATGTCTGAGGCCAAATTTGAACTCAGGTCTTCCTGACATCCAGTACCAGTGCCACCTAGCTGGGGTATGACATGGTGGATGATCTAGGAAAGGACATGGAGAAGGGATAGTCTCTCTGATGGGAAAGGAACCAAGAGAGGGCAGCAGCATAAAAATCCAGAGAAAAGAATGAACATTGTCTAGATTCCAACATGTGGTTGCATATGTAACTGAATTAATCTAGCAATACACAAATTTTGGGCAGCTTTTGCAGATGGACAATGAGCTGGACCTGGAAATGAAGAGGAGGGAGAATATGGTCTGGATTATGCTTGGGAAATTCCTGAGTGTTTCCCACAATCACAACCTGCTTCCAGGTGGAAAACTCCAATTTTTTTAAATAGAAAGATTCTCCCAGTGACGTCAATCATGGAGCAACACAATCTCAAAAGAATCGGCGTAGGTGACCTAAAAGGAAATAGACACATAGTAGGCATAAATATACTACAGAATGTCTCCCTAACTGAATGAGCATGAGCTGTGGTGTAGAAGAGAAATCCAGGAAATGCAGAATCAGAATAAGGGATGGCAGAGGGATAGTTGGTAACTATGGAAGATTAGAAGATTTACAAAGCCTCAAGCAGGCTAGGTAGATGCTTTATGCAGGAATTATGGGAAAATGCAGGCAACAATTGGATATAAGCTTCTTGAGTGGAGGGATTATTTCTTTCTTTATATTTCTATACTCAGTACCCAGCACAGTTCCTGGAATATAGTATGTGCTTAGTAAATGCTTGTTTCTTGAATGACTGATTGATTGATAGGATGAGAAGTATGGATGGGTTAAGATCTGCACCCTTGTATGAAGTTTCCCTATTGACAATCTCAAGATCCATTGACATATGTTGGTTATTACTATTATTAGTGGAACACCTACCAGTGCAGTTTGGTGTTCGGGTAATAACTATGCCTACCCAATGGACCATTGAATTGGAAACCACTTGGATCTTTTAGCACTTATTTTATTCTACCATGTGGGTTTTTGTCATGTGGTTTCTGTTTTAATTCTCCAAACTCTGTGAGTATATCTATTTTACAGCCAAAGATCAAGAAATCCTTCTGGTATCTGATCTATATGCCTATACAATTCCTATGGGCCAGAGTGGAAATGACACTGCTCAAAATACTTTACATTGTATTGTCATAGATCTTCTGGTGTGTGTAACCTCTCTTTGACTAAGCTGGAGTTCAGGTAGGATCTCATATTCTGTCCTGATCCCCACCCCTTCAATTGTCTTTCTCCTTGTAGGTTCAATAAATAAACATTTACTACTGAGATAAAATGTAAATATAAACAGAGTGTTCCATTGAAAACTAACCTTTTATAAATCTTTGGTGGGCTTGTGATTTCATCAGTGTGAACATTGTTTTCACTTAGATTATGATGCCTCCATTCTTTCTTATTCTTTTCAATTATTTGTCCTATAAACTCTCCACAGAGGATTTACCCAGTGTCTGGGATTCCTTCTTCATTTTCTTTTAGTAGTCTAGGGACTGATTCCAGGCACATCTTGGGTTGTCCATCTGTGGTTGAACATTATTGCTACATCCCCAACCTAACTCCTTTTCCAGATATATTCAATCTAACAATGCCTTGTACACAAGACTACATAATAAAGAGACTTCGTACTAAAGTCTGTTTGTAACTAACCTTTTAAAAGTTTCATAAACTTTTGGGTCATGTGTAATTTTTATTCTTCTGGGTGTAGAGGAAAGAATGTAGGGCTGGATTCCAGAGACTTGAGTTCAAATCCCAGCTCTAAAGTTGTACTAGTCGTGTGACTATAGGAATATGGGAAAATCACTCAACATTTCTGATCCTTCATTTCCTCGTTTATAAAGTGGAGTGAAAAATATTTGCAACATGAACCTCAAAGGGTTGTGAAAAAAAGTGTTTAGTAAAGTGTCCCCTGGTTCTACCCTGAGCTTTGATAGCCTAGCTTTGCTCTTATCTTGCTCAGTTACAGGACTCTATCCTAATTTTACAAACATCTCCAGTGCATTGCACCCCCACCTTCTAGTTTTTTTTTAATATGATGTCTTTTCCCATCAGAATGAGTGGAAGCTCCTTGAGGGTGGAGACTGTCTGGCCTGTTTTTATTTGTATCTCTAGCACTTACCATAGTGCCTGGAACATAGTAGTTACTTTGGTGGCATTTTCTACTCATGTTCTTCAAGACTCCTCATTGGTCATATATTGCAGCCTGCTCATAGTCACTAGAAAACTCTTTAGTGTTAACCTGGAAGAGCTGGCCCAGATTGGAAATAAGTTAGGTAGAAACTCCTGTGCCATCTGTGTAGTTATTTTTAAATCTTAGGAGACAATTGTATTCTGTTTTGAGCTCATATAACAACATTGTTAGAATGTTGGTATTAAAAAGATGGATCTTTGCTTTCCTAAGAAGCTTGGGGTCAATAGAGGAGCTCTGCAATTTTGCAAAAATAACTTATTCTGCCCACCCCCACTCTTGTTCAGCTCTGGACTCAACTAACTGTCCATTTGTACTGTCTGACCAGATAAACATCCTATTAGAAAAGTTTTTTAGAGGACTGAACTAAATGATGTTGAAATCTGGGCAACAGATATTCTTCATTCATTGGTCTTTCCTGTGTGGGTGGTCAGGTTAAACTCTTTTTAGTGAGTACAGGTCTCTTCCAGGAGGCTCTGCATTGCTCTGAGACTTGATACAAAAGTACGATATCATATGCAAGCAGGAATATCTGGAGCATCTATAAGGAATCCCTTTTGGACTGGACTCTATACTGTATCTCTTCCACCACAGTGGTGAACACAGTTGGCTAACAGAAGTGCCCTGCTTCCTAGCACGTGTAGACATTCTATAACTAGTTCTGCTATGCTGTTCTCATAATGAAGAGATAGACTACTGATTGGCTACATAATGAGAACTGGGGTACATTCAAAAACCAGTTACAAACCAAACTGAGCTGCCTGGTTTGGTTTGGTTTCTGCTTGAGTATATCCCAAGAAGAGGCAAGAATTTCTGAAGCTACTTCGTGCGAAGAGAGGCTGAAGGCCTCTATCTCCCCACAAGGGCTGCTCTGGTGTGGTTGATGAAAGCATGGTCCTGCTGCTGCTTTTGTCCCTGTTGTATCTATTCTTACCTGATTTAAGTGAAGCAATAGTGAGTAATAAATAAGTGAGTCTTGTGAGATAAGAAATGTCAGAATGGTAAGCCACAAAAAGTCTTGGATCTGGAATCCATGACAGGTTTTGTGGCCAGTCAGTCCACCAGCAAGGCCCCAAGGAATCCCCTGAAGATCCAGTCTAGTGGTAAGTAAGGTGAGAACTCATCCATGTGCCATATTTGTAAGTGAACTTGGTGGGACCAATGTTACATAGAAACTACTTTGAGTTTGAGTTCTTCTCCCCAGGCACTGAGGTGATAAAGAGAAGGGTGTGCTCGGGAATGTTGAGGGTGGTGAAGTATTTGTACTTACTCCTGTTCTTGCTATATCTTTGCAGGAAATATCCCTTTGTAAAAACTAGTAGATGTCAACTGGTTAAATGCAACTAAAGTGTTAATTATTGGTGGCAAATTGTGAAGGGAACTCACAGAAATTGGGTTCTGCCCAATAGAATTAGAGAAGAATCATTCCATTGTCCTTCAGGGGTTCCCCTAGTACCCTGGGGGGGCAATATAGCTAGTCTTGCTCTGGAAGAATGAGTCTAGAGTTATAGTGAACACCTAGCTCACTCCTATACTACATCTTCACCAAAAGTGTGCTTAGTTCATGTAAAAATGACCTTCATTAAAGTCTTGTATAGGTGGGAGAAAATGGGCATCTATTTCAGTAATTTCTGATGGTTTCTTATTTGTCTTCTTTTGGTACAATTAAGCTCTAAAGTTTATCCCTATATATTTGGTACCTTCCCTTCTTTCAGATCCTTTGTATATCAGTCCTTCAATGCCTTTAGAATTATGTAGCCTCCTCTATGTACACTTGGTCTTGTCCCACTGCTTATTCTTATTTTTGCTCTCTATAGTGCCATTTTTATTTTTTATAAGCGTATCTGGGACTACAGTGTTAGGATTCAAGTATGTTGTTTCCACTGTCCTTGATGGAGAACACAATTGGTTGAAATTATTTTTGCAAATCTTTTCCATTTTTCTTCTGTGTGTAGCTCTCTGTCCATTTTCATCCTTAAATGCCTCAGGGATAACTTTGTTTTTTTGACTATCTCACCAAGCCACTTTTAACATCCACTACTTTTCTGTGCTTATGAAATCTTACTGTTCACAATTGCTCATCATCCTTCTCTGTAAGATTTTACAAAGAAGTTTATGTTCTAAACTGATGTTGTTTCTGACAGCCATTTTTCTCTGTTGGCAAGTAAGCCTGATGTTTGCAAAGTAAAGCATGTCCTGTACTTTTTGTAATGTTCTTTAATTGGCAATTAATCTACAGCGGTCAGAGGTGTGTTGCAACAACTAGGGGAGAGCTGATTGTAAAATTTTCACTATATTTATTTACACATTGGAAATAAACTCTATAAATCAGGGCTTGATTTATTGCTTTGTTAATTTTTTGGCCTTGAGAAAGTGATTGGGAAAATGCAAATCATGCAGATTAAACTTGAAAGAGTATTGTGAGTCCACTGTTTGTTTGTTTTTTTTTTCCAGAGAGCTAGTTTTTAAACATTTACAAGTACACACTTGGTTAAACTTCTGGATAAAATTATTATAGTTGGTGTCTATGCCATTTGTTTCATACAGTTCCCATTTTTTACTTCTAAACATTTGTATAAACAGTTCAGGGTCAATTTGCTTCAATTATATGCCACATCTATTATTATTATTAATAATTATTATTTATTTTGTTCTTAAAGAATTCTGATCTTAGCTTTGAGGATGGTCTGATTTATGTAGACAGCTGATTCAAGGATAACTCTCAAATCATTAGCAAATGCTTTCCTGTCTATTAAAATAGAAACTATTTAATTCATTATGGTATTATTTGATGCTCATCATATCTAGAACCTATCAATCATTTAATTAAAAAAAGTTCAAGATATAGGATATGGCTTACCATTCTGACATTTCTTATCTCACAAGACTCATTTATTTATTACTCACTCTATGTCACTAATTGCCCTCATTCTTTCTTCCTGAACCATGCTCTTTCATATATTTCTTCTATCCTCACCCTTCTGTTTTTACTTGAAGTATGATGATAGTTATCAGTGTGTATTTTGATTTAATTTATGGTATTTCTGGGAATGATGGCACACACTTGTAATTCTTGCTGCTTGGGGAGGTTAAGACTATTGGATCCCCTGAGTTTAGAATTTCTGAGCTGTAGTAGGGCTAAAGCCAATGGAGTCCTAAGTCCAGGTGAACTTCCAGGAACAGAAGGCTGTCTGAGGAAGGATGAATCAGCCCAGGTCAGAAAAACAGAGCAAGTTAAAGCTTTTGTGCTGATCAATATTGGGAATTGGGTCAGTGTGTAGTCTCTCCACTTTCAACTTTGGTGAGATAGAGAGAACCAACCCTAAAAAAATATAGAGTCTTACCAAGTTTTTCATAGAATTTCTCTGCCACTTTATCCTTAGCAACTGGCATTGCTGAATAAGGTGTAATAAGTTGGATCCAAAATTTATAAAGAGGAAAACTAGTCAGGTTGCGTCTTTGAGAAGTTGCAAGGTTCTTTAAATGATCCTAACTTCATCCCTAAAACAAAAGTCTAACTTTTTAATGCCTACCAGTTTTGAATGGTTGCAAGTCATGGAATGCTGCAATGACTGAAGAAAATGGCAAACCACTCTAGGATCTTGTCAAGAGAACCCATGAAGAGTATGGTCCAGGGGGTTACAAAGGTCGGACATGACTTAATGACTGAACAGCAACAACATATAAGGAAGTAAATATAAAATGTATACAAAGCCATTTTTATGGGAGTGATGGGGAGTGCTAACCAGAAAGGCTTTGTTTGGGAGATGCCTCTCAATCAGAGCCTCAAATGGATCTTGATATTTTAAGAGGCGTAAGTCAGAGGGCTTTCCAGGTATGGGGGATAGCTTGTGCAGCAGTATAAAGGCATCTGATAGAACATCACGTAGGAGGAGGGAAAAGCAAGTGAACCAGTTTGGCTAGAATAGGGAGTGTATGGGGGGAGCAAAGCGAAATAAATCTAGAAAAGTAGCTTGGAGACAGCAAGGTTAACTGACAGATTTAAATTCCAAAACTAAAATTCAGAGGAAAGATGAGAAACAGAAATCTTCATGAGATTGTAAAGAGCTTTAAATATCAAAACAGGACTGCTTGTATTTTATCCGGGACACGAATCCACTAGAGTTTCTTGAGCAGGATAGTAATATGGCCAAATCTATGCTTTGGTTCTATCAGTCTGACAGCTATGTGGATGTTGGATTGGAGAGAATGAAAGCATCGAGAACAGACAGGAAGAGATTACAGTAGTCCAGGCAAGGAATAATGAGAGCTTGAACTAGGTTAGTTGTTGAGTGAGTGGAGGGAAGAGAAGAAACATGAGTCACGTTGTGTTGGTAGAATGTTCATAAGGTCCTAGATTTAGAATGGGGGGCTATCTGTTCCAATTCCCTCATTTTTATAGTTGAGGAAACAGGTGTAGAGAGATTAAGGGACAAAGGTTACAAAGTGGCAGAGCCAAATTTGAACTCATGTTCTTTCATTCCATTTCCAGCACTCTTCCAGAGTCAATAAAATCAGGCAGCTGATTGGAGATGGTGAATGAGAGGGAAGAGACGCTTTCCTCACTCCTCATATAATATAGCATGCTACAGCGATTGGAGATCAAAGGAGCTGAAATTAAATCAAAATGAGAGATTGGATTCAGACCTAAGGAATAACATTCCTATCTAGGGTCTTCTGGATACATAGTTGTTATCTTGGGAACTATCTCTTTGGTATTAGAGGGTCCTATTCTGTTTAGGATGGTCTAAGGGACAGCACTGCTTTAAGGTAGGAACATAGATTGGAAGATGATAATGATGCTAATAATAATACCTATCACTTCTATAGCGCTTCGAAATTTGCAAAGCACTTTACATATGTGAATCTATTTGATCATCACAAACAACCTGGTGGGGTAGGTATCATTATTATCACCATTTTACAGATTAGGAAACTGAGGCAGAATGGTTGAGTGATTTGCCCAGGACCAGACACCTAGTAAGGGGTCTGAGATGGCACTCAAACAGGTCTTCCTGACTCCAAGTCCTGAGCTTTTTCCACTGTGACACCTAGCTGTCTGGGATGACCTCCCAGGATGCGGTATAGCCTGTGCGAAGGTCAATAGTCTAGGGGAGGCAGTGAGATGCTTCATTCACGACACCATTCTTTACATTTGTGGGGACAATGTAAACTAATCTCTGGGAGCCCCAGGGCAGCCTTGTTGAGATTCTTCAACCTAAATCAGCCTGCCACATCGCCTTGTTTGTTTCTGCTGTCAGCCCATTTGTGTAGAGTGTTGATAACCATATCTGAAGTGACATGTAAGTGCTTTTTGTCTTGTGGGATATTTCCTAGGGTGCGAGTGAATCAGGAACCTGAGGAGTCAAAAGGCCAGTAAAAGATTTGTTCTAAAAAGTACGTAATCAAAAAGTATTATTGATAAAAATGATGACAATGGATTATGATTTTAATAGACTGCTTTGAGGTTGATCAAGTGCATTACCTATATTACTTCAATTGAAAGAATATATATTGATACAGACACGTCTATCTGAATGTGTTGAAATCTGTCTTTCCTCAGTCAACACCTTCTTTTCCCTGTTGTCTCTTTGTGCTTTGTTCTTTGCTACTCAAGTAATGAGAGAGTGATATTCCAGGTGTAAACCAAAAAGAGGTTTCCTGGTTAAGATTCAGAAATTTGTAGCCTCCGGGGAAAGAGGGGAAAAAAATGAGAGGAGGAGAAGAGAGACAGAACAAGAAAGAGATGAAAAACAGAAATCTTCACCACCTGCTCTTTAATGATTAGCTCCCCAGATAAGGATGCCTGGAGAAGCATTCCAGGGGTGTGGGGCCTGCCCAGACAGGGCACAGAGAGAAGGAGGGCTTAGAGAAAAGTGGAGGGGGTGGTGGCGGAGGGGAGAACCACTGTATTCTATTCATTTTGGCTTTTTCCCCTCTTCCCCAATTGTTTACCAGTTTCAAATTAAAGTACCTCCCTAGCGTGGGAGCGGGCAGACACACACACACACACACACACACACACACACACACACACACACACACACACACATACAGACACACAAGCCCCCTCATCCTTACTCTTTCCTATATTTTAATAAACATTCTAAAGGTTACCTTTGCCCCTATTAACTAATTCTATGAACTTCAGCAAATTACTTCGCCGTTCTGGGCTTCAGTTTTATTACCTATAGAATGAATAAGTCAGAATCGAAAGCTGGAAGAGATATTAGAGATTATTGAGTATGTGTGCTTCATTTGTCAAATGAGGAAACTGAGGCCAAGAGAAGTGAATTGACTTGCCTAAGGTGATAAGTGTATAAAGCAGCAGAGCTAGGGTTCACCTCACTGGGCTTCAGTTTCCTCATTGGCAAAATGAAGGTGGTTGGACTAGATTTCTTCTAAAGTCCTACCAGCCTCTAAATCTTGTGATAAGTGATGTCCCAAGTCACACAATGAGTGTGACAATAAGTTCTAGAACTCTGGTCTCTTGAGCAGAGCTATTAGGTGAACCAGTCTTCTTAAATAACTTTTAATGTCCTTTCCAGAACTAACTAACATGCATGGCTATAAGATTCTATGTTGGGATTTAGCTGTCATTTGAAATTGAACATCTTTGACCCAAAGCAAATCCTAGGGAAGGAAAATAGTATCTATTACCATTGGACAGGATAAAGCCTTGTCAGGATGGATTCAAAGCTATGATTAACAAGTTAGAGATGGAAAGGACCTCAGAGGTCATCACAACCCCCTTATTTTACAGATGAGGCCCACAGAGATCCAGTAACTTACCCACAGTTGCTCAAGTAGTATTGGAGTTAAAATACATCACCAAGGCCTCTGAATTTTAATTCAGCCCTCTTTCCATCGTGCTCCATAACTTTAGTTGCATGCAATCTGGGCGGCTTGTCAGAAAATGCAATGGAAACTGGAGGTGCACTTGTTAGGTTGGATGGGGCTGCTGCATTCCAGCTTTTTCCTTTTGGGGATAGGAAGGGGTTGGTGGGAGGGAAGGGAAGAGAAGAATAATCTATGAGCAGGTTCTGACTTTGGATGTGGCACTTGTGGCCAAAGTAATGAACAGCCAACCTGTTCTTGCTGCCAACCAGATGAGCACGTGTTTGTATGCTTGTCAGGGGGGTGATCTCTCTCCTCTTTTATTAGATGTTCCCCATTCCCTTTGTTCTGATTACTGAGATTTTCTCATCATTGGCAATAGCCAACCATTTAACTTTCCCATCCTATGGGGGCCAGCACAATACATCCTAGCCTCTGGAGCCAGTCAGGCTTGTCAGTCCTTGACAGTTACAACACCCAGTTGCTAATTCATCCTGATTTCCATTTTGCTTTTTTCTCCCATGAAAAATGAACAAGCTACCACCAGCAATTGTTACTGTGGTAGGGGAGGAGAAAAAAATGCCGTGGTGATTAAAAACTGGAAACACCCGTGAAAAAATGTGATCTTCAGCTTCTAAATTGCTGCAAAAAATATAGCCCCAGATGTCATGCAAACCCCAATCAAACCTGCTCTCTTCTGGACTGTAAAACCAAACATCAGACATCAGCTTGTAAAAAGGCACAGATGAACCATCAGAACAAATCCCCACAGCTTGGAGAGGTTTCTTTTCTTTTTCTGAAGGTGGGGGATGGGGGAGTATGGGGTGGTGATGGTGACAAGGGTAGGTGGGAAGGGAAATCAGATGGCTTATTTCAATATATAATTTGCCCTGAAGAATTTCTAGCAAAATTCCTTTTCTCACCAGCTCAAGCAATATACATATGGCTGAATAGTGTTAATAAGTGTAATGCTGTGCCCTTAACTTGCAAGATCACCTACTGAGCACTAAGCCAAGCTAAGATAAAGGAAATGAAGCTAACCTGCAAATCCCTTTTCCTTCTAGGTTCTCAGCCACTGTCAAATCCACTCATTGCTTGGTGAGAAATAAATTACATTATGGATTTTTTTTCTTTATTAAAATTACTTTCTAAGGATTTTTGTTGAAGTAAGAGTATGTTTGTATCTTTGTGGTGGGTGTTAGGCTAATGAAGATGGAGCAACTCAATATAACTACAAATAGTATTATATCAACCCCATTCTTTTGACCAAATATTGCCAATGGGAAAATGTTGTCCAAGTTTTCAATATGGGGGCAGGTCACAAGAAGACAATGTGTTGGTGAGAAAAGTTGAAGATCTGGAGTCAGAAGACTTAGATTTTACTAGGTTTAAGTCCTTCTCTGGATGCTTACTACTTTATATAACTTTGGGTAAGTTATTTTCCCATCTATGAAACTCAGTTTTCTCATCTGTAAAATGAGGAACTGGACTAAATCAAAGTATTGCAGCCTTACAACTGGAAGAAAAGGTGATCTCTAAGATCAATCAGAAATCTATGCTCTTATATGGTTTAAAATATCTTTTTTGGTGTCCTTCTCCAAGGGTCCATTAGTGTATTACCCTTCTTGTCCTTTGAGTCTTTATGGGCAGGTAGGATTCCCTGAGGAGGTATAGCAACATGATATAGCACTTTGAGTGGGATGGCTATGGGTGGGTAACCTGAGAGGTGGGGGACTCTCAGAAGGGGGCAGGTGGGAGCTCACATTCCACAGATGACTCTTTCATTGACCTGTCTCAGGTCTCTGTAAGGCGCTTTCCCTCTGGCTGTGTCTACAGGATGTCAATCACTTTAGTCATTCAAATAAACCAATTACTGAATGCGTGTGAGGAAGAAAAGACACATGAGACAGTAGGGTTTAGTGGAAAGAGTATTAAAATAAGATTCCAGGGACAAGGGTCCTGGTCTCAGCTACATTTCTGACTGGTGGTATGGCCAACTTCTCTAGGCCTGTTTGTCCATTGGCAGAATGAGGAGGTGGTATTAGATGACCTCTAATTAGATTCATTTCCACCTCAAACATTCTTGGATTCCACCAAACTGCCCTTTAAAATTGAATCCAGTGGTCAGTTTGGTCCAAATGGTTGAATCAGTATAGAGATAGGCTTTATCTGGGAAATAGTCCATCAGGGACAAGACCAGTTAAAGTTCTCCCTCCCTTTCTTCCAGAAATTCTAGTGAGGGAGTTGGTCAATAAAAGAGAATGAGGTGGCAAAGGGCCGCAGATCTCAGACCCTCTAAGAGCTACAGACAGGCTGCCTCTCAGAGGGTGAAGTGCTCCCATAGACCAGGAGTTACTTGTGCAGAGAGGGTGCTTAAAGGTTCAAACACTCGAGATGGTCAGGAAAGGAAGGGCAAGTATGCTTCTGTGGGTTTTATTTCTACTGCGAAAAGAACCCCCTAAATGGCTCTGGGTACTCTGGCACAAGGTTCAGGTTTCTCCAGAGTGGGGCAGAATTGCTTTTTTCTACTAGTGGTATTGATTGCCTGAGAAGAAAGGATTCTTCAACCCCATCCTACCCAGCTACAGAACTCGAGAGATGGCAGTTCTTTCTGGTTCCAGAGAGAAAGGGTTTTAACTGATCATTTTCTAGGTAAAATGAGGTCTCTTGGTCACTGAATTCCTGCCTGCCTCTAATCATCTGGAGACAATTAGACCAGAAGAAAGGGCAAGCCTGTACCCTGTCCTTTCACTCCACACAAGCCTCCAGCCTTGTTCTTTTGCTAGCTCCCCACAGGGGAGGTAGATGACTAAGAAGTAAGTGGACCACTATCTTTGGACCACCAAGAAGAAAAAACCTCCAGGAATCAGTCCCCGCCCCCAACCTCCATTCCAGATGGAGCGAAATCTCAGCTTTCTTGACCCAGTAATGTTTCTGGCTTCAATGCCTCCCCACCCTCCCTGCCCTTTGAATGTCTAAAGGATACTTTTGGAGGTCATTTCATCCCTTCCTCTGCCTCTAAGAACAATTAGACCTCTATGTGCTCTTTGTCTAGCAGAGAGAGGTACCAGATTTTAAAAGTATAAGGATATTTTTGTAACATTCATGTGGAAGGGCTTTTCTTGACTCCATTGAAATCCAGTCAGAGAGTAGCCCCAGAGAGGTAAAGGTGTGAGGCACTGGGATAGGTTTTTGAGAAAGGCTGTGCTACTCCTTAAAGATCATAAAGAGAATGAAATCATGCTTCCTTCATGTAGGGGCAGTGTCCAGACCCTGATGGCAGAGGGACCAAAACCTCTTATCTTAAAGCCAGAAGGAGGGGCCATGTTCTCAGTTTTTGTTAGAGACTGGGCAAAGCTGAGCCCGTGCAAGAACATATTATTAATATGGGCCAAGGTTGCTAGCACATTCAAAGCCAAATCCCTGACAAAACTCATGTCTAGACCTGAGCTACTCCTCTCTCCCTCAGAGTCTAAAAGGGGCCATCCATGGGCACTTGACATGTTTTAATCTGCTTGACGTGAGTTGTTTTATTACTGTAGTCAGCGTGGAGCCCCACCAGCCAGAATAGGAGTAGAGATTTCCTCCCCAAAGCCTTGTAATGAGAAGGGGTGAGAGAGCCCCATGGTCACAGAGCTATGCCACTGAATCCATATTCAACATACCTCATAAGCAGTGGGAGGACTAAAAAAAATGGAGCATGGTTTGGTGGTGTCCCCCAGGCCCTCCTCATTCAATAATAGATGATCTCTTCCTTGGAAGAGCTTTTGTCAAGTGAAATCCTTTGATATGTTTCCCCTACTGTTTGCCCAGGATTCACTGTAGGCTGCCTCCTCTGAAGCCCACTGTAATGAGAATCTCTGAGCCCAGCACCGAGAGCACTTTTGTCTGCATAGTTATTCCCATATTATATGCTGGGCCCAGACCTTTGGGTGTTCTGTCTTTTCAGTGGTGTCTGACTCTTAGTGACCCCATTTGGAGTTTTCTTGGCAAAGATACTAGAGTGGTTTGCCATTTCCTTCTCCAGATAGTTTTACTGGTGAGGAAACTGAGACAAACAGGGATTTTTGTGATTTTCCAGGGTCACAGAACTAGTAGAAGTGTCTGAGGTTGGATTTGAGCTCATGAAGATGAGTCAGCGTGAATCCAGGCCTGGTATGCAAGCTCTGGCCTGGGGTTCAGGAAAAGAACATTTCCAAGGGCTGGGTTTTAGTCTCTTAAAGTTAACATTGACTCAGATAGAAATACTGTGGTATAATGGTTAGAGCCCTGAATTTCGAGTGAGAAGACATGAGTTCAAATCTGAATTTATCTGAGCACTGAGTCTTGGAGTCAGGAAGATCTGAGTTTAAATCTAACTTCAGACACTAGCTGAGTAAGTCTTTTTTGTCTACTTTAAACACTGGGTAAGTCCCTCAAGTCTGCCTCAGTTTCCTCATCAATATAATGGGGCTAAGAATAGCACCTACCTCTCAGAGTTGTTGTGAAGATCAAATGAGATACTATTTGTAAAGCATTTAGTATAGTGCCTAGCACACAGTTGGCACTGAATTAATGCTTATTCCCTTCCTCTTCATCATCTGCTACCTGTGTGACCTTAGACGTGACGACCTCTCTGGGCCTCCATTTCCTTAACTGTAAAAATGATGGGGATTGAATCTAATGAACTCTAAAGTCCCTCCTAACTCTTAAGTCTTAAAGGAAAAGACTGCTGAGGGATTTGTGGGGCAGCCTTTTCAGGGACTGGAAGACTCTGACCCATCAGGGGTAATGAGAAGATATAAAATCCTGCCTTTCTATTCTATCTGCAGGGGATCTAGAAGGCCCTGAACATGCTATGCTCTCTCCATCCAGAGTCAAGGGACAGGGTCAAAAAAAAAAAGCCAGGCTTTAAAGCTAAAATACAAATAAAAATGTAATTAATACAATATAATATAAGCTATAATCTTGCAAAGCATAATGTATATGACAAATGTAAGCAGAAGGGTGATAAAGTCCAGGAGTAAAAAAAGAGAGGTAGAGTCAGGATTTGTCAGTAGTCTCCAGTAGAGAACTGAGAAAAGTTGCTCTGTTGCTAATAACTATAGTCACTTCTCTAGACCAATATATCCTGAATGGAGAAGAGCAATGCCTTAGGTTGCCACCATCTTAGTAGAAATATCCTTCAAGCACATCTGTTTTCTATATTCACCAAGCAATTTTTCTGCTCTACCATCCTTCTTGAAGATTACCGGATTAGGAGAGAGTGGCCCAGACCAGTAGTTGGTAGCAGTGATTTGCTAATTATTGAGAGCTATCTAAAAATTGACCCTCTGGTTTAGAAATCCATCGCTTTTGAATTTGGTTGGTGTGAATTGATTTCCCAGGAGCTGATCACTCCTCTGTGAACTGATAAAATCAAGTCTCTGAAATTACAAAGTTGAGGTCTAGACCCTGCACCCATAGTGACCTTACTACCATGATGCAGATCCCTATATGAGGCTCAGCCTAAATAAGTCACGACCTGTAATCTTTCTCTCTCTTGTTCTCAAACTCAAAATCTCATATAAAATTTCCATGTCAATTTAACTACGCTCATCCATTTTGTTTCCATCTCAGGAGCAGCTCTGGGTGCTATAGAATAGAGTGATACGACTGATACAAGATGGTGGAGAAGGAGTGCTGAGTTTGGCATCAGATGAGCTGGGTTTGACTCTCATCTCTGATCCTTACTATGTCTGACCTTATGTAAATCAGGTAACTTCTCTGGGCCTCTGTTTCCTCATCTACATGACAATGCGGTTGGACCAGATGACCTCTGAGGTCTCTTCCAACTCTAAGTCTGTCATTTTATCATTTTATGAAATAGTCTAGAGGCATCTAAAGGCTACATTGATCGTAGCATCAGAAAGAAGGAGAGGAAAGGGAAAAAGCATTTATTAAGCTCCTATTATGTGCCAGTCATTCTGTTAAGCACTTTACAAATATTATGTCATTTGATCATGGGGTTTATTTAGTGTTGGAGGAGACCTTGGAGATCATCTACTATGATTCCCCTCATTTTACAAACAGGGAAACTGAACCTCAGAGCAGTTATAAGACTTGTCCAAAATAACACATTATCAATAAGAGAAACAGGATTCGAACCCAGTTCCTCTGACCTAAATCTAGAGCAATTTTTACTATATTGAGGTCTTTAATAACTGAGAGATAAGGGACAAAACACAGTCAGAGGCATTCTTTGGCATCAATAGTTAAGGGAGATGTTGTTCTACTCCTTGATTTTGTCTCCAGTAATATGGCCAGAAGACTCCCCAAAGGAAAACAAAGCAGCTTTCCTATAATTTCCTAATATTTTCCCCTTCTCTACTTACCCTTCATTGGATGCAAATTTGAGTTCGTTCCAGAGAAGGTAGTTTGTATTCTCTTTCAGTTCTTATGAAATATCATTTTAATCTTATTTTAAATGACTGCATTTCTGGAATCGACCATTTTATTCCAAAGAGAATTTCATTTCTGATAGGCTCAGATAGGTCTCTTATTTTAATTCTCCTTTTGCTCTGTTTAATATGATATCAACACTCTTCTTGTATCCAGACTTGGGTTATCTTGGGTGTTTTTCCCCTGAATATTGCTGAGGCTGGTGTTAATGATGGAGGTGTTTGAATTGTATTCTAAATGACAGTGAAATTCAAATAAGGGCCCAAATGGAAAATATGCCTATAAATATTTGAAAAGACCTCTTTATTTTGGCAGTTCTTCCTTTGGGCAAAAGGAAATGTTGATTTATAAAAGTATCTTAGGGCTGTGCATTTTACTGTTACATCTGCTGTCTTGAGAAATATTCAGATGAACCTGGGTTGTCAGAACACCAGTCAGTAGAGGTCAGAGTACTGGGTAAAAATAAATGAGTCTGACTTTGGTTTCTTTCTGCAAATATTTCTTCTAGTGATTTTTTTTTTTGTCCACTAAAAGCCTGTTTTTGATGGTCCTGATAACTACCCCAGATTCATCTAATTCTCCTTAATTCTCCCTGATCCTCAAATGCAAAACAATTGTTTGAAAGACAGATTAGCTTTATTCCCAGCTCAAAAGGAAATGAGCAGAGTATTAAACAGATGTGATCTCAGAGAACTTTAAGATGGGTCCTATCCCCTGCTAGTTTTGACTTTGTGTGCAGAACATTCTGAAAGATTAGATGGGAAAATAGGAGTCTCTATAGCCCAAGAAAGCCTGGGCAAACCATCCATACCCATATACTTTGTGAAGCAGGCATTTTCTCTGTCTCCAAATACTTAAGAACTTAATGAAGAACCTATTTTACTCATAGTTTCACATCACTGAGTCATATTTTTTTTTTTACCTGCTATACTTTGCTGACCTGCACATCATAAATAGAAAAACATCATAAAGAAATCTTTAGATAAAGCCAAATGTAAATGGCTTCTGTATCTAATCATCTTGCATTGAGAAAACAAAAAGAAGAGTAACTCATATTATTAATTTCAGTTCCCCCTCCCCTCCCCACCAGATGCTGAAGAACAGCACGGTGTGTAGAAAGGGCCTTGGATTTGGTGTATGACCGGTGAGAGTATGCCTTAGCAGGAGAGACCTGGAAGGAACTTTCTAGTTCATCTAGTTCAACTCTCATAATACAAATGAGGGCTCAGAGACTTAAGAAAGTGATAGAGAAATTATAGTAGATAGTGATATATAATATAAGAAAATATAAGAAAGTGATAGAGAAAATATAGTAGTAATATGTAATATAACAAAATACATAATATAATAAAATATAAGATAGTGATAGAGAAAATATAGTAGATTAAAATGAAAAGTGTGTCTTTTTTTAAGAGCTGATTGTTAAACATTTACTATCCTTGCTCCTTTCTCTCTTTTCCCTTGCCTAGTTCTGAAATTATCTCATGATTAGTGAGATCTGCTTAGGAAATCCACATCCTTTGCCCTTTGTGAGCAATTCAGTGGAAATTAGTTTTAGACTTGGGTGGGGGGGCGAGGGTCTGGATTCAAATCCTGACTCTGTCATTCATTCCCTTTGTGATTTTGGGCAAATCATTTAATATGGCTAGGTCTCTGTTTACTCACCTGCAAAAGGAGAGGGTTGTACTATATCAGTTGTTCTTAAACATTTTAGTCTCAGAATCTCTTAAAAATTGAGTACCTCAAATTGCTTTTATTTATGTGAGTTATATTCATCAATATTTACCACATTAGAAATTATAATATTTTAATATTATTATGAGATAGTGTTGACCTTACAGATCCTCCAAAGGGTCTCGGGGACCCTCAGGGATCCTCGGATCATACTTTGAGAACTATTGAAGTAGAGGGTCTCTTAGGGCATTTCCAACTCTAAATCTATGACTCTATAAGGAAAGCAAGAAAAGGAGTATAAAAGAGGCAGAAAGAATATTTTTTTTTTCTTTTCAAGGATGGGTGGCATCTCTAGAGAGCTCACCTGTGTTGCTTCCACCCCAAAAGTTTCAATGTCCCTCCTTTTTTCACCATTGACTGCTGCCATCTATGGCTTTCTTTTTCTACCAGGACTCTTCATCTGGCTCTTGGTAAAATAGAGGGACAAGACCACTGGGGATGGGAGTGGGCTGGCGTGGAAGAATGGGGGAAGGAGGTCTGTTAAAACTGGAGCTCTTCAGAGACTGGAGTTGGGAGGAAATCATGTAATCTTAGAGTTAAAAACATCTGTAGCAGCCCTAGCAGGGGCTGGGCGCTGTAACAGGAACCGGAAATCCAAAGAGCCATAATCCAGGGTCTTTACTTTTCTAGGGACTTAATGATCTAATTGGAGAGACAAATTATATGCATAAAAAGACAAATATCAGCACGAGATTGAGGGTAGCAGAGGTCAAAGGGAAGAATTCACTTACAGGGATTTAGTTAGATGCCAACAGGCTTCCTTCTTTTCAGTGGAACAGCCCCTCCTCTTTTAGAATGTAGGTTTGGAAGAATGCTGTTGACAGTCTTCAGTGAACATAAATAATGTCCCAGTGTCCCTAGCATCCTCCCTTCCTCACATTCTTCCAGAGCACTTTTCAGAGAGGTCCAAATTAACCCCATTTCTACTCTGCCATTTACTACTTGGGTGACCCATAGCAAATCATTTCCCCTTTGAGCCCTCATTTATGTACCTGTCTATTAAAGGTGAGGCAGGTGTAGAACATTGTATATATTATCAAATTTTTTCCCCCAATGTATCCACAATTTTGCTGATTTTTTTTCTCTTCTCCTTTTTTTTTTCTTTTAAAAACAGTTCTTTGTTATATGGGATGGCTTTCTGGGAGGGGTTGGGGAAGGGATACAGGAGGAAATTTAAATGATATGAAATCAGAAGATAGCAATAGAATTTTATTAGAAAAATTAAATAAAGGTAAAGGATTGGATTATTTCTAAAATCCCTTTTGGTTTTAAACATGTAATCTTATGGACTCATTCCTCTCTCTCTTTGTGTTTTTGTTTGGGTTTGGTCTATGGTGTTTGCATATATGGCCCCAGCCATATATACTTTCTTTTAGTACCCTGACTTCTTCCTGACAGCCTCCTTACCTCCTCCCTCTTTTCTTCACTATTCTATATCTGGAACCACAATTAAGTAAATATTCTCCTTATTACTGTAAAGGGAGTGTGTCAATATACTACTGCCCTATAGCTCCACTTACCATCCCTGAAATTTTCCAATCCAAGAGACCCTTTCCTGGCTACTAGTCTCCTATATTTGTTGTTTGTCCTTGTTAGAATATAGATTCCTTGAGGGCAAGGACTGCTTCACTTTTATATTGCTAGTTCCAGAATTAAGCACAGTACTTAGCACAAAGGAAGCCCTTGATAAATATATATTCATTCATTCATTCACATGTCCCCTGCATTGCTTTATAAGCTTGTCCTTCAGAGACAACATGGAAATGAAGTACTTAAAGTCTGGAGGCCTGAGTTCAAGTTCTAGATCTGGCACTTATTGGCAGTGGAGTTATAGACAAATTACTTTACTGACTGACCTGCCTGGGTCTTAGTTTCTTCATTTGCAAATGGCTTTAATAATATTGTCACTAAGTACTTCACAAAGTCGTTCTGAGAAAGTCCTGTTATCTTAAGCTTCAGGGCATCCAAGATCCATATTTTCTTCATGTTGGGCACTCCTTTTATTGATGTGGTTCATAGTAGATGGTCTTTGTGAGCTGCTGTGTCAGGAAAAAAAATCATTACCTAATAGCCAACCTTGTAATATGAACTTTTCCAAATGGGCTTGAGCTGGTTTTCAGACTAGGAATTCTTTCACTGGAGGCAAAAACCTTTGAGTAGAAGATGTGGGGGTAGTTGCAGTTGTGCAGTATATAGTCCTAGTGATAATGGAAAAGGAGGCAACCTGTCTCTGTAGAGGGACTGAATTCAAATCTTGCCCATGACTTTTGGGCAAGTCACTTAGCCCACCTTGGCTTCATTGATCTTGTCTATAGAATGAAGGGGTTGGACTAGACAGTCTTTAAGGATCTCTTACAGTTCTTTATCAATGATTCTATAAAAAAGAGAATATGGCCCTTTGCTCCTTGGGGGTTGGAGGGAAAAGAGGGCTCTGGAAGAAGGCCTCTATGGTGATAAGACTCCAGGGTTGGTGGGCCAGGGATGGTTGTCATTATTCAGGTCTTCAGAGGACTATGAGGTAAAGTACAGAGATGGAAATGGGGAGGATGTATGCCTTCCCCAGAAAAGAAGCATGCCACTCTCCCATGCAAGCCCATAACACAACACCCCATTTTTACCATGCTGGTCCTGGATCATCACTCATTTCTGGACCTGTACTAGATGCTTTTTCAGCTTGGTAGAACCCGACAGAGCCTTGACGCTTATCACATGGTATTCAAGAACCCATTGTCACTTATATACCATATTGAGATACCAGAGTTGGACTTTGGTGTAGTAAATCATACATACACATACACATACACATACACATAGATATATGTGATGATTTTTATTATTCAGAATTTTTCATCCATGTATTTCAGCCTAGGACTTCCAATGGTTAGGTCACTTTTTTGGTTAAGTTAGGAAGTCAAAAAAAGTACCCACTTTATGTTAGGCACTGTGCTAAGTGCTGAGGATATGAAGAAGCAAAAAAAACTGATCCCTGCTCTTCAGGAGCTTACTGTCTAATAGTGTTCCTTTGGCCAGGGTACATAGCTTAGAGATTGAGAACTGGAACCTGGGGTGGACTGGAGTTGGTTCTAACAAAGAGAGCCAATTTTGAAATTTTTAGTGAGAGCAAACACAAATCAGGGCTTGATTTATTGTTTTGTTGGTTGTCCAGACTGTAGAGAGTGTTAATAATGCAGAATAAATTTAGAAGTGTGTCTTGTATGCATTTTTTCCTTCTGAGAGATGTTGTTAAGCATTTACCAGCACCCTGGTAGCCAAAAGGAATGTCTTAGGTCATACGGCTCACCCTCCCCCACCATTTTTATAGATGAAGAAACTAAGTCCCCAGAAAGTTAAAGTAAATTGGCCAAAGTCACACTGGTAGCATGACCAAAATTTGAACCCTGATCATCCGACTGGACTCCCAGTAAAGGCGAGTGATTGTTAAGTTAGGAATGTTGTTCTAGGATCAGCTCAAGGCTCAATTTTGAAGCTCTCCTCCACTCTCTATAATATCCTTTTCCTCTGTTAGTACTCTTCTTCTACCCACCCAGAATGAACCCATTCTGCCCTTCATTTGTCCAGCTTTCCTTATGCTGAAATGTCATTTAAAAATTATATTTATCTGCATAGGAATCCTATCTCCCTGTATTACTCTAAGCACCATGGGGTCAAGGACTGTGTCTCAGCTAAACTCCTTTCTTTTAGTGGCTGACCTGGGCTGAAGTCCCATTTCAGTGCTTAGCACAGTGTCTGGCACACAGATACTTAGTATGTGCTAGTTGAGACTGGCTGACTGACTTGCTACCTATGTGACCCTAGATCAGTCACTTAGCCTTTGTTAGTTTCAGTGCCATCATCTATAAAAGAATTTTTCCTAATCTATAAAATAATAATATATTATCATCAACTTCATAATAATAATACCCATAGCATTTATCCCACAGGGATATTATAAGGCTCAAATGAGAGAATATATTTCCAGCATTTTGCAAATCTTTAAGTATCATGTAAATATCAGATATTAGTATTTTCATTTGATCATCCAGGGCCTAGAACAGTATTCTGTACACAGTGAGGACTTAATAAATGTTTGTTGAATGATTTACCTGAAATGCTGTTGGCTGGTCTTGATGTGCTTCTCTTTCCATTTTTACTAATTGTCTATAACTCGAAGATGTGACCAGTAGCGGGGATTCCAAAACTTTTGGGGAAAGATTTGAGTATCACAGGGACCTTGCCCATCATCTTTCAAATGAGTGAACTAAATAATGAAAAAAAATTTATTAAATTCTTAGTACTGCCAAATGCTGGGCTAAGTGCTGGGGCTACAAACACAAGAAAAAAAGACATTTCCAACTCTCAAAGAGCTTATATTCTAATAGGGCAGAGTGGTTAGGGAGAATGTTTTGAAGAAGGAAGTCCCAGAGATAGTGATTGGAATCATAGAACAACCGATTAATATACATTTTCCAGGAATGATAGAGTTAATTGGACTATTGTTCTCAGATCTAGAATTAGAAAGTGGACTCAGAGAGCAGAAGAGTACATATGTGGCAGCATGACATGCAGATGGCCAGGGAGTAGTGTGGTGAGTGTGGATCCCCTATGCTTGCAATAGTGAGTACTCTATGACCAGAGGCCCAGGGACCCAGAGTAGGAGCCTGAGTTCTGGATCTGAGGTGAAGGATGGAGTGCAGTTGTATGTAGGCAGCTTGAATGTAGGCATATTAGTTGCTTGTTTTGGATTCCAAGATGGAGGCAAGGATTTCTTTAATTTTATTCATTATCCTCAGCTTTAGGATAACATAACTTCATTCTGTGCTATGCAGATCAAATACTTGCAAGCACATACATGCACGTAGATGCTCGCCACTCCTCCTGTTCCATTCCGTTGGGAGCAATAAGGCCAAAAACTCAATTAGTTTCTAAGCAATATCCATCTACTGCTTTAGTCAATAACTGACTTTTCATCTTGGTCAGAGTGCTCCATCAGTCACCTCCTGTGGCTTCAATCATTATTTAGCATTTAAGTCTGCTCCATTCAGTCCAGTTTGGATGCCCCCATGCTGTCCAGATTTTTTAAAAAGTCTCTAAAAATGCAAACCCAGTATCTAGCCTTACCACTCACTCCTGACACTTCTTTGGTACATTTCTTTGTAGTTTTTCTTTGTGTGGTTTTACTTAACATTTTAAAATGTGTACATAAGCAGTTTTATTAGGTTGGCACTTCTTTACACAAAAAGAATATTAAAAATAAAATCCTCCAATAGGCGAAACATAAAATCTTAGTGCTGGGTGGGTACCCATCGGTTGAGGAATGGATGAACCAATTATGGCATGTGAATGTAATGGAATAGTATTGCCCTCTAAAATATAATGAATAAGAAGGAGTCAAAGAATCTTGTGAAAACATATGAACTGATGGAGAGCAAAGTAAACATAACTAGGAAAACAGTTACACAATAATCATAATAATGCAGAGGGAAACAAGACTGTAGAACTCTGAACACTTCATGATTCAATTGTGACTTCAAAAGGACTGATGATAAAGCATGGCTTCTGGGATGCACGAGGCACAAATTTTCAAACATGACCAATGTGTTGATTTGTTTTACATGACTATTTATTTGTTTTAAAGGAGGGTTCTATGGAGTCATTTGGAAGTGATGTTGATGGGGGGAAAGGAAAAGAGAATCAAAAAAAGATAGAAAAAGAAAAGAAAAAATGGTCTTGGAGAAATGACACTAAAAGTTACTTCTCTCCTCATAGTATAGAGGTAGGTCACTACTAGGACAGAATTATACACACACACATATGCATGCATATATACATATATATACATATATACATATACACACATACACACATGTATATACAGATAAATATATGTACAATGTATATACATAGACATGCATATGCATACATATAAACAGTACATATATACACACATACACACATATACGTATGTGTGTGTATATATACATACATACATATATGCGTATATATAAGTATATATATGCATATATATATATGCATATATATACTTTTTTTTAAGATGAGGTCATTGGATGTTTTTGCTTAACTTTAAGAAGAGAGGGTTCAGTCTTTGGGGATAGAAGAGAGAATCAGACCTGAAATTAATGTGATATTAAAAGCATGAAACATTAAAAAAAAAATCTTGGGTCTGATTTTCAAAGGTCATTTAATTTATCCTATGACTCATGGTAGGACTCCCCTAAACCACCAAACCAGATGCGAATCTCTCCAGTTCTTGGATCACCCCAGGAACTAAAGTTCCATAGGATTACAGAATGTTGAAGCCCAAATGGGCCTTACAAGTTTCATGACCTCACTCCCATTATTGATGTCAGAAGCCCTAGAAGTTTCTTCCTTAAGTCTAACCTTAACCCTCTCAGTCACAGTCTCCCATCATCTGCTTTCACTCTGTCATTAGCAGAAGAGAAGCAAGGTTCAGGAGCCATTGCTCATATGAGCACCTTTATAGACATGAAGGTTATTCAACCATCCTCTACTGTCTCTTCATTTAATTATAATAGTTTGAGCTTAAACAGATGCTTTACAAAGTGCTCTCCTGAGTAATCTTCTTTGATGCTCACAGACAACTGGTGAGGTATGTAGTGTAGATATAATTATCTCCATTTTACCGAGGAAAAAGCTAAGGCCCCAAGAAATCAAGTGACTTATCAAAGGCTCCACTGGTAACAGGTGGCAGGGCCAGGATCTAGGCCCAGGGACGACCCCCTCCAAGCCAGTGGGCTCCTTCCACTATACCTCAGCTGCTTTGTTAGAGCCCTTAACTTTCCTTCCCAGGTTCCATTTATCAGTCCTTTAATCATTTTCACTGCTCTCCTGTGAGCCTTCTCCAAGTTGTCTGAGTTTATTGGTCCTGTCCCTTTGATCTCCATGATAAATCTGAAGGGATTACTCCGTGTTGCCTGGATGAAGTCAGGATTTAGGTGCTTGCCAAGATTTCAACAGAGATCTGCTCCCGGGTGGGAGCTCTATCGAGCTTTCAGTGAGAGCTGAGCTGTTTCCAGTGGCATTTAGTAAAAGGTTGCTGAAGAGATGTTCCCACCTTCTACCTTGATCCCAGAGACTCTCAGCTAAAGGATGTACTAAGCAGAATCCTCTTAGTCAAGATACCACTGATGTTGGTGATGAGGGAAGGGAATGGAAGCATCCTCCATTGTCCTGTTGGGCAATGTGTTAGCAATGACTCTCTATTCCTCTGCCCCTTTTTGAATGCAATTACTGCCTAACCGTCCAACATATTTGCCAAATTGCTCCTTCTTTAAAAAATGGGATGGGCGCCTCATGTGCAATGTCAGACCACTAAACTTGCCTGTCCGAACAGCTCTTCATGGTTGGGGCTTGCATACCCTTGCACGTTGCTACAGATGCTTCCTGGAGCTAAAGTTTGTAGTCTGAGAATGTCTGGAAAACTCAATAAAGGCAAACTTTCCTTCCAAATCTAGGCAGTCTAGTTACAAAGGGTTGAGTGAGATATTCTGCTCTGTAGTATCTCAAAATTGGGTTTTAGAGGAGCCCCCAAGATGAATTAGTCTAGAGGACTATACAGAATCATTGATACTTGAAATCAGGCTAAACACATAGTTGATGCCAAATGGACTCTAGGGCTTTTTACCGGCTGTCCCTCATGCCTGGAATGCTCTCCGTCTTCACCTCTGCCTCCTGGCTTCCCTAATTCCCTTCAAGTCCCAGTCTAAATCACAAATTCTACAGAAAACCTTTTCCAATCTTTCCTAATTCGCATGCCTTTGTTCTATTGACTATTCCTATTTATCCTATATATAGTTTCCTAGCACATAGTTGTTTGCATGCTGTCTCCCTTGTTAGATTTCAAGGATGGGGACTGTCTTTTACATTTCTATACCTAATGCTTAGCGCAGTGCCTGGCACATAGTAGGTGCTTAATAAATGTTTATTGACTAACTGTACCATAGGCATAAAAAGTCTACTTTGAAGGAAAAAATACAGTGGATTGGATAGTTGGTGGTATATTCTAATGGAAACCCCATTCGGCGTTTTCTTGGCAAAAGATACTGGAGCTGTTTGCCATTTCCTTCTCCAGCTCATTTTTACAGATGAGGAAACTGAGGCAGACAGGGTTAAGTGACTTGCACAGGGTCACACAGCCAGCAAGTATCTGAGGTTGGATTTGAACTCAGGAGGATGAGTCTTCTCAACTCCAGACCTGGCTCTCTATCCATTTGTACCACCTGGCTGCCCTTGCCTCCTTTCCTGCTGTGTACTCTCTGTGAGAGGAGTCCAATATTGGACAGTGGTGTGGAAGTGTAGAGACAACAATTCTAGTCTCACCTGTCTCTCACTAGCTAGCTATATGACTTTGGGGAAGTTTCATAATCTCTCTGCACTCCAGTGCCTTAATTTCCTACCTTTGTGGGGTAGGATCAAAAGAAACAACTGGGTGTGGAAGTACTTTGAAAAGTCTACAATATTGCGAAGACTAAGAGATTATTAAACTGCTTAACATCTAGGGGCTCCAGTCACCTGATCAGTAATATGGAGCACTGAGTCTGACTTCATGTAATCCACAGAGTAGAATCAGTGAGATAATAGGTGTAAAAGTACACTGCGGCTTCACCTTCCTCTTCTCTTTAAAAGAAAGATTTTTCCAAGTCTAAGGGAGTAGTATTGTGCCTTCGACATGTGCGAAAATGAGTATTTAAATAAATAATTATAGCCACCGTTAAGATAGTTGGAGTATAGAGAGGACTCAAGTAAGTGTAGACAACAAATGAAAAACTCATTCATTCATTCATTCATTCATTCATTCATTCATTCATTCATTCATTCATTCATGTGAGGCAACAGTAATAGCACCTGCCTCACAGGGTTATTGTGAGGATTAAATAAGATAATGTATTTCCAATATTTTGTGGACTTAGAAATTTTATTCAAAAGTAAACTATTCATGTATTCATTCAAACATTCAGTTAACAAATGTTGATTAAACACCTACTATGTACAAGATGTTGTTCTAGGCACTGAAGTTAAAATCCACTCAACAGACTGGGAAGTTCCTTGAAATCATCCATAGCTAATTGGAGCCCCGGGCCAGTGCCTCCAATCCTTTTGGCTGGGAGATGCCTCTGTCAGCCATGAAAGAAATTTCAATATTTTATTGAATGCATTTTGCAGAGGGAAATCTTTTTTTTTGCCAGTGCCAGCATAATTTAACTATGATTTAATAGCTTTTTTCATTTACTTGTTAAATTATGTCTCTTCATCAGCCACCCTTTCGGTTTTCCCGCCTTTTCATCCTACTACCTCCCATTATTTATTAATGTCCCATAGTACATGATGGAAGCAGGCAGGCAGGCAGATGGGCAGACAGGGAGCAGCTATTCCTCGATGATTTAGACAGTTTCTGCCTTGGAAACAACAAGAGCAGGACCATATGGTCTGAGAGCCTTACTATACTCCCCTTATTGGAGCAAGGTTTAGGGGACCAGAGCCGTCACCTACAACACCCCATCTTTCCCCACTCCCTTGGCCATTTTTTTTCTTCCCTGAGCAAATTTAACACACTTGGCTCAAGAAGTTTGGTAAAACACAAGCTATGTTTTCTTCAAGTACCTTGCTGGAATGAGCAAGGGTGCCAGAGTGTTGGTGGCCCCATGGCAGGTATGGAGAAAGGAATCTGGCTTTCTGTATGACAAAATAGCTAGAATGGAGAATGCTCAGCTACTTTGAGTCTCTGTGGACTAAGTTCTTAGAAGGTATCCTGGGATGCTCCTTTGCTTCCCCAAAATTCCTTTATTAGACACAGGGGAGGTGGGGCTTAAAACATTTATCCCCTGGGACAGTGTAAGGAAGGATATTATACTGGAGTCAGAGGACTTGGGTTCCAATCCCAGCCCTGGTCTGAAACTCAGTCCTGCTACTTGCCATCTGTTTGACTTTGAGGAAGTCCCTTAACTTTGCACCTCTGTTAACTCGTCTATAAAATGAGACAATTGGATTTGATGACCTCCAATGACTATTCCGGCCCTATAGTAAGGATCCTATCATTCTATGTTTCAATTCAATTCAATTCTCATTTTAGTTGAGTGACCCTGGGCAAGTCAATTTACCTCTTTCAGCCTCAGTTTCCTCATTTGTAAAATGAGGGTAATAATTGTACCTCTCTCACAGGATTGTTGTGAAGGTCATGAGATAATTTGTGTAAAACATTTGCAAACCATAAATCACTACATAAATGTTATCTATTTATTTTTATTTTTATTAGTCAACAAACATTAGGCATCAACCACCTGCCAGGTATTGTATTAGGCCGTGAGGCTACAAAGACAAAAAACAATACGAAAAACTAGTTTCTGTCTTTGAGGAGTTTATATGGTACTATGTCATCTGTTTGTAGCTGGACTGGAAGTGGGAGGTCATCAAATTCACTCCCTCATATCAAAGGTACAGAAACTGAGGCTCAGAGGAGTTGAGTGACTTGCTCAAGGTCACACAGCAAGGTGAGGATAAGTACAAGCATTGTGCAGTTGCAGAATATTGAGCCCAGCTTGGTTAAGAGATTTGCCAAAGATCTCAGAGGGAGTGTTAAGTCAAGGAATGCCAAGAACCTACATTTTTAATGGACGGTACACCAGATTTGTAGTCAGGAAGACCTGAGTTCAAATTCTGATTCAGATAATTTAGTAACTGTGTAACCTTGGGCAAATCTCTTTATTTCTGTCTGCCTCATCTCTTAAATGGGGATGATAATAGCACCTACCTCCCAAGGTTGTTGTGAGGATAAAAGAGAGAATATTTGTAAAGCACTTTGCAAAACAAATCATTTTTAAGTACTAGCTATTATTGTTACTAATATTACTCAGGCTAGTACTTTTTCTTCCATATTATACTACCCCATTCACACTGGGGATTTATAGGAAATAGAATAAAGGTGGTAGGAAACAGAAGGAGGTATTGCGGATAGGGAGGACAAGTTTCTCTGTTTGTTTGCAAGATGCTTGAGGGCAGAGCCAGATTTAATATTGTTTATTTCTGAACTTCTTCCCCAAACCCCTCCAAAAGACTGTTAATATGAAAGAGGGGGGTTGTGTGCTATAGCAGAAAGTAGACTGGAAATCAAAAGACCTGGGGTGACAGTCACTAATTTCCTATGCAATCTTGTTTCAGTGATTGATTTACCCTTTTTGCAATAGTTTCTTTGTCTCTAAAACACAGGAGCTAGATAATAGTCTCTAAAGTCCCTTCTAGAACAACAGTTCTACAACTGAGCCTATATCTCCATTTGGTTTCGTTATTTTTTTTACCAGTTCATTCCATATTTGAAACTTTGCTGTTATCTTTGACTCTTCCCTGACCCTCTCCTCGTTCCTAGCTTTAGAGGTGGCTAGGTGACCCAATGGATAGAATGCAGAGCTTAGAGTCAGGAAGATCTGAGTTCAAATGTGGCTTCAGATTTACTAGCTATGAGACTCTAGGCAAGTCATTTAACCTCTGTCTGCCTCTGTTTTCTTGACTATAAAATGGGGATAATTCTAGCACTTACCTACCAGGGTTATTGTGAGGATAAACTGAGATGTTATCTGTAGAATGATTTATTAGCACAGTACCTGGAACAAAGCAGGTGCTTACTAAATTCTTGCTTCTTTTCCTCCTTCCCCTTCATGGTTCATTGTTAATTACTTTGTTGATTTCAACTATCAGCATCTTTTAAAAGCATCTGTCCCTCCTCTTTCTTCCCTCTTCCCTCATTGCTTCTCACCTGGAGCATCACAACCTCCTCTTAAGAGGTCCTGCCATCTCCACTCATTGGAATCCCCTCATATCAAGCCCCTCTCCCCAACACATCCTTCATGTTACTGTTTTACTAACAGAAAAACTCTTATGCATGGATCTATCCCTGTTCTTCTTCTGTTCAAAAATCCTCTGTGGATCCCTTCTGAGTGAAGTTCTGACTCATTTGTCAGGAAGTCAAGGCCCTCCACAATCAGATATCACCTTACCTTCTTAGCCTTTCCTCATCTTACTGCCCTTCATGCAATCTATACTCAACGAAACCTGCATTTTCTCATTACCAGGCCTCTTCTCTTCCTGTCCCTCTTCTTCACCTTTAAAACTCAGAACTAAAACTATTTTTTCCATGATGGCCTCTTTGCTTAACCAGCTCCCCTTTGGGAGTTCATGTGGTACTTGCTTGGGACCTCTCTAACAGATTTAAATAATAACATTCTGCATTGCAGTTTCTTTTGTACATGGCTTATCCTCTTCCAGACCAAGGATTCGTAACTTTATTTTGAGTCATGAACCCCCTTTGGCCATCTGATGAAGCCTATGAATCCCTTCTAGAAAAACATTTTTAAATGCATAAAATAAAACATATAGGATTATAAAGGAAACCAAGTATATTGAAAAACTTATTAAAAATGTTTTTAAGTTCCCAGACCCCAAGCTAAGAACACTCGTTCAGGACTATTAATGTTGTAATTCCCTTAGCATATGACTCAATGCGCTGTGTCCTGGGATTTCCTTGGTTTAGGGAATATTCAGTGAGGAAACTTACTTTAGTCATAAAGCATTGGCCAAGCACTGAGGTCTAGGGTCACACAGCCAGTAAATGTCAGAGGCAGGATTTAAACTCAGGTTTTCTTGACTCTGAAGCCAATTCTCCATCCACCGTGCCAAGCTGCTGTATAGCTTGTGGCTAGCTTGCTGCTTTGCATTCTGTAAAAACTTGATACATTTTTAATGAGTTGATTTACATGAATAACTTAGAGGTTGGAAAGGACCATGGAAGTCATTGAGTCCAGTCCCCTCATTTTAAATGGGGAAACTGAGACCTAGTGAGGTTTAGTTCTTTGCCTAAGGTCGCACAGGTGGTGGAACTAGTATCTCAACCCAGTTCCTCCAATTCCAAATCCAGAGCTCTTTCCAATATACCACACTGCTGAAATAGAAGGCTGAGTTGCTAAATGGTATTATCTGATCTAGATGAAATGGCACTTTAGTTCAAGGATCCTAGAATTCTGAGTGATTGATGGTAAATTTGTTTGGGGGGTGTTATTGGTAAGTAGGTGGCATCATGAAAAGAGCACAAGGCAGGAAGACTCATCTACATGAGTTCAAATCTGGCCTCAAATACTTACTAGCTATGTGACCTTGGGCAAGTCACTTAACCCTGCTTGCCTCAGTTTCCTCATTGGTCAAAAGAGCTGGAGAAGGAAATGACAAAGTATTCTAGTATTTCTGCCCAAAAAACCCCCAAATGGGGCCATGAAGAGTTGGACAGGACTGAAATGACTTAACAGCAACAGCAACAACACATGGTAATTATAAGAGCAGCAGAATGACAAAGTGAAGAGAGAGATAGCCTAGGAGCTAGAAAGATCTGGGTTCAAATCCTGTCCATGAAAAGTATGACTGTGTAACTCTGGGAAAGTCATTTACTTTTTCAATATTCTAGGCAATTTGCTAAGACTATAAGTTGTAGAAGAGGGTCTGACCTGTATTGGTAGAGAGAGTTTCCTCATTTGGATATTCCCTATATCAATGCAATCATAGGACCAGGTCCTACCCTACCCTATCACTATTCGTAGGGTAATTATAGGTAATATTTCTTAAGCTCTGGAAGTTTTGGGAGACAGTGAAACCAACTGGGGTTATACCTGGCCAAGTGTCTTCTCTCTCCTTCCTTTGTCTCATATGCTCTCTGCAGCAGTTCAAGATGTTATTTTACTAAATCCCATCTCCACTGGCCAGATCTGGATTGGGCAATGAGGGCTGCAGGGGACTGAAGCATGACCAAGGTAAATTACCCTTGTGGGGTTTTATCCTCCTTCATCCCTGAGCAAACTCACCTGGCTAACCTCTCCAGACGGCAGGAGTGGAAGAGTTTCCCAGTAGTACCATGGGGACCCATCCCTGCTTCTCTCTGGGGCTCTGAGAGCCATTTCCCATCTGGTGGTTGGGCCTGGCCAGCATACAATGACAAGAAAGGAGAAACAGGGCAGGAAGCTGGAATATCCGTCTTCAGCCCTAGCCCTATCCTGCAGGGTGTGACAACCTGAAGGAGATATGGGGCACCCAGTTCCTGTCCAAGCCCCCTTCTCCCTAGAGACGGACTTCTGCCCAAAGCTCAGCTTTTCAGTGGCCTCTTCAGACCTTCTAGTTAATAGTTCTGAAATGGTCCAGCTCTGCAGTGACAGCCTGGATTCCTTCAGGACTCTTTACTTTGGCAGTCCTGTAGGCTGGCAAACTTCAGAAGGCCAGGCTCTTCTGTAACTAACTCAAATGTGTAATCTGCCTAAACCTTGACTAATGCATTCCTTGCATTATTAAACACATATTAAATATAGATGGATATTTAAATGTAATGTGTTATTTTCCTAAATCTAGCTTTACTTGATATTCCTTTGATTTACATCTTCTCATTGCTCTTAATTGTCTCTGGGATCATGAGTTATAGGTGGGAAAGAGCTGGAGCCTCCCCATCAACTAAAGGTTTTGCCATCACATTTGCATTTGCTAAAGAGAAGCAGCAATGACTCTGATGTTGCAGGCCTGAAAATTATTTCATGGAGTCTTCAAAAGGGTAATGTTAGTTTTTCTCCAAGTCTGAGCCTACTCTTTAGCACGGGAGCAAATGTTCAGACAGGCAGACCTCTCCTGCTGACAGGCTTAACTTCTCTTCGGGAAAGTCTGCTAGTTGTTGCACGTAGGGGCAGAGGAGACCCAGAGGCAGTAGGTGGGCGCCTCTACAAAGTCTCCAACAGCTTTGTAAGTAATCACTCAGTCCGGGTGGGTGCTGGATGAGTAAGAATGAATGCTGAACGCCTCAAGTCCTGGTGTCCACGGAAGGTTCCAGAGGAGCAAGGTTACAAAGGATGGATTGGTGGGATGCTGCTACTCACAGTGGTGTTTTACAATTTTACATTATAAATGTATATGAATGATGTTTGCATGAGATAACATGTGTAGTTTTGGGAACCACATACAAAATGAGATCATATAGTCATTTTTGAAAGCTATTGCCTGATACTTCAATTCAAGGAACTGAAGGAGATATGGAGAAGACTAGTTAAAAAAAAGCTCGTCAGGAAGAGAAACAAGACATAGACTATTAACTTCTCTTGTCCTTTTTTAATTACCTCATACAGAGGTAGAGAGATACGATGTAAAAAACAAACATTGGGTTTAGAGTAAGAGGACCTTGGTTCAAATCCTGCTTCTGACATGGATTAGCTGTGTGATTTTGGGTAAGTCATTTAACCTACCTAGGCCTCATTTTCCTTATGTGTAAAATGAGGGGGTAGGTGGATTAAATATCTTCCGAGGTCCCTTTCAGCTTTAGCTTTATGATCCTATAAACTATGGGACTCAAGTAATTAAACATGTAAAATGATGGGATTGGACTAATTGTTATCTAAAGTTCCTTCAGGCTTTGATAATCTACTTCAGGGGTCCAGAACCTATGGCCAGGGACTCATGTGATTCACTGACTGTTTAGTATGGTCCAGAGCTAGGAATGCATTTGACGCTTTAAAATAAAGTTTTATTGTATTTGAAAATGTGAAAATCATTCATAGCTTGCACTGGATTTATAGCTTTCCAACTCCTGATGGAGTGTTATTTAATAAGTTGTTTCAGTCACATAGGACTCTTGGTGACTCCATTTGGGGTTAAGATATTGGAGTGGTTTGTCATTTTTTTTCTCCAGTTTGTTTGACAGATGAGGAAATTGAGGCAAACAAGGTTAAGTGACTTCTCCAGGGTCACACAACTAGTCAGTGTCTGAGGCCAGACTTGAACTCAGGAAGATGAGTCTTCCTGATCCCATGCCTGGCACTCTATTCATTGCACCACCTAGCTCCCTCTAATGAAATGTATGGTTCAGCAACTTCTGGGGTCCCTATGTTGTACTAGAAAAAACATTGAACTTGGAGTTTGAAGATCTGAGCTTGATTCACAGATGCGCTACTCATTAGTTGTGTGACCATGGGTAAGTCATTTCATTTCCTCTGAGTGTTAGCTTCTTTGTCTATAAAACGAAGGCAATAATACCTGCAACATCTGTCTCAAAGGAGTGTTATTAGGACCAAATTAGATAAATGACACATTATACAAATATCAGCTGTTATTATCATAACCCATTCTTTACCTGACCATCCATTATGACTTTTGTCCTTGTTCTTCCAGAAAATTCACTTCTGGGAATCTGCGCAATGTGATCATCTGGATCTCTTGACATGGCTGAGATATCAATAGAACATATCAACTATTCATTGGTTATTCTTAATTTCTGTTTAATTATTTGCCCATCTTTTTTTTTTCTTCCAGTCATGGATTTCTCTGGTCACATCCTTTTACTCTGCTTCTACTGCCCAATTTCTCATTTAAAATATGTCCCAATCTCCTCATGTCTACCATGCTTCATCTCATCAAAGTATCTTCTAAATGGCAGGATAAAGGTCTGAGAATACAGTCAGAAATTGCCATTAGTTGTTCCCCCAATCCACCTAATTATACACCCACCTTCACTTCCCACCCCTGAAATGCCCTTCCCTTTGATCTCTGCTTGATGTAAATTAACTTTTTGCCCATTCATGTCTCAGCTCTGTTGCTCACCAGGGAGGCTATGCTGCCAGCACATCCCATATAGTTCATTTTCAACGCTGGGTCTCTGCTTCTAAACTTTCTGTGGCAAGGAGTTTTTCTGTGCAGTTATCTTTACACAGTGTCCTATGCACTTAGATGGGCAGCTAGGTGGCTGGGTGGATAGCGGGGCCTAGAGTCAGGAAGACCTGAATTCAAATCTGGCCTCAGACACGTACTAGCTGTGTGACCCTGGGCAGGTCACTTAACCCTGTTTGCCTCAGTTTCCTCATCTGTAAAATGATCTGAAGAAGGAAATGGCAAACTACTCCAGAATCTTTGCCAAGACAACCCTAAATGGGGTCATGAAGAGTTGGATACAACTGAAACAACTGAATAACAACAACAATAACATACTTAGATGCTTAATAGAGACTTCTTTGATAAGAATAACTGATGATGGAAAGCTAGGAGGGGGAAACCTGGGTACCGGACATCTCTCCTTGCCTTAGAGGACCTCAAACAAGCTATGGTTCCCACATATTACCTTAGTTTTCTAATATGCAAAGTCATTAGACTGATAACTTCCTGCTCCTTCCTACTTTGAAAGAATATGAGATCAGCAGTGGCACTGTTAATCTTACTCACAACAAGCACTTGGATCTAGATTGTTCCTTTCTGATCAAAAAATACTAATAACAGATCTCCTCATTGTGCTGTATTTTTGACCCTGGTTCTCAAAATCTGTATCATTGAAGTTTACACTTTGGTGGATAATGACTACCAAGCTAGAACGCCTTGGAGGATGGGCCCCATGACAGATGAAGTCTAGTTCAATAGAAAAGGTTGGCTAGTAGGGGTAATTTCTTTGGCCATGGTGAGCTGTGGAGAACACCTAAATTATGCTTGCAGATTTTTTAATAGAGCATGTTCTTTACAACAATCCCAAGGTAGAGAATACAGGTATTATTATCCCCATTTTATAACTGAGGAAACTGAGGCTCAATCATTTGTTTATCTTTATGTAACTAGCAATTATTGGAGCTGGGATTTAAATACAGGTCTGTAGACTTCAAGTTCAATATTTTTTCCATTATTTTGTTGTTATTTAGTCATTTTTCAGTCATGTCCAACTTTTTGTTACTCCATTTGCAGTTTTCTTGGCAAAGATACTGGAGTAGTTTGCCATTTTCTTTTCTAGCTCATTTTACAAATGAGGAAACTGAGGCAAACAGGGTTAAGGGACTTGCCCAGAGTCACTCAGCTAGTAAGTATCTGGGATCAAATTTGAACTCAGGAAGATGAGTCTTCCTGACCTTAAGCTCAGCTCCTTATCTACTGCACCACCTACCTATCTTTCCATTATACTGATAATTTAAGTGACTTAGGAAAAGAGTAGTAAATCAAGCAAGCAAGCATTTATTAAGTGCCTACTATATATCAAGACTATCTTAGGCTCTGGAGATTCAAAGGCTAAAAAAATGAAAAGCTCATTGTCATTAATGTCACTAAGAAACATTCTAACAGAGACAATATATGCATAATATAAAATATGATATCATATATGCACACTATATATACACATGCATATACACATATAAATGCACAGGAATACATATATGTAAACATATATCCATATACACGCAATGTATATACACTACATATATGCATGTATATATGTATATATACACAATACATATATGTGTACACAGATATACCTATATGCTTACAATACATATATAGCACATGTATATGTATACACATATGTGTGCATATATAAATACACACATACAATGTACATATAAATGTGTACTGAAATTATTATATTATTATATTAATAACCAATTATTAAACTGAAATCTAGACTTTTCTCCTCAATTTCCTCACTAAGGCTCAGCTCTTGTTAAAGTGAGTTTAGGAAGTTTGTGGCTGATTGATGAGATTATTCTTAGCCCTCAAGGAATATGCTTTTCAGTCTTGAGTGGGACCCCACCCAACTTGGAGACAACTTCTGTTTAGAGTATAAACAGAATCCAGTCTGGGCAAGTGCTTACCCTGTCCTTGTACCCCTCCACTAGAGTTTAGGGTGACCCAGCTCATGAAGGAGAAAAATAACCAGAGTGGTCTGACTTGGAGATGGATTCCCCTGCCCAGATTGCCCAGATTGCTGGAGATAGGGGAGCCAAGTTCTCAGTAGGAGGACTTGAAGACTTTCAGTCCATCTCCTCATTAAATGTCCACTAATTAGGGTTAATTTTCACTCCTTGGGGGCATTCCCTTTCAAAAAAGTATTTAAAGCTTTCAGGGTCTCCATTGGGTGTCTTTGTTTATGAGAGGAACCACTGACTATCAATTTATTGCTTATTGGCTAGTCTAATTAATAAATTGATTGTTAATTACCCAGAAATTACATCTCTCAAGTTTTTCATTAATTTCAATACATGTACATATGTATATGCGCACTGATATATACAAGCACACATGTATGTATATATATATGTGTGTGTGTGCTTATACATATATACACATGTACACTCATATACACACAGAAGTATATACAAAGCTTATATAGCATCTGGGATGAGGAAAGGCCTCATGCAGATATAGGTACTAGATCTGAGTCTTTATTCTAGACATTCCATGGGGAACATCATTGTAGTCATGGGAGACAACCAGTACAGAACTACAGAGATGTATAGCATGGGAATAACCGCATGGAGGCCACCATAGCTGGAATCTAGAATATGTGGATAGGAGTAACGTGTAAGAAGGCTGGAAAGGTAGGACGAAGCCAGGTTTTGGAGAACTTTGAATGCAAAATAGAGGAGTTTATAGTTAATCCCAGAGGCAATAGGGAGCCACTGGAATTTTTCGAGTTGGTGGGGAGGATGATGACCTAATCAGACCTACACTTTAGGATAATCCCTTTTAGCAGCAGGGAAGAAATTTAAGGCAGGGAGAACAATTAGAAAGTTATTGAAGTAGTGCAGGAAAAAGGTGATGAAGGTCCGGATGAGGGTGGTGGCAATGTATATGGAGAGAAGCTGGCATATGTGAAATGTGTTGTGGAACTAGAAAAGACAGGGCTTGTGAAAGTGGAGTCAAGGATGACTCAAAAGCTGTGAATCTGAGTGATTAGAAGGATGGTTTTTCCCTTAGCAATAATAGGGAAATTCAGAAGAGTTTTGTGGGACGAGTTTTTTAGGTAAGATGATTAATTCTGTTTTGGACTTGTTGAATTTGAGATGTCTTCAGTTTGTTATGCTCAGTAAGCATTTGGTGATGAGGAACTTGAGAGAGATTATGGGTGGCTGTCAGTCATCTGAATAAATAGCTGGGTTCCGATTAGTGCAAATAATGAAATCCATGAAGTTGTTGTATGTATTCAAATTCCCATTATTTGAAATTATAATTATGTAAAATATGGTAAATGGTTCCAACCCAATGGAAATTCGCAGTGCAAATTTGAATAATGCGATCACTTCAGAGAATTCACTGTAACTTGGAACCAGCTATAGATGAGAAGTGAATCCATGGAGGTTGATAAGGTCACCAGCTGAAAAAGCATAGAGCATAGAGGGAATGTAGAGAGAAAAGAGAAGAGGGCTTAGGCCAGAGCCTTGGGGTAGGCTCAAAGGAAACCTTCAAAGACTCTTATGAGATACTCCAAATTTGGTTACTGGGATTATGGCCCTGTTTTTGTATTGTACTGGTGATTTCTAACTCTAACGAGAAAATGCCTCCTGTCACTGCAGCCTGACACCTACTCCATAATTTGTGATCTTGGAGAGGTACTTCTCTCAGTGGGCACTCAAAGGTTAAGTAGCATGCCCTGGGTTACAAAGTCAACATATGTCAGACCCGGGATTTGAATCCACATCTTACTGATTCATGGCTCTCTATCTACTATGCCAGCCTACCCCTGGCAAACCCCTATGTAATGATATACTCTGCTCACCATAACAAAGGAAATCTTACAATGCAGACAACCTTGGCCCATAACAACAGACTGGTACCAGGGTTATAGTATGTTTTTCTAGGCCTTCAAATCAACCAATCAAATCAGCCTCAGCACTGTGCCTGGCATTATAGGGAGTGGAAGAAGAGTATTAAACACAATCTTCCCTCAAGGAGCACATAGTCTTATTTAGGAAGGAAGCTGTGCACATAGGTAGAACATATAAATAGTAGTACACAATGTCCCAGTACAGAAAACTGTCCTGGGTGTCCAAAGGAGGATCATTCCTGGGATGGGGGGAGGAGTGCTCAAGCAATAGGGGTTATATTATGAAGTACATGGGATTGTGAAAGGGATTAGACTCTAATCATTAGAGGGTGAGTAGAATCTACCCAGGTCAAAAGAAGGGGAGAGGGCATCATAGACAGGAAGAACAGTGTGAGAAAAGAGGGAAAGTGAATCTGTCTTCAGTGAAATGTGAGTATGCAAGTTTGGCTGGGATGGAGAGGAGAGGTTGTGGAGTGGTGGGAAGGACGTAGGGCTTGGTCGGGGTGAATGAGGGTGAGATTTTGAACAGTTGCCTTGAATGCTTGGAAACCAGTAGTGAGGAGCCTATATTAGGCTATGACTTTCTCTTCCCAGGGAGGTGGACACAGAAGACCATGGTCTCTTTTTTTTTCTTCAGCTGCTCGACTGGATGCACATCAGTGCCCAGCTAAGGTGATAACAATGAGTATTCCCCAATAATGTTCGACGGGGGTCTTTTGTCTTGGCTTGACCCAGAGGTCCTCCAATGGCTCTCCCTGAAATGGGAGAGACAAACTGGATCAATGGACAAGGCAGAACTTGTTTTCTGCCCGTCTCTGCTGCTGCTGCTTTTGAGCTACTGATTTATCCAGTAGGCAAGTTGTCAGCTTTGGGTGACAAGGTGCATGCCAGGGGGTGGACTGTTGGGGAGGAAGGAAGCTGCCAGATGTCGGGTGGGAGGCAGGGAGCCTGGGGTGTGAAGGAGGTTTCTTGGTGGAGTGGGCAGCATGTTCACTGGACTAACGCAACAAACGTCCTTGAAAAGAAACAGGGTGAAATGTGCTATTTATAGGGCACAACCATTCATTTAGCCTACTTCTCAATTAGGAAGTATTCTAAAGGCCCTCCAATATTGGGAGCTTTGAATAGCCCTTTAAAATTGCTCTTTAGTTTGATTCTTCTCCAGTGAATTTCATTCATTCCATCATCACAGTGTTGGGGTTCAGGAGAACTCTTCTCATGGCTTTGAGAGGAAGTGGAACCCTCCATGTTGCCTCCTTATAAACAACCACTCCCTTCTCTTAACTTTACCCTACATCTTAACCTAGAGTCATTGCATTACCCTTTAGAGACTCATTGATTTCAATGTGAAAGGGACCTCAGAGATCCTTTGATCTAACCCATTCATTTAACACTGATTCTTCATCTAATTTCACTTATTCCACCATCACAGTGCTGAGGGTTTAGAAGAACTCTGCTCATGGCTCTGAGAGTCTTTGCTGCTGCCTTCCATAGGTCGCCTCTCTTATCTCTGTTTTATTGAAATACTTGCCATCTTCTTCCTTTTGTTGAAGTAGTTGCTATCATCTTCATAGACCCACAGATTTAAAGGCAGAAAGGATCTCAGAGGCATTCTTGTCCAAATCATTTAACAGATCAGGAAACTGAGGACAAGGGAGGTAAAGTAACTTAACCAAGGTTACCAAGGTAGTAAATACCAGAGCTCTCATTTGAAGTCGGGTCCGGTGGTCTTTTTCGTTGTTGTTTGTTTGTTTTGTTTTTGTTTGTTTGTTTTGCCCCACCACATCATGCTGTTTCCCTTACAAGGGCAGAATTATCCTCCAAGAAATGAGGTTATGATCATGTGAGAGACAGGAGGGGCAGAAGCTGGAGGATAGGGGCTGCATTTTGCAGATTTGCATCTCTTGAAGGGGCTTCTGCCCAAAGATGCCCACAACCCAGGCAAGCAGGGAGTTAAGATTTGTTGGAGGATGGAATTTTTTGTGCAGCAGTACAGACTTGTTTTAGCCACAGGAATGAACGCAAGACAAGACTTGTTCCCTCAGCTATTGTCTGGAACTGTTTTCCCTCTAGCCACTGGCAGCTGGAGATTTTAATGTGACATTTTTCTACTTATTATGATCACCCCCTGGACTTCTCTTCAGAGTCTGCTCTCTTTCTACCTCTCTCCCCATCCCCCTTTCCTCCCATACTTCCCAACCAAGAACTGTCTATTTATTGGGCAGGGGTATGACAAGAAGATTTTGTTTATTTGTATTTTAAAAACTATATCTCTCTCTCCAGCTGAGAATCAGCATAGTCTAGAGGCTAGAGAGCTGGCCTTGAAGCCAGGTGGGCCAAAGGTCAAGTTGCATCTCTGACACATACTGACAAAGTCACATTTTCAGTGTTCTAGGGAACTCTTTATGATTATAAGTTACAGAAGGTGCCAACCTGCATAGGTAGAGGGAATTTCCTTATCTGGGTGTTCCTCATAGCAATGAAATAACAGATTAGTCCCCTTTCCCTTCTTTCCCACTCCCAGGACCATTTTTTCCCTGCCTCTATGGCATCACCCAAAGAGCAAGAGGTAAAAAGCTCTACCATTCCAGTAGAATGTAAGCTCGTTCAGGGCAGGGACTGTTTGATATGTTTTGCTTTTGTTTCTGTTTTTGTTTGCTCAGTTCCTTGCCCATGGTAAGAGTTTAATAAATATTTGATGACTTGAATTGAATTGAATTCCAATGATATTTGAGCAACACAACCAAGTGAAACCCAAAGTTCCAAAGCTCATCAGCAGAAGGGAAAGCCAGGCACATTTTCTCCCAATTTGTTGTTGTTACCAGGCACCAGTCATAGAATATAGGAATATGATAAGCTCTATCTTATTGACTTTACTTCATGCCAATAAGCCTGTGTGGCTTCCTCTAGGCTCTCTACACCCCTCACCCCCACCCAACTACCAGCCCCTAAGATCTCAGAAATGTTCCCTCCTGAAGTTGATTGACAGATTGGAGTAGGGGAAGGGAGGAAACCAATTATTTCAGCGATCATCTCTCCAGATTGCCTTGATATCAGGGCCTCACTGCTTCCTGCCTTGTTTGTGAGGCCTCCCTGTTCTTGATAATGATGAATGTCAGCAGAAAAAATTCACAGTACTACAGTGTACTCTTGAGGACAGAGAAGGCACCCGATGGAGCCCTTATCATTATTCCAAAGGAAAAGCATTCATAAAGGCAATATATAGATATATTTTAAAATTTTGTTCTAAAGCAGCATTAGAAGGAAGGAAACTGATTTTCCAGAAGAGTCCCCTCTTTGATGAGGTGTAATAAGGTTAAACAAAAAGCTAAACTTGTGTTTCAAATAGGACACCTTTATTCTAATTATAATCATAATGATCCAATGTGTTTGGAATTTAATTATTTGGAATTAGAATTTTAAAAAGACAACCTGTAATTAACATCGAACTTATCTTGAAGTGTAAATCTAATAATTAAACACTTTCAGATTTCATTTCATTCACTGGGTAATTAAAATGAAAAAAAATTTCACACTTTTTTTCCCTCAACTATTAAGAAAATTGCCTCTGCATGCTCCAACCCTAAAGTTATCAATGAATCTAAGCAAAGGGGTCTAGAAATTATTGTGTACCTGAAAAGAAATAACTTAGCAAGATGATAATTTATTTTACTTCTTGTCCTTTTTATCTTGATGGCTGGAGCTTGGTGGGAGAGGGGAAGTTGTAGTTATTCAGTAGTTTCAGTCACGTCTAACTCTTCGTGACCCCATTTGGGGTTTTCTTGGCAAAGATACTGCAGTGGTTTACTATTTCCTTCTCCAGCTCATTTTATAGATGAGGAAACTGAGTGACTTGCCCAGGATCACATCGCTAGTAATTTCAGAGGCCAGATCTGACCTCAGGTCTTCCTGATTCCAGGCTCCCCCGGCACTCTATCCACTGTGCTACCTTGCTGGAGAGGGGAGAGTAGGTGATAAATGACAAATTGTGAGTTGAATAGAGATTAGAGTCATTCCTTTCAGAACAATGCCTTCCAGAGTCCAAACTTCTTCTTTATTGCCTGCTTGCAAGGAGTTTTGTAAAAGAAAAACAAAGGAGTATACCTTGCAATGTTGATGACAGCTGGCTCTGTTCTGTGATTTGGTTTTGGCTAGAAAAAAAAAAAAGAAAGAAAGACATGGCCCATATGTGACTCCCTTCTGGAAGTGAGGGTGGGGGAGGGATAGATGGTTGCCATGTCCAAGGGAAAGGGTCTTGGGATTGTATTCAGGGAGGAAATTTAGCTTTCTTGTCAGGGGGCCCCCAGTGTCTTCAACTAGCTCCTGACAGGCCCCCTGCCCAGCCGTGATGTGCTCTGCCCAATAGATTTACAGTTGGAAGGGATCTTGGAGGCCATAGTGTTAAACCCCTATTTTACAAATAGGAAACTGAACACAGAAAGGTGAAATAATTTGCCCAGAGTCACGCTGCTAAGTAAGTATGTGAGGTTGGATTTGAATGCAGGTCTTCCTGATGTCAAGTCTCATCCTGTATCCGCTCTCTACACTCCTGCTCCTATGCTCCCAAATCAGGCTTAGCAGCCCAGACTGGGCAAGAAGAGCTGGGCCGGGGCCTGGGGAGGAGAACCCTGGAACCACAGAAAGGTGTTAGAATCTGAAGGGACTTTAAAAATCATCTAGGCCTGCTTTAAAAATAAACAACAAACAAACCAAACCAAAACAAAACAAAAAACCAAGATAAGGAAACAGAGGCCCAGAGAGAAGAATTAACTTGAGACCAAGTGACTGGAGTCAAGATCACAAGGTAAGTAAATAGTAGGGTCAGGACTAGAATCCAGGGTTCTGACTCCTACTTTGAGATAGCAGACCAATCTCTGTTCAGTTCTGGGTGTCACAGTTTAAAAAGAGTTTTGTCTTATTGTGGAGACTGTTTGATGTAGCATAAAGGTCTCTGGCTTTGGAGTTGGAGAAACTGGGTTTTTAGCTCTATTTCAGCTCTGTGTGACCTTGGGAAAGTAACTTGACCTCCGTGCGTCTCACTCATATTTTAAATGAACCTTTTGATTAGTGACCTCTAACGTCGGTTCTGGGTCTAAATTTATGATCTGGTAACTGTAGTGGAATTCCTCCAGAGAAAGATGATCAGGACAGAGAGGATCTGTAACTATGGTATACAACCACTGATGATGAAATTAGGCACTGTATTTATAGCCTGAGGAGCAGCATACTTAGGAGAAACACGATCGCTGCCTTAAATATTTGAAGGGTTGTCATGGGGAAGGATTAGGTTTGTTTTTCTTGGCCCAAGGACAGAACTAGAAGCAATGGGTGAAAGTTTCAGACAGCCAGATTTTAGATTTCTGTGAAGAAAAACTTTCTAACAGTGAAACCTGTTCAAATGTGGGATGGGCTACTTTAAATGGTTTCTCATACTTGGTGATCTCTGAGTGGAAGCTGGATGACCGTTTGTCAGAGATATTGTAGAGGGGAATCATAGGTCAGGTTCAAGCTGGATCAGATAGTCATCCCTTCCAACTCCATGATTCCATCTTTTCTCCATTTTTCTTATTGAAGCATAGGTGTAATAAATCCATTACCCTCTATTCCCGAGCCCAATAGTCCTGCCTTGGGTAGTCCTTGACTATCCTGTCCTAGCACTCCTACCTACCGTCACACATGTGGAGACACCTAGTGTGACAAAACTTCTCCATGTAGGATGACACGCTGATTGGAGAAGAGAAATGAGTAAGAGGGTAGAACTGGACACAGTCTTCAGCCCAACTGCTTGCAAGGAGGTTTGTAAAAGAAAAACAAACTGTTTGCCAGGATTTCTGAAGTTCCAGTGTTTGAGATCTATAAGGGCTTTTAGTCTTCAGGAATCCCTGTCAAAATGCAAATATCCCTAGGTGTTGAGAGCCCAAGCCCTTATGAGCTAACACCTAATCTAGTAGAATAAGCAGATGATCAGTAGAGCCCAAAGTCATGCGAAGATAGACATAGAAGAGGCACCCGGATTGTAGGAGAACCAGAAGAGAAAAATGTGGGGAAACAGTCAAGCTGAGTTTAGCCTTCTTTGCAGCTTTGCCTGGAGTATGGGTGAGTATGTGGGAGAGAAATGTCTCTGTGGACCTGTAGGACTTAAACCTCCCTTACCTGGGTCTCCCTGACCATTAGGACTAAACCTAGGAGGAAGACAGGAAGGGCAGAATTCTCACGCGGAACCTGTCTAGTGCTCTACAGAGGGAAAGAAGCCCCGTATTCTCACTTACATTTTTAACTTTTCAGATGTGAATATGAAATTCTTCAAAATGACACTAAGGAAGATGTGTTTATACATCAGTCTAATCTCCCTTCTATACTTGATTCCTTAATGCAGTGCCTAATATGCCAGGCACCTAATAAACACTTAATAGATTTATTGATTGACAGTCACTGTAAAAGTACTGTGGTGCTAGGGAGGATACAAGTTAAAAGCATGGTCCCTGAGCTCAAGAAGCTTTCACTCTAGTTGGTTAAGACTGCAGATGAGTATGAGAACTTGGAGGAAAGGCGGGCAAAGGCTGGAGCAAGTGAAGAACAGCAATAGACATTTAGGAAGCATGTGCCATGTGCCTATGTACCATGGAGGGCTGCAAGAAGAAGGTGGAACTTGATTAGGACAATGTTAAGAGTCTTCAGGATGCATAGAATTTAGGTCTAGGGAGAGAAATGGGAGGGACATTTCAGATGAGAGAAACACCATAGGGCATCCATGGAGAGAGGAGAAGGCATGGCATGTTCAGGAGATAGTTCGAGAACCAACAACCAACAGTGACAACAACAGCAAACCAATACTATATCCCTGGCATGAATCCAACCTAGTTATAGTATATAATCTTCGTGCTATATTGGCCTGACTAAAGACACTGGCCTGACTAAAACAGAGGAGTTATGCTCAGCTCAATTCAGTTTAGTGTTCCTTGCCTACCTAGAATAGGTGATGGTGACCTGAAGTTACCTTCCACTATACTATATTGATTCTGTATGAACATAGTTGTTTGCATGTTGCCTCTCCCATTAAAATATGAGCGTCTCGAGGGAAAGGACAATGATTTTGCCTTTTTTTGTATCCCTAATGCTTAGCAAACTACCTAACACATATTAAGTATCTAATAATTGCTTATTGACTGATAATCTAAGCATGAGCAACAACCAGTGCAAAGGTATGCATAGACAAAATTAATCTGAACATAGACAGAATCCTGAAAATTGGGTCTTTTTTTTTAGAAAAAAAAGTATACAGTTAAAAAATAATTCCTATTCCCTCTAGAAAACCAAGAATATTTAGATTCTAGAACTTCAACAGATTTTTTTAGGGGGATAACTGAGGAACAGGCTAACACATGAGGGCCACCCTCACTTGCCTCCTTCCTCTTCCTTTTTGTATCCTTAGGGCCGCCCCTCATCAGCTAGAGAGCTTGGAGATCTTGTTATTATTCTATTAGATCTACAACTTTATCTTCACTCTCCATTTTTATCTTCACTCTCCATTCACTCTTCCATTTTTTCCACATTAACCTTCATGTAGCTACATTTGTCCCAAGGGTCATCTATCTACAAGAGAGAAATAGAATCAGAGTTAGCAGGACAAAGTACCAATTCTTCTGGGAGTGAGGACTCTTCATGGTCCACTTCTACTATCCATTCCAGTCTTTTGAGATTTTATACAAGCCAGGAGAAAGTACCGCTTAGCGTCATGCCAATATACACCTATGATAAGTGCTAAGAGATAAACAACATCAGTGATGATGATGATGATGATAAGAAATAATAGGGACTTGATCTATTATTTAATTAATATAGGGAACTCCCAGTTAAGGACACTTCCTTGATTAATGTAGGTCAGCAGCTTTACTGAAACTCATGGTTTTAAAGAATTGCCTAAGGTACTGAAAGGTTGATGACCATTGAGGTAAAACTTTTAAATGAAGTATTAGCAAAGAAGCTAAAACAATATAGCACGAAGATTATATACTATAACTAGGTTGGATTCATGCCAGGAATATAGTATTGGTTTGCTGTTGTTGTCGCTGTTGGTTGTTGGTTCTCAAAGAGGACCAATGACATCATGAGGGTGATGTCTTGACTTTTGAGCATTTGGATTTCAGTGAGTCAGAAGTGCACAAAGTCATTAGTCTCTCTCTTCCAGAGTCATTGAAGTCCAGTGGCAAGACAAAAGTCAAGATGACTGGTGAGAGAAATACAAACTTAACTATATTAGTTACAAATTTAAAAAATGATTAAATCAAGAGATGAAGATAAGTTGTGGTACATGAACGTTATGAAGAAATATTGTGCTGTAAGAAATGAGGAAATAGATGCTTTCAAAGAGACATGGAAAGATATATGAACTGATGCAGAGTGAAATGAGCAGAACCAGAAAACTAGTTTCTATTGTAACATCAATATTATAAAAATAAACAGTTTTGAAGACATTTATATACTGATGAAAAATGAAATGAGCAGAACCAGGAGAACAATGTATATAATAACAACAACACTGCAGAGACAAACAACTTTAAAATCTGTAAGAATTATGACCAATGTAATGACTACCATGATTTCAGAGGACTGATGATAAAGAGTGCTATTCATCTCCTAATAGAAAGTGATGGATTCAGGGTACAGAGTGAGATGTACATTTTTGTATACTATCATTAGGAATGAGAAAAAAATGGCCTTCTGTCAATTAAAAAAATAAAATAGAGAGGTGGGTGGTGTGTGTGCTACAGATAAGGGATTTTGCATGTGATTTCAAAAGAGGTCGCTGTATTGTTAGTTTTGCTTAATTATTTTATTTTGTTACAAGAGACCTCTCATGTAGTGTGGTAGTGGTGGGAAATCTGTAAATATTTGTAATGTAAAAACAAAGCATGTCAATAAAATTAAAAAAAAAAAGTTTAAATGACTTGCCCAGGGTTACACTTCCAAAAAGTGTTAAAGGCAGGATTTGAATTCAGGTAGTTTTGAGAACTGCTATCTATCTATCTAGCTACAATACCATGCTAATACAAGCTTACCTTTCTATAGCATTTTAATGCTTAAAAGCATTTTCCTCACAAAAAACCCTGTAAGGAGTACAACTATTATCCCCATATTGCAGATTAGGAAAGTGAGATTCATAGTGATAGAATAAACATGTGAGTTGTGACTTGAACTCAGGTCCTCTGACTGTAAATACAGTGGTCCCCTGGTTCTGACTCCAATCTGGCTGGGGAGAAGGCAGAAACATAAGAAATTATAATCCCAAACAGAGTACTGTAAGTGCATTACATATAGAAAAATTCAGTGTTAAAGAAGTACTGAAGTCAGAGAGATCCCTTCTGGCTTAGGAGCTCAGGGAAAGCAGTATGGAAGACATGACATTTTAGCAGGGATTTGAAGAACAGGTGGGATTCCCCTAGACAAATGGCAGGGAAGAGCGTCTCAGGCATTAGGAATAGTGTTAATAAAACTACAGAGGAGGAAAAATAGGAGGTAGGATCAGTGAATAGTAGAGCTGGAAAGGATCTTCAAGGCCATTTAGTCTAACTGCATAGTTAGGAAACTGAGGCCCAGGTAGGTAACTTGGCTAAACTTACATAGGTAGCATGTAGCAGAAGCTGGATTTGAACCCAGGTCATCTAACTCCAAATCCAGATCTTTTCCCTCACTGCCTCCCCTAATGAATAGGGGTCACTAAAATATACGGATTTTATCTGTTGTATAGTTGGGTATCATTAGAGATTGAGACATGATCACATCTGCATGTTATGAAATTCATCTGGGAAGTAGAGTGTAGGATGTATTGGACGGTGGTAAGGGTAGAGGCAGAGACTAGTACAGAAGAGGCTATTGTAATAGAATAAGAGGGCCTGAGCTAGGGTGGTGGCAGTGGGAGTGGGATGGTGGGGTAGAATTTGGGAGATGTTATGAAGATAGGATTGACAAGACTTGGCAACTGGTTGGTTTTGGGGGTTGAGGAGGCGGTTGGAGTCGAAGAAGACAAAGTTTTTAACTAGGCTGAGGCAATATCATTAATGGCAATGGGGCAGTTCAGAGAAGGAAGAGGCTGCAGGGAAAAGATGATGAGTTTGTCTTGCAGTATGTTAAGATTGAGATGCCAGCAGTATGTTTGGGTGGAGATATACAACAGTCAGCTAGCTGAAATGGTGCATCTGAAACACAGGGGAGAGGTCAAGGCTAGAGCTTAAAACTAGGGGGATACTCACAAGAAATGTTTGAAGTCAGAGTATAAAAATGGGAAGACAGTTCAGGACAAAATGGAAATGATGCCTATGTAAAGGGGATAGAAGGGCAACGAAGGATACAGGGAAGAAAAGAAGCTAGGAAGGTAAGAGGAGAAATAAAAATGTACGGAGTCATAGAAGCCAAGGAATTAGAAATTATCCAAAAGATGGAGGTGCTACAGAGAGCATAGGGTGAAGACTTTTGGGTAATAGTGTGAAATAAGATTGGATAGATATCATGTGGGTGGATCATGAAGGGTATTGAAAGCCAAGAATAGGAGTTTCAACTTGTCATTGAAAATGGGGAGCCATTGTTGGTTTTGAGTGAGAAATTGATGTGATAGAAAATGGGTTTAAAGTAGGTTAGTCTGGCAAGGATGTGCATAAATGAGGAGGAGGAGGAAGAGGAAGAGGAACCTGGAGTTATGAAGACCACTTAGGAGGTTGTTGGGGTAGTCCAAAAACGAACTAATTAGGGACTGCCAGGCTCTAGCAGTAGAAGTGAAGAAGGGATGGTTACAGGAGATAGTTCAAAGGACATAATGACTACCTTAATCTTAGTGCCTTCTCTCTGAGATTACCCTCAATTTATCTTGTATAGATCTTGTTTGTGCAAAGTTGCTTGCATGTTTTCTCCCCCATCAGACTGTGAATTCCTTGAAAGTTTTTTCTTTTTCTGTTTTCCTTAGCGCTTAGCACAGTATCAACACATAGTAGAGACAATAAATGTTTGCTGACTTAACTTGATTTGACTACCTGTATATGGAGAAAGCAAAGGACAAGAGAAAACTCTTACCTTAGACATCAGAACTAAATGGATTGTAGGATTTAGAGTTAGAAGGCACCTTAGAGATCAGTTTGCTCCTATTTTACTGATGGGGAAACTGAGGCTGAGAGAGATTAAGAAATATTCTTTGAATAATAGATATAGGATTCAAACCCAGACTTTCTGCCTTAAAATCTAGTGCTTTTCTTTAGGATAACCACATTGACCTCCTGATTGCAAATATAGTAAGATGAAGACTGTCTTTCTGAAAGTTTAGATCAGTTTTATGTGCCTGAACTCAAAGGCAGGGGAAGAATAAAGAGAAGGCTACATTGAGTTAAAGGAACATGGAGTTCTATGAAAGATTAGGCCTCTTATGACCAAATAACCAAACCCCACATCCTTTTCTCAGTCCTCATTCTCCTTGATCTCTCTGCTACATTTGATACTATTATTGATCAAGCTCTCTCTTCTGGTCTTGAAACTCCTCAATTAGCACTTAATCAAAAAACTTAAATGGCTGCTCCTTGTCTACTGAGTAACGTCCACTCCCTTTAGGCCTAGTATTCCCATTCTTTCACAGGCTGGCTGACCCTAACAGTCTGTCTTTATAGTTCAATTCCTACTTTAGACAGACTTGCAATGGGACTTAGAAATAATGTAGTGCAAACATTTCATTTTACAAGTATGGAATCTGGGGACCAACCTACACAAGGTTACATAGGTAGCAAAAAGCAGAGCCAACCTTCAAACCCTAATCCTCTGATTCCCACTTTAGAATTCTTTTCACTACCCAACATTGACCTATTATTTCCTACTATGACTCATATATCTTTGGATGATGTGGGAATCATCAACTATTCCTTCTGTTGAGATGGAGGATCATCAGACCTTATTATCTATCCTGACTCTATGTCTTGAAGACTCCTGGTACTGTCATCTGACTTTCTGATGTAACTTAAGCACCTCTGGGATTTATCGTCAGTCTTTCTGCTATATCTTTAGGATATGAAGGTCTTTCCATTTGCCATGTAGCTGAACCTCGGTGTTTTCTTCTCCAATTAGAGAATGAGCTCCTTGAGACCTTGATTTTTTCTATTTGTAACCCCATCATTTAGCGTAGTACTTGGCATATAGTAAGCACTTAATGGATACTTCTCATCTAGCCATCCACCCAACCATCCTGCCATCCATCCATCCATTCATCCATCCATTCATTCCTACTATTCACTTGACATAAACCCAATGCTCCAGCAAATTAAAACTCTAAATGCATCATTTTGTCTTCCTACTTTTATGCCTCTGTGCAATTCTCTCTGCCTGGGATGCTCCTCCTTCATAGTCCTATTTCCCCTAAGTCCACCTGCAGCTGACTCTCAAATGTGTATAGCTACCCCCTAATGTCTCTCCTGACCTTCTAGTCTCACATCATCATCTACCTGCTGGACAGATGTCCCACAGACATCTAAACTCCACACGTCCAAAACTGAACTCATTATATTTTCCCCTAAAACAAATCCTCTTCCAGACTTCCCTTTTTTCTTTCAAGGGTACCATGGTCTTGCCAGTTTCCCAAGCTCAAAAATACACACAAATTCATTCATTTGTTAAATCCTATCTTTTACTTCCATAACATCTTTTGTACTCAACTACTTCTCTCTACTCACATGGTTTCTACCTGAGTTTACAACCTTATTAACCTGAATCATTAAAGTAACCTCCTAATTGGTCTCTCTGCCTCATAACTCTCTCTTCTTTAACCCATTATCTACACATATACAGCAGCCAGAGTCATTTTCCTAAAGTGCAGGTCTGACCATGCCACTTCCCTATTCATTTAGTGCCAGTAGCTCCCTCTTGCCTCCAGGATAAAATATAAATTCTTCTGTTTGGCATTTAAAATGTTTAACAACCTATCTCCAACCTACTTCTCCAGCCTTAGGATCTATTACTCCCCTTACCACACTCTGTGGCTTAGCCATACTGACCTTTCTGTAGTCCCTCACACAAAACACTTCATCTCCATGCCTTTGCACTGGAGAGCCCATGCCTGAAATGCATTCCCTTGGCACCTCTGCTTCTTGGAATCTTTTGTTTCCTTCAAGACTTAGCTGAAGCACTACTTTCCTGGTTCTCCAAGCAACTAGTGCTCTCCTTCCCTTATCCTTATTTATGTACACGCTGTTTCTCCCAACAGAATATACGTTTCTTGAGGGCAAGGATTATTTTATTTTTATCTTTTTATTCCCATTACCTAGCACAGGGCTTAGCACAAATTAGGTGCCTAAAAATGCTTATTAGTGGATTGATTGACACCAAAATCCCGGTCTAGAATGCCACTTTATTCATGAAGTCTTCCCTTACTCTCTCCCATCCATTACCCCAACACACAGAGATCTCCAAATTATCTCTCTCCATCTTAACTCTTAATAGGAAAAGTTGTGGGGTTTCACTTCTAAAGGGTTCATCACGAAGTTTATGAATAATAATAAACTAAAGCCTAGAATCTACATTCAGTGGGAATCATCACCAGCTTTTATCTGCTACCTCCCCTCACTCCACCCTACCTTAAAAAAAATTTGCATTTACTTTGTCTATATTTTTATATAATGTTCATGTTGCTTCCTCCATAGACTATAAGCCCCATTGAAAGCACGAACTCTTTCATTTTTGATTTTGTATACCCAGATCCTAACATATTGTTTGGAACATGGGAAGGAGCTTACTGAATGCTTACTATTGGGTTGCTGGCCTTGGAGTCAAGAAGACCTAAGGTTAAATCTTACCTCAGGTACTTATTAGCTGTGTAAACCTGGAAAAGTCACCCAAACTTTTCTTTTGCCTGCTTCAGTTTCTTCATTTGTAAAATGGAAATAATAATAGCGCTCACCTTCCAGGGTGGTTGTGAGGTCAAACTGAGATATTATGTGAAAGTGGTTTGCAAATTTTAAAGCATGATGTAAAGTCTAATGATGATGATGGTGATGATGATGATGATAATGATGGTGATGATGATGACGATGATGATGATAACAATAGTGATGATGATATTTAGAGATGGTCTACCCATCTAGTCAAACCAATGACCCATCTGAGTTGAATGACATTCTCTATTTGTATCCCTCTTGCAACAAATCTTACAATCTGCCTACTATTACGGCCTTTTGTTTTTTCCAGGAAAGAGGCAAATTGATTGAATATTGGCTTTAGAGGTAGGAAGACCTTGATTCCTAAAGCACAGTTTCACTGCCCTACTCAATAAACTCCATTGGGTCCCTCTCAAATATAAAATCCTCTATTTTACTTTCAAAACCCTTTATAAACTAACTCATTCTCCCACCTTTCTGGTCTTTTTACATCTTATATCTCCCTTTCCTCCCTCCTGTATACCCTGGAATCCAGGAACACTGGACTCTTTGGTGTTCCATAAACAAGACTTTCTATATCCTAACTCTGGGCATTTTTACTGGCTGTCCCCCATGCTTGGAATTCTCTCCCTTCTTATCTCCACCTCCTGAGGCAGAGATAGCTGTGGGCTTCCCTGATTTCCTTCAAGTCCCAACTAAAATCCCAACTTCTACAGGAAGCCTTTCCCAATCCCTCTTCATTCCAGTGCTTTCCCTCTGTTAAAGATTTCCTATTTATCCTGTATATAGCTTATTTATTCATATTTGTTTGCTTGCTTTCTCTTCTATTAGATTGTGAGCACCAGGGGAAGGTGCTTTTCTTTGTATCCCCAGTGCTTAGCACAGTGCCTGGACCATAGTAGGCACTTAATAGATGTTTATTAGCTCACTGAATGATTCAAATTCCACCTCAGCTACAAGCTGTGCAGCCAGGTGTAAGTCTCATGCCCCTAAACATTTATAAGACTTATCTGTTAAGTTACAGACTGTCTTTGCTTTCTACATTGGTTCTACTCCCAAGTCTCCCTGATCATAGCACTAGCATCTAGTAGACACTCAGTAAGTGCTATTGAATGAACAGTTGATAAGTGATACCCCAACTTCCTGGCTCCTTGCAGATTGGTAAGACGAGGTGCATGTACTTATCCTCTCGCTTTACTGGAATGGAGACCATTTTGGGACCAAGGCTTAGGCCCTAAAGGCGATTGTGTTCTGCTATATGCCCTCTTCAAATTAATTATAGAATGGTATCTTGTTCGAGTTAAAAAGAATGTTAAGTTTCTTCCATTTCAACTCCCCACCTTGTTTTACAAATGAGGAATTAGATGAATCTTCACAAAAGTGAAATAACTTAGCTAAGGTCCCATATTAGGTTAGGTGGTACAGGAAAGATAAGCCTTCATAAGTGTCCTAACTCCCTGCCTTGGCTTGGAGTTAACCATGCACAGTAGACAACTGTAACATTTCATTCCCCCCAGGATTGACTTGGATTTGTAAAGAGAAAGACATTTTCATGAAAAAAAAAAAAAAACCTTCAAAAAATCTACCCTGCAAAGAAAGTCCCTCCCTTAACTCCATAGCTGATTAAACTGGGTTTCCTTCTCTCCTCTTTACCCCAGCCCACATTTAGCTTGATTTACCTTCCCCAGGTGTCGACACCAACCCACCAGGTGAGTCAAAGGACAGAGATGCAACTCCACCCTGGGCTGCTGGCAGCAGCCCACTGGGGCTCCTGCCTTAGCTTCTCTCAACCTCACCCCTTCCTTTCCTGACTCTCCTTTCTCATTATATGAGGCAGCCCACTTTGTGCCAAGAATGGCACAAGAATTCTCCATCTCATAAAACCTCGGCCCACACCTCAGTGACCTGAGGAGCAGGGAAAATAAACGACCTAGAAAATTGAACTCAACGACTCCATTCTGAATAACCTGAGCCCTGGTCATATTTATTCCAGGTGAATAGGGAGAGGTGGTGGGGCTGCCCCCTCTGAAAACTCTTTCCACAGTTTACAAATCATAGTGAGTTAGGGCCTTGCTCATATAACCAATTAGAGACAACACTACTCTACCTCCGGCCACAAAGTGCTCATTTTATTTAGAGCCCAGCTGCCCACACATCCAGGGAGTTGGTTTATCCTTGCTTTGAGCAGTCGCTTGAATGAAATAATTTTCAGCAATGGAGACCTTCTAACTTTGAAACAAAACAAGGAAGGTATAATTATAATGACAAAGCTTGGCCCAAGATAAAAGATAAGAAAATGAACCTCTCTCCCCTCTTTGCAGGGGTGGGGGCTCTGAGTGTAGAGCACTGCAGATGTTGCCAGATTCCATTGATGCGCTGGTTAGTTTTGCCGAACTGTATTCTTTCCTCTCCACTTTTATTCTTCATTATAAGAGATGGCTTTCTGGGTACTGAGGGGATGAGGTAGAAATAGATATATTTCAAAATGGAAGTGATTTAAAGCAAAAATTATCCATAAAATTAAAAATAAAATTAGCAAGATGGTTGAAGGAAATCTGAAGAATCCATAACACCAAGAGAGAGACTTCCAGAACAAATCAACTCAGGGGTCGACCTTCCCTAAAAGAGATAAAGAAAAGTATTCATAGTTTAGGGACAGAGCCTATGGTGAAAGTAGGGATGATTAGACTGGTGTCTTCTCAGAAAGAAGTCTCCCTCTCTTTTGTCTTTGCACCTCTGCCACCCAACGCACAACATAAAAGAGAGGGGATAGATTCCATAATAACCAGTAGTGTCCCAAAGTGAAATGGTCCACATTGGGAGGCAGTTTTGAGTTTCCTGTCACTGAGGGTCTTCAAGTAGAAGATGGAGGTTGAATGATCAATTGTCAATTATGTTGTAGTTTGGTAGCGCAGTATATTGAATTCTGGACCTGGACTCAGAAAAATGTATGTTCACATCTAGCTTCAAGATACTTACTAGCTGTGTTACCCCAGGAAAGTCACTTTACAGCTGTCTGCCTTAGTTTCTTCATCTGTAAAATCAAATCAATACGACCATTGCTACTGGCATCCACAAGACTCTAGACTGTTCTACGACTTCTCTCAATAACCCTGTACCTAGCTCCCAGGGCTGTTGTAGGTATCAAATGAGGTAATATCTGTGAAACACTTTGAAAACCTTAAAGACCCATAAAATTGCTAACTATTGTTACGTTGTAGAGCAAATGCTGGCTCAGTTACGGATTGGCTTAGATGAACTCTAAATCTGTGATTCTGTCAAGAAGAGCTTTTGCAATTATGTCACTAGACAGAGTCAAAAAACCTTTGAGCCTCATTTCTGCTATGTCCTATCTATGTGATTTTGGGTAAGTTTCTTGATTTTTCTAAACTGCACTTTGCACAAGTATAAAATACAACTTGTACTCTCAGAGTTACTGTGTTTTTGTCTGGACCTGTGATTTCATCTATTCAGGGAATTTCTGGTGAAAAAACTCATTTTCTGAGATCAGCAGCTCTTCTATAATTTACCATAAAAGAAAGTCACTTAATCTCTCTTGGGGCTCAGTTTTCCATGTCTGTGAAATGAGAGGGTCAGACTACTAGAATATTTTTGAATTCTCTTGCAATTTTAAATCATATGAGCTATGTTCATTTGATGTCTAAATAATATTAATAATAATAGTAATAATAATAATAATAACCACTTACGTGGCACTTTAAAGTTTGCGAAGTGTTTGACAAATAATTCATTTTATCTTCCCAACAATCCTCCTGTTATCTCCATTTTTATAGATGAGGAAACTGAGGAAACTAAAATACCATCTAGATCTAGTATGCTCTGATTTAGGTGTCGTATCATTGGAAGTGCTCCCATCATTGGAAATGTTTGAGCACCATCACTATTTCAGAGAAGGCTTTGGCTGAGGGAGTGGATTAGATGCCCCCTTAAGGTGCCTTCTAACCTTATGATCCTAATATAGAAAAATATTATGGTTTATTAAAATATAGCTAAAAATATGGAGAAATGGCCTGTCCCTATATGAACTAAAGGACTAAGGAGGACATACAGAACACCGCTGGTAGAAGAGAACATTCTTTGTTCACAATCTACCTACCAAGTGAAAGATAAAGACACAGTATGACAGAGGGAGCCATTGTCTAAGTGTCCCCAGTGAATTAAAAACAACATGGCCTGGGAATGGAGGGCTGCCATGTGCTTCTTAAGGTCCCATTTTAGTTTCAAGATGACTATGACCATATTGCTTTGACCATATTGTCCTAATTTATAAGTCCCTGGTGTCTTTGGATCATCTGAATCTGATGCTTTCTCCTTTATCTCCCCCTTCTCAGCTGACCTTGTCTAGTTTGGTCTTTATGCTAAACAGCTCCCAAATACTTGTCTGAAATTGATCAGCTGAGCCTGATACCTCTGGGATTAGGTCCAAAGGGATGAAGTGTTCGCTGGTAGCTCAACACCCGTTGGACCTCTCTCCATATAAGATTCACAGGATATTAGAGCTGGGAGATAATTGGGTCCAGTCCCTTTATTCAATGGATGAGGAAACTGAAACTCAGAGAGAATGGATTTGTCCAAGCCTACACGGTTGATTTAGTGACTGAACTGGATCTTGGAACTCTGACTTTAGGATTTTCTCTACTCCTGTACCACACTGCTTTCAAAGGACTTAATAGTCAGATGGCTCTTTGCTAAGCTGCACTGTATGGAAACCCGGGTGGGAGTTTCTTTATGGAGATCTGGGTGCTAAAATGCAGAAGGTGCTATAAAGGTTTTTTGTTTTTTTGTTTTTTTCCCTGTCCCATCTTCTCCTGGAGCAGCTACTTTGTAAGGAAAGAGCTGTCTAGAAGAGAATTGTCATTTGGTTTAGCTTACCCTCTCACAGGGCTCCCTGTGCCAGTGATGTCCATAGTGGCTCTGGGAAGGCTGTAATACCTTTGAGAAGTGCATTGTCTCTTTGCCTAATCCCTCAGGGGGCCTTTTCCCTGGGTCTGCTCTCTGACCGCTAGGTGGTAGCACACAACTTCCTAAACCTTTCCCTGCGGAGGCTGATGAAGCCTGAGCTATTTCCCCTTAAGAAGGGCCATCCAGAGAACCATGCAAAAAGTGGAGTAGTAATTCTTGGGCCCAGCTAATCTCTATAATTCATCCGACCACAGATACATGTGGCAGCTGCAATAGCGGGGTGATGTTCTCTCATTCAACTGCATTACTGGGATGCTATTTCCAATCTCCCTGAGATTAGAAAAGGGATTACAATTGCCCCCTAGCCCTTGCTGTTTAATCTTTATCAATCTTGCCCTGGCATATGGGAAGTTCCTCTGAGCCTTGTGTGTTTTGTGAGTAGATCTATCATACCTGGGCCTCCCCGAGTGTGTCTTGCATGCCTTCTCAGGCTGTTACTTAATTCCAAGCCACTGCTTTTGTTCTTGACCTTGGACTATGGTGAAGCTTTTGGAAGGGACAGATAGATGATTGTGGGTCTTGTCTTTTTTCTTTCTTCTCTTGGCCTGGGGGCAATTTGATTCAGCAAAGATTTGCTAAGTGCCTACTATACTGATTGGTTGAGTGAGTGAGTGCCAACTCACCTAACTCAATATACCTAGCTGCTTCTAGACCGGGTTTCATCTCCCATCCAGCCAGAGTAGGTACTTAATAGATGCTTGTTGATTGATTGCTCATAGCCAGGGCTTCCTTGGACATCTTGCCATCTCTCCTGATGCCATGTGATACTCCCCATCCTCCTGCCCCCTTTCCACTTCTTGTTCTGGGAATAGTAACCAAATCAGTATTACCATTGCTACTGGCATCCACAGGACAATAGACTGTTCTGTGATTCCACTCAGACCAAACCTACGTTCCCTGACTATCTATATATGTTGTAACTCTCTATTAAAATGTAAGCTCTCTGAGGTCAGGGACCATCTCATTTTATTTCTCTGTCCCCAGAAGCTAGCACAGTACCTGGCATATAGTAAATGCTCATTAAATACTTTATTCATTCATTCATTCATTCATTCACTCACATTCATTACTATCTCTTTGCTAGATGTGCATCCAATGTTCTACCTCTTCTTCTCCTTTTCCCTTCCCAAAGCATCCAGCTGTAGTAGGAGTAGAAACCTGAATTCATTTGGTTTATGGGACGAATGCCAGTCCCAAATCCAGTCCCCTGTAAAACGGAAATCATTTCTTTTCCTATTCGGGGCCCTGGCCATACATGGCTCTTGATCAGAACAAACTGTAGTTATGATTTCTGCACCACAGGGAGCAAGAGCTTTACAGAATCACCTACTGTGCAGGGATCCCCTAAAGAGAGCGGGCTCCTGATGGTAATGCCTTCTTCAAGGAATTTCCCAGGCACTAATTAGCTTAATACTTTGGGCTATTATAAAGCCCCCTTCTCAGGAGCCCCATGTTCTCTGCAAACAGCCATTACTTACAGTGTGCAGCCTGGATATGAGATGGCTACAGTTGAGCACATCTATTTCCAGGCTGTGTGTGTGTGTGTGTGTGTGTGTGTGTGTGTAAATTCAAGCACATGGAGAAATACTATGACCTGAGTCCTGGTGCTGGCACCGTTACAAAGCCCTGGGCAAGTAATTTAACTTCTATTGGCCTCAGTTTCCTCATCTGTAAATGGGACTTATAATTCCTGCCTTGGCTAATTTCCAGGGTACCTTTGAAGATAAAATGAAATGAATAATGTGAAAGTTTTGTAACAAACAAAAAAGCCACAGTAAAAATGCCAGGTATCATTTGCATTGTTTTTTTTAAAATACATGTTTTAGATGAATCTGATGATGTGTAAGCCTTGGTTATTACTATAATCTACTGCTTGGGGAGAGTTTTCCTGGTGCTAAGGCAAATATGTAGGGCAACTGTTGGCTTCTGATCTATCTCTGAAGTCTGAACTCCTCCTGTTCCCCTCTCTGGACTCTGCTCCAGCCAAACGGATTCATTCACTTCCCTCCTAGTAGGGTGTGAATAGTGCCAGATTCAGAGTTAGGAAAGCCATGGCTTTGAAGGCTCTCTGTGACAGAGCTATTGCTCTGTGATTATGGGCCAGTCATCCAACTTAACTGTTAACTTCAATTTCATCACCTATAAAGCAGGGATATTGCCACTTGTCACACCAACTTCAAAAGGTTAGTGTGATGATCAAATGAGACATGTAGACCAGTGGCATCAAATTCAAATAGAAATGAGGGCCACTGAATCCTACTAAGGATCCCTGCAGAGCCATCTATCAACCTAGAAAACCACACATATTTACACATTTCTTTTTTTTATTAACATATCAACACGTTAAAATCAGATAAGAGCTACATTTTAATCTGATTTGAGCCACACTTGGGGGTCTCGCTGGCCACATGGGGCCTGCAGGTTACATTTTGGATGTAGACAGAGTATTCTATAAGTCTTCAATCTGTAGAAATATCAGTTATTATTACAGTTTTTCCACCTCTTTGCCTTTGTCCATACTATAGTGGAAAGAACTGAGAGTCAGGAGACTTCCATTGGAATCCTGGCTCTCACACTTGCTAGTTGTGAGTTTATATTTGAACCTTATCTGTAAAATCAGCACCAAAAATCTTCATGCTACCTTCTTTACGGAATTGTTGGGAAGAAAGCTCTTTTTAGCCCTTAAAATGCAACATACATGTGTTTTTTGTTGTTCAGTCATTTTTCAGTTGTGTCTGACTCTGTGACCCCATTTTGGGGTTTTCTTGGCAAAGCTCATTTTACAGATGAGGAAACTGAGGCAAAAAGAGTTAAGTAACTTGCCCAGGGTCACACAACTGGTAAGTGTCTGAGGCCAGATTTGATGTCAGGAAAATGAGTCTTCCTGATTCCAGGCCTGGTGCTCTATCCACTGTGCCACCTAGCTGGTAATTGTCAAGAACACCCATTTACTTTTTCTTCATTTATCTAAGCCTTTGAGTCCCAATCAAGTCCTACTTCCTTTGTGAAATACAGGATTTCCTGAAGCCACAGTGATTTTTCCCTTCTCTGAGCTCTTAACATTTATTGTTTGCTCACTTATTATAACATGCATATAGACTCACCATATACATCCCTATATGGTTATTTACTTTCTAATGCATGCATCCAGTCTGGCCAACTGGATCGTAAACTCCTTGACAATAACAACTATGTCTTTTTCACCCTGGGTTTTTGTAACCCTGACCCGTTACGCTGCTCTCTGCTCTCTAAATGTCCATCAGTGATGAAAATCGCCAGTTTGGCTTGGTTTATCTTCTCTGTTGCTGCAGTGTTCAACAGTACAGGTTTTGAAGCCAACTGGGAGAGAAAATTGCCTTTCAGTCTTTTCTGTTGCAGACAGAACCATAGCCTCAACCCAAGAAAATTCAATTCAATTCAATTTAAGAGGTATCCATTAAGTGTCCACTATGCACCAGGCTCTGTGCTGGGTGCTGGAGATGCAAGTACAAAAATGAAATGATCCCTGCCCTCAAGGAATCCACATTCTATTGTAGGTACAACATATACAGTTAAGTAAAGATAAAATCTCTTTAAAAGAAATAAGGTGTGATTTCCTCAGGGGTATGGGTGGCAAGGAGCAAGAGTGTTAACTGAAGGAACCAGGAGAAGCCTCTTGGAAACTCCACTCAGGGCTTCCCTCCACAGATTTACGGTATCTTGGCCTCCAATCTACAGGGCAAAATTATAAATGTAGTTTCGTCTAGCCTAAAGAGTTATTTTTGTTTGTTTGTTTGGTGACTTGGGGAGTTTATCTAAAGTACCACCTTTGTCTTTTTAAAGTGCTAGACTGTTGTGACTGTTTTAGAAATCAGAACACTTTTTTTTTTTTTTGCAGGGATGTTGTGAGAATATATAAATGGCATGTGGATTGCCCGAGCTTCTTGCTCAATAAACAAAACATAAAAAATTTAAAAAACATAAAAAGTATAAGGCCATGTTATTATGTTATACTAAGCCATGTATATAAACTATATCCATCCACAAATACTTAGCATTTTCTTTAAACGGCAGTCCATTCTTTCCCTACCTACTCTGTCTTTGCTACACAGATTGAAAAAAGAAGCAAAGCTTATATCTCGTATTATTAACGGAAAGTAAATTTGGAGGGCAGCTAGAGGACGCAGTGTGTAGAGTACGGGTCCTGAAGTCAGGAGGATCTGAGTTCAAATCCAGCCTCAGATACTCACTAGCTGTGTCACCCTGGGCAAGCCACTTAACCCCAATTGCCTCAAAGAAAAAAAGAAAAGAAAAGTAAATTTGACTTAGATTTGAGTTCTGGATCCACTACATATTAGCCGTGTGGCCATGGATGGACAAGTCACTTTAGCTCTATGATCCTCAGTTTTGTCATCTGTGAAATGGGAAACAATAATGATGGCACTACCTACTTCACAGGGTTGTAAAGAAAACGTATCAACTGTAAATCGCTATATAAATGTGAGTTTTTTTTATTGTTGCTGTTGACCTTCTAGAGACAGGTACAATCTCCCAGATACCCAGGAGTATACCATCTTGCTGCAAAATGACTAGAGATTATTCTCTTTATTCAGGAGCAGATGAAGTGAAATGCGGGGGGGGGGTAAAGCACAATATAATTGTTTCTCTTGGAATCAATGCTAATTGTTAGTCTCTACACCCAAGATCGGTGAACTCATTGTATTGAATGTTCAACAGCTGTCTGTCTCAAATGCTTCCTCACCTTGGTGTGGAGGGGTTTCCAAGATGAGTCAGGGAATTAAGAAGTGATTCACCAAACATTCATTGCTCTCTGGTTCCTCATCCTAAAGAGGGCCTGCTTCCTATAAGGAGAGGGCTATATATAGCTGTTTCTGTATTTCAGGAAGGACACTGTTAAGCTGCAGGGCATCCAGAACACTGGAGTCAGGTTCATGAAGGGCCTCAAAATCATCGTCTATAAGCATCAGATGAAGTTGAGTTTGGAAATGAGTTTTAGGAAAGATTTGATGGGTATATTCAAGTATTTGATGTGCTGTCTTGTAGAAGAGGGATAGATTTATTATGTAAGGCCCAAAAGGGAAGAACTAGGAGATTGGGCAGAAGTTGTAGATGGTTGTATTTTGGCTCCATTTAATGTAGAAAAATGGAAGAATTAGAGCTCCCCAAGAGTGGAACAGGATGCCTCTTGAGGAAATGGCTTTCCACTCCCTTGAAGGACTTAAGCCAAGCCTAGATGACCACTTGTTGAGAATTCTGGTATAGGTTGAACTGGAGGAGACTTTGCAACTCTGAGATTCAGGATTCTGTCCATTCCTGGTCCTAACCTCAGGTCATATAAGCTGTTCCAAAAGGCTAAAGATGTCACTTGACACTCTTTTCTGTAGGGACTGGGTCTCTTATGAGACTCAGGTTCAATCTTTATTGAGAGCTTGGCTTTGTTTTTCTATTTTTAAAGTGAATTCAATTCAACAAATATTTATTAAGCACCTACTATGTGGAAGGCCCTATGCTAGGACCTAGACACATTGCTTGGACTCACCCCCAAGCTTTGGGTCATCCATTTTTGATACTAGAAGGGATCTAAGAGGGTCACTCAGTCCTTTGCCTTACCTCCCTGGAGTATTGCAACTGAATCATCCTAGACAGAAGGACAGCTTTTTTTGCAATTCCACCATAGAAGATAATTCCACAAACTTTCTTGATCACATATGTTATGCCTAGCAATCTGTAGTCAATCAGTCACTCAACAAGCACTTATAATGGAATTATTGTTTGCTAGATGCTGAGGATAGAAAGACCAGAAGTATCCAGGAGCGTACATTCTATTACACTTCCCTTTCCCTTTGCTCCTCCCCGGGAGAAAACTAACTATTCTTACTCTTTTTTTTTTTTTTTAACGTATTATAATCTGTGATAGGCCTAAAGACCATTAAAAGCCTTTCCACATTCTCTGTTCCTCTAGGCTAAATAACCAAGCTCCTGGATCACTTCCTCTTGAGTCCTACTCTCTGGTCTTTGGGATTCTCTGTGGAGAGCAAAGCATTCTTATTTGTTTTTGGAAAAAGGCGACCTGACCTGGTCTTTTTAAAAAAGCAAGGGGCTGTACTTTAGATAAGCTTCCTGTCCAAACAATTCAAGGACAGAGCCCTTGTGTGAGAGCCCAATCAGCTCATCAGAGGTTAGTGGCATCTCTGCTGACTCCATGATTCTTATGCTTTTCTTTTCCACGAGCACCAATTATAGACCTAGAACACAGCCAGGAGGTGCCGCCTAACAGTGTTTGATTTATTAGTTTTATTAAACCCAGATGCCTTTAATGCGGAGTTGTTTGGAGACTGCACTGGGTTCCCAGATACTTTATTCCAGCTATTGGCCAACATATGAATTATCTTCACAAGACACGGCTTCTGCCTTTTATCACATTTTCCCTCCAACTACCAAGGAAGAGGTCACTTGGGAGACACATCCTTTCATGGAGAGAAAGTAGCCTCATAGATCAAAAATGTGTTTGTTCTGGGATGAAAAAGTAGCCAGGCCCTCCCTGAAGAAAGGGGCCAACCACTGAGTCTCTCAGGGCTCCTCCTCATCAGCTATACCCCTAGCTGGCCCAGGATGCAGGGGTTCTGAGAGAGAAGGCTGTGACTGGTAAGCAGGGAGACGTAGACATTCACTGAAACCTTTTCTAATTATCATTTCCACAGAGAGAGACCTGGATCCATGGACAAGGCTTGGAAGGCACTGGCAAAGGGGTGGCTTGGTGTGTATATTGGTTAGCGAACCTCACTCACTCTTGCCCCAGCTTAAGCCTTACACGGGTTAGTCAGCCGAGGCCTATATGAAGCAGTGCTTAGGGAAACAGAATTTTCTCTTCCATTCCTTCATTTGGAAAGCTTGTCCTCCATTGGGAAGCATGTGGGAGGGTTGGTGGTAGTAGTGGGGGGCAGTGGTAGTACAGAATCTGTACCGTATTTCTTTGAGTAAAGGCAAGGGACAAGAGGAGATGGAAAGTCTAGATAGGTGAAGGAAAGCTGTTTAGAAAAGCAAGGATCAACCAGAGTTTAGCAGCTACATATGTCATCCTAAGGCCTGCCCCGCCATTTTTTTAACTGTAATGCGTCTCTAATTATACTCAGAGGTTAGCCCGTCTGTGGAAGGGAGAGAGGCCTGAGTGAGTCAGACCAGCCTTGTTTGTATTCTTAGTGGGGCGTCAGGGAGATTTCAGTTTTTTTAAGACCAAGCTTGTCCAAGCAGCCTCCCAGGCTTGGGGAGGGATGTTGCCAGTCACAGCTTGATTCTTTTTCCCCAGCTGCCAAATGAAGCCCGGCTTCATAGAAAATGAAACGCACAAATACCAGAGGAAAAAGGAACAAACAAACAAAAGGATTTGCTGGATCCTTCCAACAAACACCAAAGAGGAGAGTTAAGCTGGTGAGCTTCCCCACCCAGGGATTCCAGAGAGGGGGTCAAGGCCGGGAGGCTGAGACTGTGGCTAGAATTACCTGGAGTTTTCTTACCCCTTAAATCCCTCCAGTGCTTACGGGAGGGTGAGCATGGGGAGGGAAAGGGAGGAGCCTGGGTTGGGCTGCTGGTTTAGGCCTTCAGCATCTTCTGTCATCATCTGCTTAGCACTTGGGTGAATACCTACCAGGGGAGGCAGGAGAGGGGCCAGCTGCCATTGGCTAAACCTATGCATGAAAGTGGCACCTGTCTTCTCCTGGAAGCACCCTCAGGACGAACAATAAATGTGATACCTACCAAAGGGGAGAAGAATGCAGCCTCAGGAGAAACAGCTGTAAATCAAGGAGAGAGGAATTTATAGTTTGGGGGAAGTACGGATAAAAGGGGAGGGGGAGTAGAAGAGACAGGAGAAGGAGTAACTTGAAACTGAAGCCACAGAAATTGTATCCTTTCATCCTAAGTGGCTCTTAGGGCTTAGAGCAGGGAACAGGCACAAAGCTTTAGCACCCCTATTCTGAAGTTTATTCATATTTCACATATTTCATCCTTTCCAATTGGCATGCTGGGGAAGGGGCAGGTGGGGGAAGCAACTACTTGGGGAAGATGAGCCCTACCTTTATAATTATAAAATCACTAATTTATTGATCAACAAGGATTTTTTTCCCTCCCTCTCTCTTCCCCCAAATGAGAAGAAAAAGGAAAGAAAATCAAACCCTCATCACAAATATTCACAGTCCCGCAAAATAAATTCCCACATTGGCCATGTCCAAAAACATATGTCTCATTCTGCGTCATGAGTCCATCATGTTCTGGTCAGGAGCCAACCAATTCTTTAACAGTGATCCTCTGGAATGGTATCTGTTCTTTGCATAAAAGATCACTGATTTATAACTGGAAAGATATTGGCTATCATCTAATCCAGTCTCTTCATTTTACATATAAGGATAATGAGATCTGAAGAGGGGAAATGACTTTTCCCAAAGTTGAACAAATAGAAAGGAGACAAGATGGAATTTGAATTTTGGTTCTCTGACTCTAAATCCATGACTATTTCTGCTATATTATGCCAAAGCTGTGACATTCCTGGAAGTAGTACTAGATTTGGGAGTTAGGGAGCCTGGTTCCTCATTGTGGTTTTACCCCTGAAACACTGTGTGATCTCTAGCAAATAAATTTCATTGAATTTAGCAAACATTTATTCACTTAATGTTCCTGTGACTTAGTTTCATCTGTGAAATGTGGAGAAGGATTTCTGATGATGCTCACCTCAGAGAAGACTTGGGAAGCCAGATAGAGGACTCCTGCAGGTATTACAGAAATTCAGAGGACTGCCATCATTTTAATTCTATTATGTCTGATAACACCACGATTCCTGAAGGTACACAGAAAAGCCACAAAATGATTGGTACGGTTGCCACTGATTCAGGTGAGATAAGAACTTGCAAGGTGTTAAATTGTTGTGAACCCTAAATCCAGTCTCTGGATTGAAGCCACTCATAAGTAGCATTGCATCTAGTCATGATTACTCAACGGGGCTCTTAGGTACAAGACAAAGGAGATTCATGGAATATTTGAGCTGGAGGGGGCCATTAGAGAACATTTATTTCAAGGTGTATGAACATTTTAGCCACTTTCTCTGAAGAATTCCAAATTGTTTTCCAGAATGGCTGTACTAATCCATAGCTCCATCAGCAACGCACTAGCATGCCTAGCTTCCCACAACTCCTTCAAAAATTATTGAATATTCCCATCTTTTGCCATCTTTGTCAGTTTACTAGGTGTAAGGTGAATAATTCAAGATTATTTTGATGTTCATTTCTCTTGTTATTAGTGACTTGGTACATTCATCTGGTTTTTAATAGTTTGTAATTCTTCTCTTGACAATGGTTTGCCCAGATACTTCAACATGCGAGGACTTTGAGGCTTATGAAACTTAGTGACTTCCTTGAGGTCATACAGATATTGAGTGGCATAGTAGCAACTGGAACTGGAATATCTTGGCTCTCAAGGCATTACATCACAGAGTAATATTGAGAAGAAGCAACACCACGATGACTGTGTTTCTTCTTTCTAAGAAAAGTCAGCTAGGTGGCACAGGAGATAGAGTGAAAGACTGAGAATCAAAAAGACCTGAGTTTGGATCTTGCTTCAGACACTTCCTCCTGGTGTACCCTAAACAAGTCACCTAAACTCTCAGATTCTTCATCTATAAAATGGGGATAATAATAGCACCTATCTTCCAATGTTGTTGTGAGGACAAAATAAGTTAACACATATAAAGCACTTTGCAAACCTTGAAACACTATATACGTGCTTGCTGGGAGAATGAAAATGGAGGAGTTCTCAAAGATTTACTTGCTCAATATTTCCTCAACTTTAGGAAGTAGGCAGTAGAAATAAAAGTTTGTGGACTAGATGAAGTCACCTTGGATTTAGAAAAGCTAGGCTCTGGTACTATGTCTTCTATTTATTGCTCATAGGATACCCCAAAGACCACTGAATTTGGAGTTAGGAGTTTGAACCCTGACTGCTACTTTCTAGCAGTGACCACATCTTTGGGTATCAGTTTGCTTATATGGAAAAAGACATGAGTTGGACTAGATGAGATTTTAAGGTCCCCTTCAACTCTTGATCTTACTATATGCCAATGGTAGCTTTGTGACCTCAAGTCCCTCACTTCCCATCTTGGTGAGTCATTTTCCTCATCAGTAAAATGAGATTTTTAGATTAGACAACCTCAAATAAAGACAAGCATCGAAATCATCCTAACCCTTGCTGAGTTCTAGATTTGATTTTGATTGCACCTTACCTTCTCCACATAGGAAATCTGACATTATATCGGAGTGGTGATATAAATGTGGGGAGAGGAGAAACTTCTAAACAGGTGTCAGCTGCCTCAAAAAAAAAGTTTCAAGAAGTTTGGCTAGAAATCAGTCAGCAGCTACATCTGCGATCCTGACATCGGGTCTGCAGCAATCTGATTTGGAGCCCAGGCAGATGGACAGTTTGCCATGTGCTGGCTTTTTTCCTGACTTCCATTTTCCACCAGCACTTGTTAACTTGGATCAGGCCCTGAGATGCTAGAAGCAACTCCTGTTCTCTAAGCTTTTCACACATGCTCACATGCAAGCACACGTACAATTCTGTTTCCTAGTTATTATTGTGGACATACGTGCAATGAAATGGCTTGGAGTCCTCATCCCCAAATCAAATTCAGTCAAGTTTGGGAAGCATGGACAAGTGCATAGGGCCAGGCTGGTATCTATCCTGGAAAACAGTAATGTAGCTCAAAATGAATATTCTCTTGGTTTAGAAAGAATCTATCCTAACCCTAGCAAGACGCAAAGGCAGACAAACAAGCAACAGTATTTCTTTTTTTTTTTTAATCTAAGATTAAAAATAGATTTTTATTGATTTTTTTTGTTTTCACATTATCTTGATTTTCTCCTGTGTCCCTTCCTCCCTCCAGAGAACCACTCTTTATTGTAAAGAAAAGAAAATAGGGAGAAGAAAATAAACATTTAGAAATAACAGATCAATACATTGAAAAACTATGACATGCAATATTTACATCTGTGAACCCTTATGTCAGCAAAGCAGTTGGAAGAGGCGTCTTCTCATATTTCTTCTTTGGAGTCTAAGTTTGCTCTTTATAATTTCACAACATTCATGTTCCATGATTTTGAGGTTGTTTTTCTTTCCATTTACATTGTTATAGTTTTCTTGTGTATTATTTTCTTGGCTCTGCTTACTTCACTTTACCTCAATTCATTTAAGTCTTTCCGTGGTTCTCTGTATTCATCATGCTTGTAATTTCTTACAGCACAGTAATATTCTATTCTATTTATGTACTACATTTTGTTTAGCTATTCCCCAATGGGCATCTCCATTGTTTCCAGTTGTTTGTTTTGATTTTGTTTCTGTTTTTGCTACCACAAAAAGTGTTGCTAGAAATATTTTGGTGTAGATGGAGCCTCTTTTTTTTTTTTCCAGTGACCAGCTTAGGTTAGGTGCCTATCAGTATAATCTCAAGATGTGTGGACATTTTAGCCACTTTCTTTGCAGAATTCCGAATTGCTTTCCAGAGTGACTGTACTAATTTATAGCTCCATCAGCAATGCCCTAGCATGACTATCTTCCTACAACTCCTTTAAAATTGGATATTCTTATCTTTTGCCATCTTTGTCAATTTACTAGATGTAAAGTGAACATTCAAGGTTATTTAGATGTTCATTCCTCTTGTTATTAGTGATTTGGTACATTCATGTGGTTTTTAATAGCTTGTAATTCCTCTTTAGAGAATTGTTTGTTCAGATACTTTGGCCACTTGCGTGCTGGGGAAAGGCTCTTGATCTTACATATTTCTATCCTAATCCTAGTCAGGCACACAGGTAATCAGGCAATGGTATTTTTTGAATACTCTTAGAATCACAAAATTTTATAAAACATTTGGGAGTCTAATTACCAAAATACATATAGGAACTATATAAATGCAATTATAAAACACCTTTTATAAAAATACAGATGAAATATTTGGAGAAATCAATGCTAGTTAACTGAGTGATCAGTAGCAATATGAAAAATGATCTAAATCATTAAAATTAGAAAAATGCAAATCAAAACGATGCTCAAATTCCATCTCACTCTCATCAGATTTGCAAAGTTGACAAAAAAGGAAAATGAAAAATGTTGGAGTGGCTCTGGGAAAATTGGTGGATCTGTGAATTATTCCAGCTATTCTGGAAAGTAATTTGGAACTATGCCCCCAAGGTTACTAAACTTTGACATATGCTTTCACCCAAATATACCACTACTCTATCCCAAAGAGATCAAAGAAAGAGAAGGATCCATATATACAAAAATATTTTAACAGCTATTTTTTTTGTGGTGGCAAAGAACTGCAAACCAAAAGTGTGCCTATCAGTTAGGAGATGCCTGAATACATCATTTATAAATGTAATGGAATGCTATTGTGTTGTAAGAGATGAAGAAGGGGGCAATTTCAGAGATACTTGGGAAGGCTTGTATGAACTGCTGCAGAATGAAGTCAGCAGAGCCAGGTGAACAGTTTATACAATAACAATAACATTTTTTTTAAGGCAATGAGGGTTAAGTGACTTGCCCAGGGTCACACAGCTAGTAAATGTAAAGTGTTTGGTCTGAGGTCACATTTGAACTCAGGTCCTCCTGACTTCAGGACCGGTGCTCTATCCACTGCACCACCTAGCTGCCCCAACAATAACATTTCAAAGACAAACTTTGAAAGACTTAAAAACTCTGACCAATGCAATGACCAAGTATGATTTCTAAGGACCCACAATGAAACATGCTGCCCACCTTCTGACACAAACAATGGACTCAAGGTATAGATTGAAATGTGGACATGGCATAGGTGAGAATTTATTTTGCTTGACTATAAATATTTGCTGTAAGGGATTTGCTTTTCTTTTTCTCAATGTGGGGGGAGGGAGGTGGGAAAGAGAGAGCTATATTTTTATTCATTAAAAATAAAATGAAATCTTTTTGGCTAGAAGTAGTCTTCAACATTGTCTAATCTAATTCTCCCCACTTCTGTTGTTGTTCAGTCGTTTTTCAGTTATGTCTGACTCTTTGTGACCCCATTTGGAGTTTTCTTGGCAGAAATACTGGAATGGTTTGCCATTCCCTTCTCCAGATCATTTTACAGATGAGGAACTGAGGCAAACAGGGTTAAGTGACTTGCCCAGGGTCTTTCCAGAGAGGGGATTGATTTGCCCAACATCACACAGGATGGTGGCTGAGTAGGATCTAGAGCCCTTTCTGTGAGTAGTATAAATGTGGGAAAGCTTTCTAAGCAAATCTTCCACTTCAGATGTTATATGGACTATTTGTGCCTGATCTGTGGTAGCCTTCTGAGCTCATAATGGTCTGATCAGCCTCGGTTGGACACACCGCATCTTGACCCTGACATAGCGATGTCATGAGCAGGAAGGACAACCACTGAGTAGTGTCAGAGACAAATACACATGAGATCGAGCAGCTGCTAGTCACTGAGAGAGGAAAACCAGACAAAGTGAAAGGATTCAAGAACATTTCCAAAGCAGCATGTCAAAGCAAACATAAATGGAGATGGAAGTGCCATGGCAGGTCACAGAGTAAAGGAGCAGTCAGCCAGGTAGTAGGGTCTATCACCTAAAGCTACCTGGAAGAGTGGAATTCTGAATATCAGGGCGAGCACACAGATGGGGAGAGCACCTAATGTTTATGTATGTCAAACAAATCAATGCACCACAACTTGTGAATGAATAGTAATATAATAATAGCCAACTTTTAATACTTGCAAAACACTTTATAAATGTTATTTCATTTGATCTAAATCAGAAGTGTCAAATCCTCTGCCACCAGCAGCATGCAACACTTTTAGTGCAGCGTGAAGCAAATTAAAATGTAAATGGGAAATATTTAACAAAATAAATTAGAATAGAATACGAATAATGTTAATATGTGGTTTCTAAGTCAATGTGCTGCCCACGTGAATTCTTATGTATGGTTTAGTGGTCCTAGTTTCTATTTGAGTTTGACCCCACTGATCTATACAATAACTTTGTAAGGTAGATGCTATTATAAGCAGCTAGGTAGTGCAGTGGATAGAGTGCCAGGCCTGGAGTCAGGAAGACTTTATCTTCTTGAGATCAAATCTGGCCTAAGACACTTACTAGCTGTGTGACCCCAGCAAGTCACTTCACCCTTTTGGCCTCAGTTTCCTCATCTATAAAATGAGCTTGAGAAGGAAATGGTAAACTATGCCAATACATATGCCAACAAAAGTCAAAATGGAACACGAATGAAATGAGTGAACAACAACAGCTGTTATTATTATTCTCTTTTAACAAATGAGGAAAATGAGGCTGACATCCATGATCACCAAGCTAGTAAATGTCTGAGACTGAATTTGAACTCAGGTCTTCCTCACTCTAAGTCCAATGTGCTACCTGGCTTTCTGCCTCCCTATGTATTAACTACAGCTATATGAAGAAAATAATAGCAACAAAAGCTGACAAGTAGGATATACTTGCATTTACCAACTGTCCTCTTTCCTTCTCCCCATGTCTGATGGACTCATTTTATTATCAGATGACCTGGGCTAAAGTCCTAACTCTGAAACTAATTATAAGATTGTAGTCAAGTGTCTTAATCTCTCTGAATCTATTTCCTCTTCTGTAAGAGGGACAATAATAGTAGCCCAACATCACAGAGTTAAGAGGAGAATACTTTGAAAACTTTATGATATAAGATAAATGTGAATTCTTTATTGTCCGTTAGACAATGAAGTCTGAACAGAATATGAACAAATAAAATGTTATTATTTTTCCAAACAACACTACAGATGGCTTTATAAATATACAATAACATCTATAAATTTAAGCTTTTTCAACCTCTTCTGTATATTATCTTATTTGATTCTCACAACAGTCATGTGAGATGAATTGTAAAGAATTTGGAATTTTTGGTTTTTCAGGTGACCTTATTCCTTATTTTGCTTTTTTTATATTATGAAGTTCATTATAAAAATATTTTAAAATAAAATAAACACTTGTATGCTTTACTTCTACACAACAGATAAGATAAAGTCCTGTGATGCCAGAATACTTATTCCTAGGGGATAGCAGAAGGCTACTGATGCCTTATTCTAATTAGAAAAGCACAGAACACAATTACAAAGAGCTTTTCATAAAAATAAATTCAGAACTGAAAACTGGAAAAATATCAATTGCTCATGGGTAGGCCGAGCCAATATAATATAAATGACAATTCTACCAATCTACCAAACTACCAAAAATCATTTTATAGAGCTAGATGAAATAACAGCAAAATTTTTCAGGAAGAATAAAAGGTCAAGAATATCAAGGGAATTAATAAAAAAAATAACAAGGAAGGTGACCTGGCAATACCAGATCTTAAACTATATTATAAAGCAGTAATCATCAAAGCTGTCTGATACTGGTTAAGAAATAGAGTGGTAGATCAGTGAAAAGACACAGCAGGAAGTGACTATAGTAACCTAAAGTTTGATAAGCCCAAAGACCTCAGCCTTTGGGATAAGAACTTTTATTTGACAAAAACTGCTAGGAAAAGTGGAAAACAATAGGGGACAAACTAAATAGACAAACAAGATAAGGTCAAAATGGGTACATGATTTAGACATAAAAAGTGACACTATAAGCAAATTAGAAGAGCAAAGAATAGTATACCTGTCACATCTATGGAGAAGGGAAGAATTCATGACTGAACAAGAGATAGAGATCATTAATGCAGGTAAAATAGATAAATTTGATTATATTAAATTAAAAAGTTTTTGCACAAACAAAACCAATGTAACCAAGATCAGAAGGAAAGTAGAAAACTGGGAAACAAGCTTATAGCAAATGTCTCGAATAAAGACCTCATTTCTCAAATATGTAGAGAACTGAGACAAATTTATAAGAATACAAGTCATTCTCCAATTGATAAATGGTCAAAGGATATGAATAGGCAATTTTCAGAAGAAGGAATCAAAGCTATTGGTAGGCATATGAGGAAGTGCTCTAAATCACTTTTGTTTAGAGAAATGCAAATTAAAACAACTCTGAGGTACCGCCTCACACCTATCAGATTGGCTAATATGACAAAAAAGGAATATGATAAATGTTGGAGAGGATGTGGGAAAATCAGGACACTGATACACTGTTGGTGGAGTTGTAAACTGATCCAACCATTCTGGAGAGCAATTTGGAACTATGCCCAAATGGCAACCAAACTGTGTATATCCTTTGATCCAGCAATACCACTACTAGCTCTGTATCCCAAAGAGATCATAAAAAAGGGAAAGGATCTACACGTGCAGAAATATTTATAGCAGTCCTTTTCATGGTGGCAAACTATTAGAAATTGAGGGGATACCCATTAGTTGGGGAATGGTTAAACACATTGTGGCATATGAATGTAATGGAATACTTTGTGCAATAAAAAATGATAAACAGGCAGATTTCAGAAAAACCTGGAAAGATTTGTATGAACTGATTCAAAGTGAAATGAGTAGAATCAGGAAAACATTGTACACAGTATCAGCAACATTGTGTGATGATCAACTATGAATGACTCAGCTCTTCTCAGCAACACAGTGATGCATTACAAAGGAATGCATGATAGAAAATGCTATCCAGGGGCAGCTTACTTTATACTTTTTTGTGTTTTTTTCTTTTAGATCTGTTTCTTCTTTCACAACTATGACTAATATGGAAATGTGCTTTACACGATAGTGTATGTATAACCTTTATCAAATTGCCTACCATTTTAGGAAGAGGGAAAGGGGGGAGTGAAAAAAATTTGGTACTAAAAATCTTGTAAAGACGAATGCAAAAAAATTGTCTTGACATGTAATTAGGAAAAAATAAAATACTATTAAAAAAAAGAAAAGCACAAAATATGAAGGTTACCCCAAAGGCCCCAAAGGAAATAATCTAGTTGCTTGATTTGAGTTGTTTTATCCCATATGATGCAAGGGCACAAAGTCAACAGCACAATGTAAACTCCCCGAGGGGCAGTGAAAGTTTTTTTTTTTATGTTTTCTTTGTATACCCAATATCTGGCATGGTACCCCACACATAGTAGGGGCCTAATAAGTACTTGTTTCCTTGATTGGACAGAGGTGACATTGAAACCAACAATCACTGTTTGTGATGGCCATTATATGCAGAGAGCTTGGAAACTGAGGATGTAATGGAATGCATTTCCCTTGCCCAACAGTGAGAATAGCTTACATTTCTATCCCATTTAAGGTTCATAAAAGGCTTTCCTCCCCAAAATTTTGCATTTTGAAAAAGCAGAAACTGAGGATTTGAGATACGAAGTGACTTTCCTAAGTCAGGGGCAGAAGCCATATTTAAAGCTGGATCTTCTGATTTCAAGGCCCATTCTCTTTCTCCTACCCAATCCTGTTACCATGTCCATCTTGATAATTGCCATAGTCTGAGAAGGGACTAAAAAATGCAGGTACCTGACTTCATGTCAGCTGCGTCCATACACCACTGATTCAATGTGGAGCTGCCTATAAAGATTGGGATGGTAATGCTTAACTTGACAATGATCCTTGCCATGATGGCCTCATTAGTATGCTAGTCCACAGCAAAACTCAAAAAGCAGAACCTCCCAGTCACTCAACATACAATGGAAAGACCATTTGAAAAACCTCTCTGTGGGACTACAGAACAAATGAGGAGCTCCGAAGAAGGTTAGAGTGGACAGATGTATGAGAGCCAGTTTATCGTGTGAAAAGATGCTGGGCAGGTCTTGTAGCAAGGAATATAGATAATAGGATGAGCCTCTTATCTAACAGATTAGCTTTCAAAAAACCAACAGAAGGCTAACCAGAAGGTCAAAAATTCAACAGGATGAACTCGTGTTCCAGTTATAGCTATAGCTTGCATTCATATAGAACTTAAAGATTCATAAAGCATTTTACATTTGTTTTCTCATTTGACTCTCACAAAAACCCTTTGAGGTAAGTGCCATTATTATCTTTATTTTACAGTTAAAGATAGTGAGGCCAATAAAGATAAAGTGACTTGCCCAGGATCACACAGCTAGTAAAAATGTATCAGGCAAGATCTGAATTCAGATCTTCCAGATAACAGGTCCTGTACCCTATGTGTTGCACCACCTAACTACTTTTTATGAGGAAAGACAATAGATGTAAATAAGAATATGAAAAATTGTAACCTTTGGGTTTTCTATTAGTAGCTTCTTGACTTGTTCTTCATAATCTGTCTTGACTATAGTCATACCCAAGCCAGATAAGCATGAAAAAATCTCTCCACTGTATAGATGTTTCATATTATTGTGACTCAAAGTGATAATTAAAAGGGATACATGGTTTTATCCCCAACTTCAAAAAGACACGACATGAAGTGAAGTCATCATGGTGAGCTATACTGCCTGTCTCCTGGGCAGGAGATTCACCCCAATCAAGATGGGGGAAGGGCTAAAGCTTCTCAAGAAGCCCTTTTGGGTGCCACCCAGGCACCCAAATATCTATGAATTTGATGACTAGCTGCCAAATCCTGTGGCCTAGAAGCCTCATCTCCAACAGAGTAATGATCCTTGCCTGAAGCATTAGCAGAATCAGGGTGAAGTTTCATCAGAAGAAAGCTGAGGTAGCGTGGCGGCAAAGAAAGAGGTGAGTAAGACCAGAGGGAAGGCTTAATGAGTGATGAGTATGCTCCTCTCTATGGTAGCTAAGAATGATCCTATTTTATGGTTTTTGAGAATCACAGAACCTCGAAGTTTGAAGGGATCTTGGTGGCCAAACTTGTCCCACCTACAACTGAAAAAGGAGAGACCTACAACATCCCTGACAAGAGATCATCTGACTTTTGCTTAAAGACCTCCAAATTTTCTAAATTCTTGAAGGCCTCTCATTCCACTCTTGGATAATTATTGGGAAGTTTCCCTCTTATTTCCTTATCCCCACCTTTTAGATGGTATCTCTTCCAGTTCTTGAAGAGACCAGTCATATCTTACCATAGTGGCTGGCATAGGTGCTTATTTTTGTTGGTCAGTTGTTTCAGTTGTGTCCGACCCCTCATGACCCCATTTGGGGTTTTCTTGACAAAGATTTGGTTTGTCATTTCCTTCTCTAGCTCATTTTACAGATGAGGAAACTGAGGCAAACACCGGGTGAAGTGATTTGCCCAGGGTCACACAGCTAGTCAGTGTCTGAGACCAGATTTGAACTCAACAAGATGAGTCTTCTTGACTCCAGGTCCAGCACTCTATCTACTTCACCACCTAGCTGCCTGCATAGGTATTTAATAACTATTTATTGATTAATTCTTCACTCCCCCACCCCTTCTCTCCTCCAAGCTAAACTTGCCCAATTCCTTCAACCCATCTTGATAATGTAGATTCACAACCTTTTGCTGCTCTAATTGTCATCCTCTGAATATTCCAGTTTATCATCCATTATCATCCTGACATGTTTTGTTTGCTTGTTTTTTTCCCCCTGCTATATCATATTGCTGACTTGAGCATGAAGTCTATTGGAATCCCCAGATTTTTTTTTTCAGATGAACTATTTAACCATACCTCCCTTCTCTTATAATTGTTAAATTAATTTTTATTAACTCAAGTCTAAGACTTTATATTTATCACTTTTACATTTTATCTTATTAGATTGAGACCAAGTTCTATCCTATCAAGATCTTTTTCAATCTTGCCTTTGTCATCCATTGCATTCTTTTCGAGTTTTGTGTTATTTGCAAATTCAATTAGCAATGCCATCTTTATCTAATACCTTTATTTAATTTCAGTGATTAAAAAATGTTAGACAACATAGCACCAAGCATACTCTTTGGGTCCAATTATTCAACCATGTCTGAACCCATTTAATTGTATGAGAAGGCATGGTCTATTTAAAAGAACTTTGGTTTAGAGTCAGTTGACTAATGTTCAAATCTTATCTCTGCCTCTTACTGCCTGTGTGATGTTAAGCAAGTGTCTTAATTTCTCTGAGCCTCAGTTTCTTTATCTATAAAACGAGGCCCTTGGATTAGTTTATCTCTAAAGTTCCCTCTAGCTCTAAGTATATAGTACTACTATCATCTAGCCCTGGAGAAAGAAATGGCAAACCATTCCAGTATCTTTGCCAAGAAAACCGCAAATGGGGTCATGAGGAGTTGGACACAACTGAGCAACAAACCACCTAGCCCACATCAATCTCTGTCTTCCACAAGAGCATGAGAGACTTTCACAAGTGTTTTACTAAAATTGAGGTTAACCAGATCTAGATATCTCCCTACCCCTGATCTACCATTTAGTAATTCTATTTTTTAAAAAGGGGGAAATAAGGTTAATTTGGTATGAACTGTTCCCAATTGAGTCATACTGGCTCTTTGGGATCACCATTTTCTTTACTAGATGTTCACTAAACATGCTTTTAGTAGCATGGTCTAGATAGTTTTTCCCCATAAATGAAAGTCATTCACTAGCCTATGTGTTGTTGATTCTACGCTTTTTGGAAAATGGTGACATTAGCCCTTCTCCAGTCCTACAGTGCTTTTCCTGTTCTCCAAGGTATTTTAAAGATCATGGATAGTGACTCAGCTTTCAGGACCTGAAGATGTAGTTCCTCTAGACCAAGTGACATACTCAGCTATAACAGTTAAGGTACTTTTTTTACTATCTCCTCATTTATCTTTGGTTTCAACTTCCCATTAACCATATTTATTCTGTCCTTTCCAGTATGAAGAAAGTTTTCATTGACACAGAAAATGGAAGCAGAATAAGAATTAGGCAGTTCTGATTTCTCTTCCCCATCAGTAATGAATGGTGCATCTACTTCAAGCATCATTTCTACATCCTTCCTTGTACTTCCACTTTAGTTTTCTTTAAAGGAAGAGGATTCTTCCCCTTTTTAAAATTAGTATGCCTAATTTAATGCTTTGCTTTTTAATTTGTGTGTCCTGCCTTGTCTGTGAGTAGACTGTACTGGATAGGGGCTTGAGCCACACGTTTTCCCCTACATTGAACCTGAATTATGTGAAGACACTAGAATTAAATGGGAAAACTGTTACATACATCTGTGCCTTATAGGATAGGCTCAGGAGCTAGTTTCTCTCTGTATGGTCTCATTACCTATTTTCACATTAGATAAACTCAGATTAGAAGTAGGGGCTTTAATCTTTGTCACTGTCACTGCAGGGAAGGGGTTATTTCAGAAGAGACATGTCTCATCAAGGAAATGGGGCTGGGGTAAATGGGGAAATGAGACCTCAGCTTTGATTTGACTGAAACTTCTGGTGAGTTTTCGTCTCTGAAAATTAGGAGCTGTTGTTTGACATTTGGTTGAGTTTGGGGGCAGCATGGCTTCCTTTTTTTCTAAAAAGATCTCCTCCGAATCTCACAAACAGCCTTCACACTGACATTTGGAGTCGTTAAGTGTGTGAATGAGTCAGATGAACGCAGACCAGAATGATCCTAGAAAAGCAAAGGGGATGAAAATGGCACTACAGAAGTACTTTGGCAGTTTGAATATGTGGAATTTTATTGTTTCTTGCCACCCACCCATCCCAAACACAGCCAGACAGTCAGCTGACTTTTGGGACAACTGTTTTCAGTGCCTATTATGAGCAACATTTCCCTTAAATTGCCCCCCCACCTCCTTTGGAGATGGGGGAGTTGGGATGGCACAGGGTAGATGAACCTGCTACTACATTCTATTTTGAGAGTTACTTGATTTTACATCTCTGTAGAGAGACTACCTTGGATAACAAATCACAATCCAAAGAATAGAAGAGTTAGAAGGGACCTTAGAGGTCATCTAGTTCAGCTCCTTCATTTTATAGAGGAAGAAACCGAGACCTGAGGGGCCAAGTGATTTGCCTAAAGTCAAATAACTAGCATTTTTTTTTTCGGAAGAGGCAGGACCAGAGCCTAGACTTCTGACTCCAAGTTCACACACCCCTTTCTCTTCAAGTTCAAGCTGCAAGAGAATGACTTACGCTTGTGACCATCCTATGCCTCATTTCTCCAACTCAGAATCCATGTCTTGGAGAAGAACAGGATCTGGACAATTTAAACTACATTCTGATATCATGGATCCATCCCAAACCACATGTCTCAGATCAGTGGGTCACTGATTTTTTTTTTTCCCCCATAAGGCTATTTAGAGTCTAGGAACCCGAGGAAACTGCATTTAATTTGACATCTAAAGTACTTTGGTGCTCCTGAGCCTGATGAGGCTTATTGTCTTCTTTAGCCAGTGAGGTAGAGGCATTCCCCATTCCAGCCCTTGGTGGAAGTTATCTGTGCTGCTCTATTCACCAGGTAGATAGTGTAAATGCAGCCTAGGCATGGCCTTTCTGCCTTTGCTCCTTGGTGCAAGATGTTGAGTAAATAAGGCCACCTAGTGGTCACAAGGAACCATTATTACATCTTCTATTTCTTGGGGGTGGGGTGTGGCGGGGATGGGGCTGATGATAATCTTTTCTCATTTCATTACTGGTCTTTTAAGTCCATAGCCACTTAAATCCCCATTTCCCTTCCTTTTCATCTTTATCTTTAGGCAACTGAGGTCAGTCTTTTTCCTTTCTCTCTTTCTTCCCCTACCCCCATGACTCGACTCCTCCCACCCCTTGGGTCTCCTGGATTCTACCTTTTTGGATCCATATAGATTTCTTTTTCCCATTTGGAAACTGCACATTATTGTTATCTATACGTTGTCGCTGAAACCAATTTGTGCAAACTAACAGGCTTATCAACACGGCTGAAATGAGATTAAAACTGCTTAAAATGAAACAGATAAAAACCAGATGAATGAAGCTAGCTAATAAGACATTAAAGATAATGACAAGAATGATTAACTAGCATGATATATAGAACATTTACCCAGAATCGGAGGCTCAAGATCAGTACACTAATAAAAAGAATCTACCTTTAATTCCCTTTAGTCAGTGAAGTACAATCACATCAGGATTATGATTTGGGGGTTATTATTTATCTGTATACCTATATCACACCTTTCATCCAAATTACTCAGAGCTTATTAGCAATAAAGAAAGATTGCTTTGGGTGAAAACCCTTCACATTTCAGCTATTTTTTTTAAGAGTAAAGAGGAATGTTTAATATAAAATTTGTTTTATGTTCTGATTATGGAAAAACTCGCATATTTATGTTTAATCTCCAATATTGGCCTACTTATAGTTAAATTACTTTGCTTCATACACTCAGTTAGTTGGATACAGCATTATTGCGACAGTTGTACCAAGACAATCTGAAAGTTACCTTTCAGCTAGTAACATCTTAAGACCTAACTATCAGTATTCCCTTCTTGGAACCTAACCTTCCCCTGCTATCCAGAGACACCCGTGGGTTACCTACAATTCACGTTTTATCAATTCTTAGTGTCATATTTGACCCTCCCTGCCTTGGGAGGGAGCGGGTGAAGACCCTCTTTAGGATACCACATCTTGCACAGTCCTTGCACATGGTAAGTACTTAACTCATGTTTATTGAATTAAACTGATGTTCACTCCAGGGTGTGTGTATGCTGGGAATGGAGGGAGTGGGGCGAAAGGGTAGCTGCATTTACTACTTGGAAAAGTGCTGCATTGGAAAGAGAGGGACAATAATATCCAGGTGGACTCACCCTTAATGATACTCATTGAATCAGCTTGAGGTCATAGATTCAGAGCTGGAAGAAAGCTTCAACATCATCTGGTCCAATCTCTATTTAACAAATAGGGAAACTGAGGCCAAAAGAAGGGAAGTGACTTTTCCAAGGGTCACAAAATTAGCAAACAGAAGCAAGGGTCAGGATTTGAACCTACTTTGTCTGTCTCTACGTTGAACTGCACAATGCTGCCTTGATGTTCAAATGCATTAAGCTGTAAGTTCCAGGTACAGCTCCCTTAGGTTTTCTTTCTCTCCCCCCCTCCCCCAGGATCTGATTAGAGACTGTGAGTATGCCAAATAAGATTTGAAGGTGGAAAATGAAAGGAAAAATCAATGATTTATCTGGTGGCCATTAGGAACTTTAAAAATATAAGTTGAGCATTGTTCAAATTCACTGCCTCACCCCCATCCCCCCATGGCCATCCTACAACATTTAAAAAAGCCCACCATGATTTAAAAAAAAGTAGGTATCATTGACTGCAGGAGCTTTTTAGGGATACAAGGAACTGATCTAAGGACTTTTCCCTGTGGCCCCTGATTTTTTTTTTTAGTAATTTCTAAATTTCTAACTCTATTAAGAGGGGAGTTCGCTGTCATAGTTTCAATTACCCAGAGGATGAGGCATAGAAGGAGATGTTCATTGCAGGAAGCCCCAGGACATCAGATGGCCTTAGACACGACAATTGTACCAGGAGGTATGAACTTGGAAAACAGAAGAAGAAATGAGGCACCACATGGAAAAGTAAAAGAAGTTGAAAAAATGGGAGGTAAAATAGAGTCTAAGAGACAGGTTCCATGGTTTGTTTGGAAGTGGAGATTATTGATGACTTGTGTAGAGACCTACTGCCATGATATCCCTGAACCCAAGGAGCCTGGAAGTGTCCTTGACTGCAGAACTCAAGAGAGAGGCTTTAGCAATTCTCCAGTCTGATCAGGGAGATGTCTGCAGAACTTCATAAAGCAGATGAGCCATAACCCTAAGCTTTTAAGTCGAGGTTGAGTTGGGTAGTATTATGTCCCTCTTTCAATATGCTAGGAGGAGGAGGAGGAGGCAGGGTGTGCATAAATGGGAATAGACGTGGTTTATAATCAGGGGTACTGAGAGGCTTAAAGGAGATAATGGATGTAGAGCACTATGCAAACCTTAAAGAGCTATATAAATAACAGTTATTATTATTAATTATTATTATTATTATTATTATTTTTAGCTTACAGTCACCAGGCCTCCAGTCTGGTGAAGACTTTATTCCCCAGCCTTCTATTGCACTTCCATTGCATTAATTCAAACAGTGTCTATAGAACAATATAGGGATATGGTAGGAAACGTTTAACAATTAGGGTTGGCATATATGGTATAGACTTTTAAATTTAATCTGAATTTTTAATGCTTTCTTGAATCTATATAAGCAACGAAACTATAAAGAAACTTTGATATGTAGCAACCTATTTCTGTGTTATAAAGGCATACACTGAGAACTTATCAATGGCTCTATGAGCTGGTTAGAGCCAGCTCCAGCACACCCCTAATCATAATCTGTGGGCTCAGAGATCCTTTGGACCCAAGCACTGATCATCCTTCCCCCAACCTTTTTTTTTTTTTTTTTGCTACTATCACTGTATTTTGGTACTCAGTTCTTTCATCCATTTCCTCTTTTCCCATTCACTCTGCTAGGTGTATTTTCTAATGTTTATTCACAAGGGAAAAGAATATTATAGGAAAATATCAAGAATAGTTTTATAGGCAATTTAAATAATAACCATACATTTATGTATCACTTCCAGGTTTACAAAGTCAGGTTTACATAGAATTTTTGTAAGAACTACAATAACTGGTAGTTTTGTTGTATAAACTGGTAGTATAAATACTTATACTCATTTTTCATGTATAACCCATAGCTGAGCACTGCATATTCTGGGTTTACGTGCATCAGATTTAATCTTACTGTCCCTACATCCTCCAAACCAAACACATATCACATATCTTTGGTTCACTGAGTCAGCATCAAGAGTTTTTTTCTGGGAAATCTCCAAACACAAATGTGGGTAAAAGAGTATTCAGTAAATACCCGAATACTCAAGTAACGCATGTCAGGTATTTTATTTCACTTCACAGGAAATGGAAACAACACAAAGGAATCACTGTAGCCCATAAATGATTATTTTCTCTCCCTTTTGAGTTCCAACTTCCCCCCCAGGGATCTATTCAGTCTTCTAGAGCAAATATATCAAACATGTGGCACTGAGCGCCTACGGCAAGAACTAAATTAAAATGTAATTGGGAAATAATTAACAAAATGAATAAAAATATAATAAAACAGATAATATTAAGATATGTTTTTCTAAGTTAACACATAGCTAGTTTAGTGCCTTTCCTCCCTCCCCCCTCCTTTCTATTTGAGTTTGATACCACTGTTCTAGAATCATAATGGCATTCTGTGGTTTAGACTACTCTTGGAAGAGAAACAAATGAAGTTAGAAATGAGACATTCTGACCATACCTAGGTGCCAGAGACCCATACAAGACTCCACGCTTGCTATTCTACCCTAAGTAGGTCTTAATCTCCCTACAGAATGGAAACAAACTTGAGGTTGCTAGAAAGACATTGAGTCAACCCTGTTCAAACAAGTCATGGTAAACAACAGAGACAAAAGGTCAGGCTTTGACTTCTCTGTGTAATGGCTCAGTCCTTTGCTGCTACTGTTGTTGTTTGTCCTTAATTTTAGAAGAGGACCAGAGGCATCACAGAGTGATGTCTTGACTCATGGGTGAAATGGATTAAGTGAGGCAGAGTTGCACAAAGTCATCAGCTTCACTCTGTCTTCCAGAGTGATGGGTGGCAGGACAAAAGTCAAGATGACTGGTGATGGCCTGGGATACAGAGGGTGACCTTGGCTTCTTTGATAACTGTCCAACCTCTAAGAACTCCACAGCAGTTGTTCAGCCATCTTCATAGCCTTTGGAACAAATTGTTCTCATCTGCCCATTCCACCAGGGAAAGTCTTCACATGCTTGGGGTAGGCATCCCCCTAACTCACTGACAGTTTTGAGGCCCATTGTTTACCTTCAACCTGGTTTAACCCATCTGCCCAGACCGTTTTACAAGGGTCAGGCCTCTGTGCATGGTACAGTTTCTTGGAGCCACAGGTGAGAGCTGAGTGCCAAGTGGACACCAAAAGGGGATGAACAGCCCTGAAAAGGTCTCAGCCAGCCCTCCCACCAGAGGTGCTAGTCTTCTCTAACACTATCCCCAACCCTCCACCTCAGTCCCTTGCTAGATCCCTAGTGCAGGACTTTTTCGCATTCCTCCTCTCCTGATGGCTGGTGTTCAGGACCTTTCTCTACTTCTGGAGACTAAGGGACTTTATTATTTTTCTCTTTACATTTGAGTTTAGGAGCCTAGGGTTAGATGTTTAGCTAAGTAAGTGGAGGAATAACTTGATGAAAAATATTATTACCTTTGTACCCATATGTTTGACAAAAAAAAAAATAATTTAACCTAACGTGCTGATGTTCAAAATTTCCAAAAGACAGCCCTTTTCCTTCATACATTCTTTTTCCCTTAATTTCCATAAACCATAAGATCCCACGCTTGCTACTTGGTCTGTTACTAGAATGATATGCAACTCCACCAGGGAAGTGCTTTATAAACAGTAGTGTATGTACATAAATATAATATAATACTAAGTTCTTAGTACCAAGCCTAGCATTAGTTAAACTTCACTACCCCCTAGTCTGCTCCTTTGCTCTCCATTATTTAATCAGAGCTTAGGAAAGCAAGACCATTAAATCCACTATTTTTATTAGGACCAACAAAGAACCTCTTTCTAACATATCCTTTAGCAAGGAGTCAGAGCGCACATCCCACAGCCTCAGCTCCATGGGAAGTGCCACCCACACAATCTCATCTGCAGCTACACATACTTGTAGCTTTGTGAATGTCCTTACATCTTTTCATTTTGTTGACTCTCCCTCTCTGAGTAGTCATCAATTAATCAATCAACAAGCATTATTAAGCTCCTACTGTGCACTGTGTGGAGAGGTAACATGGAAGGGTGGATAGAAAAATAGACTGTTGGTCTTGGAATCAGGAAGATGGAGTTTCAAGCTCTGCCTCTGATATATACTAGCTGTGTGACCTTGGGCTGGTCAACTAGGCTCTCATGTGCTAAGACCATAAGTTGCAGAGTAATTGCTTATCGAAGAAAATCCTTACCAGGAGTTCCTTACACTGGAAAATTGTTGGTCCTTTTCTACCCCAACTGTAATGACCACAGTGGTATATACTATAATAGGCACTGGGGATGCAAAGACAGAAATGAAATCTTCTCTGCCTTTAAGGAGCTGACATTCTATGGCATTTGTGCCAAACCTAAATAGAAATGGGGGTCACTAATCCATGCATAAAGATTCCTGAGGGCCGCACATTGGTTTTACAATGTAGTATTATCTGTTTCGTTGCATTTTTATTTATTTTGTTAAATATTTCCCAATTATATTTTAATCTGGTTGGGACCATACTAAGAGCTGTTGTGGGCTGCATGTTTGTTTGACATCTGTATTCTATGAGATGTTGGGCCTCTCTGAATCTCAGTTTCCTCATCTGCAAAATATTAATAACAATACTGTACTACCTACCTTACAGGTTTGTTGTGAAGGTCAAGTGAAATCATATACATAAAGTGACTATAACCATAAAATGCCATATAAATGTCAGCTATTAATATCATATTAGCTATTGTGTTTGCTGCTGCTGTTCTTTAATTAAGAAATATTCTTTCCTTGGTTTTAAAAATCCATTTTTAGGGGAAAAAAAGTTAGACTTTTTTTTCTTGTAGTTTATTGTTCAGTCATTGGCCCACTCATTTTAATACTGAGAAGATGTCAATAAAAGCAAGAAATTAACCTGTTCTGAAAATCTGGACAGGTAGGTATTCTTCCTAAGTATTTTCCAGACAATTCCTGAATAGCAGTATTTGTTTGGTGGTTAGTATATAGGGACAAGATCTGTATCACAGGGGCAGTTAGGTGGCGCAGTCGATAGAACACCGGCCTTGGAGTCAGGAGGACCTGAGTTCAAATCTGGTCTCAGACACATAACACTCACTCACCCTAGGCAAGTCACATAACCCCATTGCCTAAACAAACAAACAAACAAAAAAGAGAGATCAGTGTCACAGCCTTTCCATATTATAATGACAGATATATATGTATATATGTATGTATGTATATGTGTATGTGTGTATACACACATATACATACATACACACATACATACATACACACATATGTTTCATTCTGTAGGCAGGGGACATGACTGGGTCCATAGTATAATTGGATCCATGGTCTATAATGTACTTCTTTAAACTAGAGTTTACTATAAATTATGGAGCTTCTTTGATACAAGTGCATTCTTATCCACCTAGGTATTCCCTTCATGACTGCAGATGGGAGGAACCTTTTCATGCTTTCTTATCTTGTATGATTCTTATCTATGTTCTTTCAAAGATAAAAGATAAACAATCCATTCAATGGTCCGCAGGCCATCTTCTAGGTCTTGTTACATTTTACAGGTACCAGTGGCACACCTGACACAGTTATTTCTCATTCTTATGTCGCTTGACCAACTCTTCTCCTTTTCAATAGCAAATAATGGGAAGGGACAGGGAAGTGCAGGACTGGATAAAGAAGGTACAACCCTCAGAGCATTCACAGATATTCTCTGCTTGGTTCCAATCTAACATGGAACTTTGGAAGTCTGTTTCCAACATGTGTGATGGAGGGGCTAGCACTGTGTGATAAAATAACAATAACAACAACAACAACCACAATAATTGGATGTGAAACCCAATGAATTGATGACTCCAGAGATGTTGAGCTAGAACTAAGTTTGAATATAAAAGAGGTAACCTGACAATCTCTCAGTCTCTTTTTCCTCCTGGAAGCAAGAGAGGCAAGAGCTTTTGTGAGCTTGATGGGTGGAGGAGTGGTAGCAAGCTGTATCCCCCATTTTGGATATTGCTTTTTTTTTCCCTTTCTGTGAGGTCATACTGCCTTGGTTTTTTTCATGTTTATTCTTCCTGATATTTGAGGAATGAGTATTTTGAGATGAAATTTACAGGCATTGTCCTATGTCAAGAGATATATCAGTGCCATCAAAGTTCTCACTGGCAACCAGAATTATTAATAGTGTCTACTGGAGGAGATAGCAATGGCCAACATAGTGGTGGTAGCCAATTATAGAGGAAGCATCTGTGGACAGATGTTTAAAGTCACATGAGTGTAAATTGTAAGCTCCTTAAATGCAAGGATTGTTTTTTGCCTCTTTTTGTATCCCTAACACTCAGCAAAGTGCGTGGCACACAGTAGGCACTTAATAAATGTTTATTGATTTATTGAGTGAACAAAACCCCTCCATAGACTTTAGAAAGGCACTGATGGTTGGTGCCTAGCATAAAGTTATATTTAAGTGGAACTTCAGGGACACCCCAAGAAGGGAAAAAAGGGCTCTCAGGGCCCTGAGTCAAGAGGTACCCCTCAGCACTAGTTATTCTTGACATGAGTAGTTGACTAACTTAGTACTGTAAGTTTGAACCCACTCTTTCCAATGATTTTGTGTGTATAAGAAAAAAGTATAACCCAGTTTGGTGGAAGTTTCTACCAACTGTTTTTGCTATATCTTTCTCAGCAAATCCCATTTGAAAAAGCTGATGCATGGGGCAGCTAGGTGGCACAGTGGTTAAAGCTCTGGCCTTGGAGTCAGAAGGACCTGAGTTCAAATCCGACCTCAGACACTTGACACTTACTAGTTGTGTGACCTTGGGCAAATCACTTAACCCCAACTGCCTCACCAAAAAAAAAAAAAAAAAGCTAATGCAGTTGAACTGGTTGATTAATAACTGGAAACATGCTCATGGGAGCTCTGAAACTACTGTATTAGAAATTCTAACTAGATGTGGGGCCATATGTGGCCCTCTGAGTCCTCAAATGCAGCACTTTGACTGAATCCAATAACAAATCCCCCTAATGAAAGAATTTATTCTGTAAAACTTGGACTCGGTCAATAGGCCGCACTCAAGGACCTAGAAGGCCACATGTGGCCTTGAGGATGCAGGTTTCCCACCTCTTCCTAACCCCTTGAGGAAACACCTAGAGCCCTGAGAAAAGTAGGCATTGACCTCCAGGGACCTTACTTGTCAATGCAAGTGTGAGTTGGGGAAGTGGCCCCAGAGAGGGGGTTAGATATATTTCTTATTAATTATGGAAGGTTAATAAATATTCATTGATAAGGATGAAATTCAGTTTAATTCAATAACAAATAGTTATGACTATGCACAAGCCAAAACAATTGTCTGAAAAAAGAAAAAAAATAAATTTATCAACCAGTTTTTTTTCCTTAACTTTGTGTACATGTGTTTCAGTCTATCAACCAATCAATAGGAATTTATTAAGCACCTACTATGTGCCAAGCACTGTGCTAAGTTATGGTGTCCTGATAATAGTTCCATGGCTAGTTCAACAGACAGATCACTGAGAACCTGAAGGTTCTAATAAATAATACCTTTAAGAAAGGCATGTGTTCAAACACCCCTAAGAAAAAACTGTCCACAAGGTCGTCAAAAAGCAGTTCAGAGGAAGATAAAAGTGGGTTAATGCCACTGATAAGGGCGTTAAAAGCAACGAATAAGGAAATTCTCAAGAGCTCACAGTCTTGGAGCTGACTTGCCCAAAAGGCTCACAGTTGGGACCCAGGTAAATCTACTGAGGGACAAAGTTAATTCAAATTACCCCAAGTCTGCTCCTTAAGATCTTCCTACAATTAATTAATTAAATATTGAATTATCCAGTCAGTCGCACCAAGTAATCTGAAAACTGTATTTCTGCTGATATCTTGGGGACCACACATAAGTGTCTTGGATGGTTTTGTGGGAGTGTGAGAATTTAAGTTAAGTCTCCTACCAGTGATCTGGCGTATAAAAACTGAGAATACAAGGAGAAATAATGAAACAATCTAGCCATCAAGGAACCTACATTCTATAATTATTATCACACTTAGCATACATTATTTTGTTTGTGTTATTTGTGTATGTCTCATTCCCTTATAAACTGTTGGCTCCATGTGGGTTCAGACATTGTCCAAACTATCAACCTGTAGATACATAGATCTGTACAAGATACCTACAAAGTAGATAAAGGGTAACTTCTGAAAGAGAGGTGGTAGTAGATTGGGTGAGGAGGGGACATCAGGAATGGCCTTCTTCAAAAGGTGGTACTTGATCTGAGTCTTGAAGAAAGTCATGGATTCTAAGAGGTGGAAGTGTGGAGGAAGAATATTCTAGTCATAGGCATATCCCATAGAAGGACATAGAAATGGGAGAGGGAATGTTGAGTGTGAGGGGCAGCAAGTGAGTCTATCTGGATCATAGAGCTCATAGAGGAGAAGGAAGTACAAGCTGATTAGAAATGTAGGAAGGGGCCAAATTATGATCATTTATCTATCTCTCTGTGTGTTTACATGGATTGAATCAACCAGATGTTTTGACATTATGAAGAACACAGGCTTAAAACCCCTACCATCAAATGCACCCTTTATGCTACTTCCTCTAGATTCTCTTTAGAGTAAGTTTACCTTTTGGCAGGAACTTGTGAGATACACAGAGAGGGCTTCCCCATCTTATGGTTCTAATTTACACAGCAGGGGTGGGGATGATGGCAGTGGAAAAGACATTAATGTGACAGCTGTCACCAGAATGCCGGTCCCTGCTCATTCATAAACCCAGGCTTGATCATTACTTTGGGATTCATTCTGAGTTTATCCTTATGGGGGACTGCAGTTTTGAGGTCTCACTCCATACTCCCCACATACTAAAAGTGAGTTCAGAAGTGAGCATTCAAATTACCCATTGTGTCCAATGGGTGTAGCCATATGGGTATCTCTTGGTCTATTATAGTTTTTATTTTGTTTTGTTTTGTTTTACCATTTGTCATTGTGGACAATTTTAGATGTTAAGTTACTAAAATTCAGAGAGATCATGGCAGTTAATTTTAAAATGAACAACTTTCCCAAACTGTCATGCATTTGTTCATTTTCCAGCACCATGTCACCTTGAGCTCAGAACCCAGTACTAGGTGTTGGGGGAAAGATGAAGAGAAAGAAGCCATATCCATGGTCAGCCCAATATTGAAAACTAAAGAACTTTGCTGGGCATCAATTATTACAAGGATGTCATAAAAAACTAGTCAAATAATTGCATATTAATATAACAAAGATAGTATTCCTAAGTGCCAAGCATGTGTAAAATGAATTGGGTGAGCACAGGAGAAATATATACAAAAACAACTTAAATATGCTAATGAATCAGTAATCACACTGACATGACTACTCTTTCCTATTAACCAAAATTACTTCAGACCAAGAGACAACCATAGTAACTAGATAAATACATGTAGTGAAACCTCAGAACTGCAGGCACCTATCAGGATAAATTGATGCAGGCTGCAATCCATTCATGCCTACCCATCCCATGCAACTCTCGTCTATGCCCTCTCCTGAGTTCACTATAAAGGGTTCCCCTAATATGGCCTTTACATCATGTATATAACAATGGAGCTCCTGGGCTATTTAAAGGTTATTCTTCATTGGTATAGTTTCAAGGATTTTCAGGCTTAAAAATGTTTGTTGACTGACTGTAGCAGGTTTCTCACACCCAATATATGATTCTCCATTGCCCTAGTATTCATAGGCAGAGGGGAATACAGAAAGACTTCATGTGGAAGATGATACTTAAGCAGAGTTTTGAATGAAACAAGATATTCTAAGAGGTGGATGGGAACATCGGAATGCATTCCAGGCAGAGTGGACAGCAAGTGTGAAAATGTGAAGACGGAAGATGCAGAATCATGTGTGAGGAATAGCAAGATGGTGAGTTTGGCTGGATGACAGAGTATGGGGAAGGGGTATAATGTATAATAAGACTGGAAAAATAGGTTGGGGCAATGTTTTTAAAGCCTTTCTCAATAAATGGAGACATTAAGGGCTATGTCAAAGGGACAATGGATATTTGAAATTTCTCCTTGTGTCAGAGAGAGGCTTATAGATTTCAGCAAGTGTCTCCTTAGAAGACATGCTCTTCTCCATGTTATTACAGTGTGTGAAGCTAGAGGAACAGAACATCTGACTGATTGAAAGGTGGGTGGAAAATTCTTATAATTAGGATCTCCCTATTTACGATCATTTTCTTTGAAGCTGAATTAAATGGGGAAGTAAATTTAATTCATTGGAATAAAACTGTTGTTTTCTTCATGTTTACATCTGAATAGCATTTCACATTTATTATCTTCTTTGATTTTGACCACCCTATATGTTAGGTAGTACAAGTATTATTATAATCTCCATTTTACAGATGAGAAACTGAGTCTCAGAGACAATACGTGACGAGCACTACATAATAGAAATGTTAAGTAGTGGAACGGGGATTTGAACCCAAATTTTTCGATTTAAATCCAGCGATCTTTCTACCATATTGCAACTGCCCAAGACAAAGAGATTCCCATATTACTTACTTTCTGTGAAACTCACTAGGCATTCATGAGCACCTTCCTGAGTGAGGAGAGCTAAATGCTATTGCTGCCTCTGTAACTGGTGGGATTTTTGGTGAACCTCTTCAATTCTCTGGGACTCAGTTTCTCCATCTGTAAAATTAGAAGGTTGGAATCCATGATTCCTAAGTTTCCTTTTGGCTATAAAATTCTATGATTCTATAATTTTTTTTAAAAAAACTTATTTTTAGATTAAAGGAGAAAGTATAAGCACCTTGTAAGTGCTTTGCAAACCTTAAAGCACTAAATGCAAGCAATTTTTGGCTATTCTTTTAGATATAGAGGGAGAGATAGAGAAATAAGTTGATAGAGATAAATAGGATAGAAATAGAGATAGACAGACAAATATAGAGATAGACAGACAGGTGACAGAGACAGACAGACAGATAGATAGATAGATAGATAGATAGATAGATAGATAGATAGATAGATAGATAGATCGATTGATCCCCTACCAGATAGGAAACTCTTTGATGGCAGAGGCAGTATCTTATAGTCCTTTAGTATAAAAGCACAGAACTACAGACAACCAACATGACCTTCTCTTCTCTAGGTTGTTGTTGCTGTTGGCCAGTAATTTCAGTTGAGTCTGACTCTTTGTGACCCCGTTTGGGGTTTTCATGGCAGAGATACTGGAACAGTTTGCCATTTCCTTCTCCATCTCACTTCACAGATGAGGAAATTGAGGCAAACAGGGTTAAATGATTTCCCCAAGGGTCACACAGCTGGTAAGTGTCTAAGCCTGGATTTGAACTCAGGTCTTCTTGCCTCCAGGCTCTTTGCTCTACCCACTGTGCCACCTAGTTACCCCCTTCTCCAGGTTAAACATCTCTATTTTCTTTGTCAAATCAAGGAATAATAAAATACTGAACATAGGATAAACACTAAATACATGTTTGTTGACTTTGCTAACTTTTTGCGTGTGACACAAAAGAGATATGACTCATTTTCTAATAAAGAATTTTATTGATGTCTTTTATTTTTATATTACCAGATTTATATTACTGGATTTTTCCTCTGTATTCTCCCTCTCCCCTTCCGAGAAAGCCATTTGTTAAAACAAAGAATTTAAAATGACAAAAAAAAGAGGGAGGTGAGAAAAAGATTCAATAAAACCAATCAACAAATTTTAGAAATCTTATGTTATGTTCAATGTTCTTTATTTGTGGATCCTGACCTCTATACAGGGCCATGGGCATGTGTCTTCTCATACCTTTTCTTCAGGGAGAAGCTTGTTCATTGTAATTTCACAACTTTTGGTTTTAATTGTTTTATGATTGTTCTTTTGATTTACATTGTTGTAGTCATTATGTCTGTCAGGTGGTGCAGTGGATGGAGTGCCTGGTCTGGAGTTAGGAAGACTTGAGTTCGAATCCAGCCTCAGACATTTACTAGCTGTGTGACCCTGGATAAATCACTTAAACCTATTTGCCTCAGTTTCCTCCTCTATAAAATGAGCTAGAGAAGGAAATGGCAAACCACTCTGAAGAGCTGGATGTGATTGAGAAATGAGTGACCAACAAAAAGTCATTATATTGATTTCTTTCCTGGCTCTGTTTACTTTATTGTGTATCAGTTCATGCAAGTCTTTCTATGCTTCTCTGTATTTATCATGTGTATCATTTCTTATAGTGTGGTAATACTCCATTACATTCATATATACTTAGTTATTCCCCAGTCAGTGGGCACCTTCTTAATTTCCAGTTCTTTGTTACAAAAAAAGGTATTGCTTAATAACAATTTTGTTGTGGAAGGAACAATTTTTTTCCCTCCAATAACCTCCTTGGGGTAGATACCTAGCAGTAGAATCCCTGGTTTAAAGCTTATAAATATTTTAGAAATATGACTCTTTTTCAGTAAATTTCCAGAAACCAAATCAGAGAATTTTGAACCTAAGATGTTTTGGGAGACCTTGATCTGGATTGGCTCTTTATTATTCAAATGAAGCAGATAATTGCCATAATGATATTTCATTAATGATTTTTTATAGACAAAGTTCAACACTTATCTTTGGTATCTTTTGCCCTGGTCTTTTATATTATACCTATCACATAGAGGCCAGGTCAACTTGGCCCAATAATTCAGGTCATTCAAAACCCAAATTCTCAGTTATTGACTGAGATGAATAATTTTCTGTCTACAAATGACACAGGAAAATATGATTCTTATTCAATAAATTTCCGGACAACAAATCCAGAAACTAACAATTGGAGGTCTTTGAGAAGCTTTTTAGTCCAGTTCATACCTGACCAAGGATGCTCCCTGCAATTATCTTCAAAAAGTAGTGATCTAGCCTTTTCATGAAACACACACTCTAGTGATTGGAAAGCCCAAACCTCCCAAGGCAGTCTATCTTACTCTGGGATAGTTAATATATATGTAAAGTATTTTGCAAACCTTAAAGCACTATGTAATTGCTAGCTATTATGGCTCTAATTGTTTTAAAGTTTTTCCTTACTCCAAACCTAAAATCTGCCTCTCTAAAACCTCCTCCTGTTACTCTTGGTTCTGCTCTCTGGAACCAAACAAAATAAGCATCATGTTTCTTCCGTATGACAACCCTCCAAATACCTGAAGACAGCTATTGTGTCCCACCTTACATATTGTCTTCTCCAAGCTAAACGTCTCTGTTTCTTTCAGCCGATCTTCTTATGCCCTGATCCTGAGGACTTGGAGTATCCTAGATGCTTTCTTCTTCAGCTTATTAACATTTGCCCCAGATGTAAATGTAACTTCCAGAATTGAGCACAATACCATAGAAGTGGTCAGGCCAAGGCAGAATACAATGGGACTATTTCCTTTTTTTTCCTCTTAGAAACCACTGTTTTCTAATGCATGCAACCTAAGACCACATTAACTTTTTGGCGCCCATATTGTATTGCTGACCCATATTAAGCTGGCAGTCCATTAAAACTCCCAGATATTTTCAGTCTAATTTCCGTTTTCCTAGAGTTTTCCAATCCTGTATTTGTGCAAATTTTTTTGAACTAAAGTATAGCACTCTGCATTTGTCCCTACTGGTTTCCTCTTGTTAGATTCAGCCAACCTTTCTAAGCTGCTAAGGTCGTTTCCGGGTCCTAACTGGAGCCTGTTAACCATCTCTTCCTTTCAGGTTTGTGTTACCCACAGATTTGATCAGCTTACTATATATGTCTCTATGACCCAAACCAAAAGCAGAATGGAAATATATCTTTTTTTTTACTTGAATTATCCAAATATTTTCATCTCTTTCATGCTTATCATCTATACTTAGTGGCTCTTGCTGCGGATGGGATGAGGGATGAATTTCAGGAATTGTTTCTCTTTTGGCCGGAAGCAACTCTGAGGGTCTTCCTCTGCCAGTTTGATTTTTTTTTTATTTAAAGGAGCCATCCCTTGACTCACTCCTTAAATAGCCCTAATCACTAAGTGAGAACTCGAAAGACATTAGCTTAAAAAGGCCAAGGTCTCCCGCTGCATGCTGGGCCATCTTCAGTTGTCCTGATCTTTATCTGGCCACTGGACTCAGATGGCTCTGGAGGAGAAAATGAGGCTGGTGACTTTGTACAGCCCTCCCTTACTTAAATCTAATTCACTTGCAAGTCATGGCATCATCTTCCTGATGTCATGGTCCTCTTCCAGAATGAAGAGCAAACCACACACAACAGAGTATTACTCCATTTGAAGCTTAGCCACCCCTTCACACTGGCCTATCTCAGTTATGGGTTAGCAAAATGACCCTAGAGCACATGAATAAAAAGAGGAAAATTCTCTATCCAGATGACTTGACATCACATAGACAAAAGAATTCCCACAAAACACCCTGGTGATAGACTATTTTTTTTCCCAGTCTGGACATCTGGATGCTGAATACCCTCAAATGGATATTGCTGTATTTCCCTTCCTCTCCATGGAAGGGAGGGGCAGGAAGAAAAAGCAAGCTCTGCTGGGAAAGGCATCTTCCTGGAAGGCATGGCACCAATGGCAGAGCACCAGTGGTAACTCCCTCCTTCCCCCCAAAAGACTTAATGCTGGCACAATGACTTAAAAACACAGTTCCAGGAAACACATTAACATTCTGAGCTCAGTTGTGTCATCCCCGTTGCCATAGCAATACGGGGAAATATATTTCGTGGCCAATGGTTATTTCTCCGCACTAATGAAGTGGACATTTTTCTTCAGTGAATTGAATCAAAACTAATTGAGTAGTAATCAGCACAGACCCTGAAGTTCAGAGAAATGTTGCCTGACTAGTGCTTTGTAGAAATGCAGAACCCATTAACTATCTTCAAATGAGATTTTTTTTAATTAGTGGAATCTTAGCAACCTATTACAGGCGGGTGTGAGTGTTATCACACAAAAACCTCCTCATTTGTTTAGCGCTGGGAGGGGAAATTTATTTTCAATTAATTCAAGTGCTGATAGCGTTTTATGGTTTGTTGTGGTTTTGAGCTTCCCCTAACTCCCGAAATAAATATCCTGAACTTATATGTACTCCTTGGCTGCCTTTTAAATTTTTTTTTCATATTTTATGTAATTCATAATTTGGTTTCTCGGATGTTTTTGGAAGGCAGCAGCTTATTCTGAGACCAGCTGTTCCTCACTCTCATTGAACCTGGGGATGAAAGTGAGGTTTCTCCTAAAAAGGTAATATCTCCCAAACTTGAAAAATCATGTACCAGGATCAAAGGCGATAAATGGAGATTGTTTACCTAGAGAGAAGTCACAATGTCCTGGTCACTCCCCATCCCTCTCTTAAAAAAAAATCATCGTTTAGGGTATTATTAACCTCTTTATCCTCTGAGACTTGGATCTTTGGATTTTTCTTTGATTATCTAATGGACCATTAAAAAATCAATTTGGGTCACTTGTGTAAGCAAATACAACACCAACAACTACACCACAAAGCAGTAGGATGTAATAGGGAGTGCACTGGATTTGGAGTGAGGACACCTGGGTTCTCTGTTCCTTTTGAACCATATGACCATGGATGAATCATTCACCCTCTATGAGCCTCAGTTTCCCCATTTGTGCTTATTTCAAGGACATTTGAAATTACTTCAGGAGTTGGTTGATAAAGAGAATATTTGTGCTGCTGCTGATCAAAATCAACCAACCAATAAGCACTTATTAAACACCTACTATATGCTAGGATCTGGGGGTAGAGAGGCAAAAATAAAACAGTCTTTGTCCCCGAGGAGCTTATATGATACTGGATGAAGATACATATTCACATATAAGCATATGCAAAATATGCACAAAGTAAATCCATGGGGGAAGTCCATGGGAGAAGTCCATAGCAATTGGGGGATCAGAAACCCTATTATAACTTAGTAGATGGTTCTCAAGAGTTGTTGTTGTTCAGTCTTCTCAGTAGTGTCCCATTCTTCTTGGCTTAATTTGGGGTTTTCTTGGCAAAGATACTGGAGTAGTTTGCCATTTCCTTCTCCGGCTCATTTTACAGATAGGGTTAAGTGACTTACCCAGGGTCATACAACTCATAAGTGTCTGAAGTCAGACCTGAACTCATAAACGTGAGTCTTCCTGACTCCAGGCCTAGCACTATCATTGTGCCACCTAACTGCCTCTCTCAAGAGGAGCTATGGCCCAAAAGACCCCCACCTGGTGGCCAACCAGACAATGAATCTGCACCATTTTAGCTAGCTTGTCTTTGAACAGTAGGCTTATATATGGTAGGTCACCAGGTCCATATTTGAAATTTTTTGAGGTTGGTATAACCACGTTCTGCTTGGGATCCATTGACAAAGACTTTAAGGGTTACTGGTTGAAATGCCTCTATATCAATATTTCCACAAATCACAGAATGATAGACTCTTAGAGCTAGAAGAGGCCTCTGAAATCTTCTAGATCAATACCTGAGTTAGAGGGAATCTTTACAAATATTGTCTCATTTGATCCTCACAACAACCCTGGGAGGGAGTTGCTATTGTTACCCTATTTTACAGATGGGAAAACCAAAGCTGAGGGTGGTTAAATGACTTGCCCAGAGTCACACAGCTAGCACATATCAGAAGCAGGATTCAAACCCAAGCCTTCCTGACTCCAAGAGACTAGCTATCCTTTATCTCTTCTGAAAAATTACACAATATCCATTGAGGATAACTCAGATCAGATACAAGGAAGATTAAACTGACTTGAAGAATCACACTATGATGGGTTGTAGAATTTTCTTTTCTGGAAATCCTTGAGAAGAGCTGATTAAGTGCTTTCTAGCCTATAGACTTTAGAATGGACTAAATGACTTGTGAACTCTGTGAGGTTCTGATACGACTCACATAAGCAAGCACATAGGTTGGATCAGCTTAGCCTTGAGTTCTGTTTTGGACATTTGTCCTCTCCCGATCTTTGTAGACACCAGGCAGGCTTTATTTGAAGGATGCCAGAGATGGGAGAAAAAAAGGAGACAGTTTAGCAGGTTATTTTGTCTCTTCTGATAAAGGTTCCTTGTGAGGTCAGGGACAAGGAGGAGGTCAGGGCAGTGAGAATCTAGGGAAACTACCTTGGTGTGCTTAGCAGGTGGATAAATAGAGCCGCCATTTCTCTGGGACTTGGAGTTCGATGCTTTCCACCACCACTAAATTCACATTAAAAATTGATTGTCTCATAATTTTTAAGAACAGTCAGACCTGATGGTGCATGTTAGCATTTCCTTGTGGTGAGAAAAAGTTGCCTAGCGTCACTCTCCCAGCTGGTTGGCAAACTGAGGTGTGGAGCAAGAGGGGAAACAAAGAGAGGACAGGAGTCTTGCCCCCTCCATCCATTCGTTCCACTTTTTTATAGCCAGTGGGGCCGCAATGGGGGAGAAGACACTGTTTTCTGTCACCATAGCAACTTAAGTGCACTATTGTATTTGGGTGGTTGGTTGAGAAGATTAAAAAAAACAACTAGGTTTGGGGGCCTTGGGCGACAGGGGACAGGGGACAGGGGAGAGAGGGGTAGGTCCTACATCAGAAATGAACACAAGAAGGTTGGCAGCGCATTACAGAAGAATGGATTTATGGTTTATGACATTCCTAAAATATCTTTATTTAATAATGAAAACTTCATTATCCGGGCCTGGGTTGAAGTGTCGCTGTGGGCCCTCTGAGGATCCCAGCAAAGATCTTTCATCTTGACAGAAGTTCTAAATTACAACATTAGTGTTCTAACCGAGAGGCTGTTATTGCCTATTTGGTCTGTCCAGGGAAATGAGACCTGCATTGCTGTGGAGTGGGTTATTGAAATCTAATAGCTCAGAATATTAAAAATGGGGGGGTGGGTTTGGGGGAGGTCTCCCTCTCGCTCCCTCTCTTGCTCTTTCTCTCTCTTTCTCTCTCAGTGCACTGGGGGGGAATTAAGTGATAAACCCGGAATGTTTACCAAAGTTTCATTATTTTATGGAAAAAAGTAATTCATCTTTATTACAGCCAAGACCATTATTAGGCTTCACCTCATTAACAAACCAACTGGAGGAGACCCCTAAAGCTAATTTTCAGCCCAACTATCTGAACCTATTATGTTTTTATTTTCATCATAGGTACTGCTGCCTCCTCTCTGGCCTCAAAGGCTGACCTCCAAAAAAGTGTTGGTTCGGCGGATGTTTCAAAGACAATTAGGTCTAACGGGCTCCTGGTGATTGACTAATGGTCAGAACGGATAGCTCTCTAGACCACAGTTCAATTTTCCCTTCTTCTGGCTGGGCTGAAAAATGGCCTACCTGGGCCCATGGTGTCAAAACAGGGCCAAGTGGACAGAGAGAAAGACTTTTTAATACTTTGTCTTCCCTGCTCCTCAATTTTAGAGGCTTTTCTGTCTGGAAGGGATCCTAGTAGGGCGTCTTTAGACGTACACCTAACACATGAGTAGAAGAGGTTAGGTAGTGTGTCATCTAAGGTCTTTCAAAGGGAACCCCTCCCCTTCTTACATTTATATGTATATATATATATATATATACACACACACACACACACATATACACACATACATACACATACACATATATACACATACATATACATATACACATATACACTATATATACATACTCATATTATGCATATGTACACATATAAGTATATCCATATATGTGTATATATACATATGCATGCATACACACATATTTTATGTGTGTATATATTTCTCTTTATGTTTGTCACGGTGCTTAAAGTTCCACTATCACTCACCCCTCTGCATTTGAGCAATAGAGGGAGGTCTCTGCTAAAATTCAGATATCCCTGGAAGGGTAGCTACCTATTGATAACTAAGCACAATTTATTTTATTTTAGCAGAGAGAAGGACCCTAAGAAACTGTATGAGGGAAAAAAAAGTTTAGAAGAAAAAAGCAAGTTATGGAAAAACTAGTATGCAGGGCAGCTGGGTAGTGCAATGGATAAAGTGCTGGGTCTGAACTCAAGAATATTAGTTATTATTATTACCATCACTATGATTATGACAATGATAACTAGTTTGATGATGATGAAGATGATGATGATGTACTTTGGATGGGGGATGTCTTGCCTTCTCAGTAGATGTGTTAATGAAAATGGGTGCCTAGGGTTTGGGTAGGTTGTTAAAATAATAATGGTAATAATCATGAGACCCTGTGTAGTGTCCAGATGATCCCCATCACACAGTGGGTTCAAGCTCAGTTGCTGACACAGACTGCACTATGATCATGGAAAGGTCATTTTACCTCTTTAGTGCCCTCGGTCACTTTCTAAGTTGCAGAGCAGGTGCTGGTCTGCATTGCTAGGGGAAGTTTCCTCACCAGGAGTTCCTTAAAGCAATGAAATCATAATTTTGGACCAATTATAACAGTAACAATTACTTGTATTTACTAAATTAAATTTATTTATTTGTTTATTTTATTAAATTAAATTTATTAAATTATTTTATTTTAATTTATTTTAATTTATTTTTAAAATAAATATAATATAATATTATTATATATTTATTATTATAATATACATTTATTATAATTATATAATTATTTTTATATATAATTATATAATATATTATATACAATATATAATAATAAATTATATATTTATATATTGTTTATATATAATATATAATAATATATTTGTTATATATAATATAAATATAACTATTAAATAAATATAAATATTAAATAAATTTATTAAATCAAAATTATTTATTTATTTGTTTGTTTGTTTATTTAATTTATGACACAATACATACATTTATCAGAGCTGGGATTCAAACCCAAGTTTCCTAACTTCAAATTCAGGATTCTTTGCACTAAACCACAGCATTCTCAGGGGTATCAACTTTAACATTGCCCTTTCGTTCTTCCATATAACAACAGTGTTTAAATCTACCTTCATTGGCATGAAGGAAATGGATAAGAAAATCTACATTATCCCTCAGGTTCTTTTTGCCTTTCTCAGTTCACGGGGACTGTTGCCACGTTTGAGTCAGAAAATTCCTTAGAGAAGGTCAAATAGGTAGTGTGTGTTCACACGTGAATGTGTGTGTGCACATACACACATCTGGGATATCTTAAAGATGCAGAATTCGAGACTTCTAGAGATCAAATGACTTGTCCAAGGCTACAGTTAGGTTGTGGCAGAGCCAGGATGCAAACCCAGTAAAAAACTTTTGATTCTTCTTCTCCAATTGTTTTTCTTCCCCCTACTATATCCTCCCCCACCACATATATACTGTGGGAAGTGAGAATCCTTGTCCAAGAGGATTGCTGAGTTGAGAAGCTTTCTTATAAGAAGTTTATTACTGTTGTTGTTCAGTCATGTCCAAATCTTTATGACCCTATTTGGGGTTTTCTTGGCCAAGATACTGGAGTAATTTTGCCATTTCCTTCTCCAGCTCATTTTACAGATGAGGAAACTGAGGCAAACAGTGTTAAGTGACTTGCCCAGGGTCACACAACTAATATCTCTCTGAGGCCAGATTTGAACTCAAAAAGAAGACTTTTCCTGACTCCAGGCTGGGCATTCTATCCACTCCACCACCTATATGTGGGTGGGGTCAGAAAGGTTTCTAGGAGCTTATGAAACACCTAGAGATGCTATTGTTAAAAATAGGCTGCTTTCAGGTAACTATAAGGCATAGCCCACACATAACTCTTGGCTAGCTTGTGTGTTTGTTGTTGCTGAATCTCCCCCAAATCTGCTAAGGCCAGAATGATTTCTACATTGATGGGTTCCCACCCAAGTGTCAGTGAGGAGGAAGTAAATGGGATAATGGCACCTCTCCCCAGGAAATGGGAGATAAATGAACCTTGATGATATTCTGAAGCATCAATGCCTCTGCAGAGCCATGAGCAGTCTTCTCACTCCCTTTAAGGTCTTCTCCTTTTCCTTGAGCTTCTCTCCTCCAAATGCTGCAGAGAAAACTTTTCTTCCCTCTTTACTGTCAAAGATGCCCTCATTTTAATGGAATTAGAGGTATACTTAAGGCTTATGACAAGATATCCTAAGTTATAAGGGGGTTTTTGGAGGATGGCTTTCCACTTTGCCTAGCTAAGATGCTTTGGCATGGCATGATTTTCTGGTCCAGAGGCTGCTTGCTGGGAGCAGCATTAACTAAGGCTACTGCTGCTGATGCCAGGGAAAACAATCCTAATGAGAACTGACAGGATTTTTTACTTCAAATGGATTGCCTGTCATTGAAGACGGCCCATGGCTGAGGAATGTGCTGAAGTCAAGGCAGGCAATGGGTTTCTCAAAGGAAAGGCAAGTGGGGGTCATATAGAAACCAAAATCTAATTTCTGGGAGTATTCAGTGTTGTCAGGTTTACATAGCATTTTTCTCCAATGATCTTAAATCAATCTGGATGGAATGAGATGCAAGAGACCCTCCATAAGGAAATGACCAGGTGAAGGAATTGGGGCTGTTTTACTTGGAGAAGCAAAGACTTGGGGGTATATGATAGGTATATTCAAGTAGTTGAAGGGATGTTATGGAAAAATTGATTACGCTTCTTTTTGGCTCCAAAGGGCAGAACTAGGAGCAATGGATGGAAGTTTCAGAGAGACAGATTTAGGGTATGGGTAAGGGAAAACTCCTTAACAATTTGAATTGCCCAAAGAGGAATGGGCTGGAAAGAAAAGAAAGGATGATAGATTTGGAATCAGAGGAGACTTGTATTTAAATTTCACCTCTAGAACTTACTAGTTGTTTGGCCTTGCATAGGTCAATCAATCAATCAACAAGCATTAATTAAGCACTTATTATGTGCCAGGTAAAGTGCTAGGGATGCAAAGAAAGAGTCCTTACTCTCAAGAATATTATGAGGAGAGATAACACATGCAACATACATGCATATGTGCATGTGTGTGGATAAATATGCATACACATACACATATGTACATACATGTACACATATATTGTATATATGCATGTATGTGTGTGTGTATATATATGTGAGTATATATTTATTGTGTGTATAGTCTACCAAAAGTCTTAGTGCAGTAGAATTTTTGGAGATGCTCTGTGAATATGTATATATGCATGTGTATATGTAAGTAGCTCAGTAGGTAGATATGTATGCATGCACAAACCAGATATAATAAATTGCTCAGTTGTTTTTCAGCTGTGTCTGATTCTTCTTTACTCCATTTGGGGTTTTCTCAGTGAAGATACTGGAGTGGTTTGCCATTTCTTTCTCTAGTTCATTTTACAGATGAGAAACTGAGGCAAACAGGGTTAAGACACTTGCCCGGGGTCACACAACTAATAAATATCTGAGACCAGATTTGAACTCAGGAAGATGAATCTTCCTAACTCCAGACATTCCCCTATCCACTGTGCCGCCTAGTGGCCTCCATAACAAATACAAGATAGTGAAACAGAGGGTACCAAGGTAGGACTATAGCAGTTGCAGAGTCAGCAACAGGGTCATGCAGAAGGTGATGCTTGACCCATGTCTTGAAGGAAGTAAGGAGACAGGTGAGAAGACAGTACATTTAAACTCTCTGATCCTCAGTTTCTTCATCTGTAAACTGAGGATAAAAATACTTATACTATTTATCTCATAGGATTATAGTGTATCTCAAGTGACATAGTATATGTAAAGTTTTATTTACATATATTATACAGTTTTTTATAAATACATATGCATACATACATACATATGTACATGTATGTATAAATGCTATTATTAAGGGTTAGACCCAATGATCTCTAAGGTCCCTTCCAATTCTGAAATGCTATCATTGTGCACCAAACTTGGTTTTTTGAGGGGGAAAGAAGAAAAATGGAGGCCACATGGTGTAATAAAGAGACCAATTAATTGAGAGTTAGGAGATCTTCTAGATTTCAAGTCTTACTTTATCACTAATTAGCCACATGATCTTGAACAAGTCATTTAATATCTCTAAAACTTAGAGTGGAGTAGATGACTTCTAGGATCATGATTTTTTTTTTTTGAAGTAGATATATAACAGGAATTTTTAAAAATTAAAAAGAAATCCCTTTAAGCCCAGAAAAGGGCTTTGGAACAATGAATTCAAAGTCTGTCTCTGCCACTGATTTTTTCCTAAGAGGAAATCCAGTAGAGAGCTGTGCCCAAATTTCAAGTACCAAGGGTCAAGTCTATCATTCATTAAATATTCACAGATCTCCTGCTTCGGGGCCCAAACTGTAGGGGGACTCATGCCCCTGGGGAGCCCCAGTTTTTCCAATTGGAAGCTCAAATTGCTCAGGTATGGGAACTAAGTCACCAGGTGTCTTGGAAAATTGGTGGAGTCCATATAGAAAGCTAAGCAAACTTACATACAAAGGGAGAAGCATTACCATCAGCTCCCCACACCCTCAGTTACTCAATTACTTCCTACCCAATTAGCAGGAAAAAAATCACAAAACCATTTTATAATATTTTGGACCTCAGAGATAATCCACTGGGGCCCCTCAGCTTCATGGTTTCTTCTCTGTAGATCAACCAGAAAATGGAATGAGTTACTCAGGGTCATAAGCCAAGTTAGTGGCAAACGGTGGGAGATAATAGTATTCACATGAGGAAAGCACTTTGTAAATAAAAATGGAGCAGCATATAAATGTGATTTGTGGTTGTTCAGAATATCTTAGGATCATAGATCAAGAGTTGGAAAGGGCAAGAGGAGTCATCAGGTTGTTAATAATTATACATAAATAATAATTACAATAATAATATTGTTGGCATATGTGTTAGGGGAAATTTCTTTTCAAAGGAATTCTATTATAAATCTTTTTGTTGAGCAAAGAAGCAATCAACCAAGAGGTGTTCATGAGGCGCTGCTTTTGAGCTAGATACTGTGCTAGGCACTGGATGCAAAATTAGAAATGGAACAGTCCCTGCCCTCAATGAACTTGCATTCTATCGGTGGAGGCTTTCCCTGATACCTCTTTACAGATCGATTTCTCTGCATTAGCTTTATTTAAAGTGAGGTATAAGGAAGTGGAACAGAGGTACAGGAGAGTGGGATTTAGAGCTAAAAGAGTCCTTAAACATGAACTATTGAGTCCAGACCCCTCAAGTTATAATTATATATGAAACAAGCACCTTAAGGTGAAGTAAGGCTCAAGGTTATGTGCTCAGACTACAAATTTAGTCAGTCAATCAGTTAGTCAATAAACTTTCATTAAGCATCTACTTTGTGCCTGGGGATACAAAGGGGCAAAAGATTGTTTCTGCTTTCAAGGAGGGGTGGCTAGTGATGCGGTGCATAGAGCATTGGGGTACAGAGTTATGAAGACTCATCCTCATGAGTTCAAATTTGGCTTCAAGATACTTACTATCTGTGTGACCCTGAGCAAGTCACTTAACCTTGTTTGACTCAGTTTCCTCATCTGTAAAATGACCTGGAGAAGGAAATGACAAACCACTCCAATATTTTAACAAGAAAACCCCAAATGGGGTCACGACTGAAACAACAACAGAATACTTTACTGCAGTTACACTGGCTGTACCGTGGGCCTGGAATTCTCTCCTTCCTCATCCCCATCTCCTGGTTTCCTTCATATCCCAGCTAAAATCCTACTTTCCACAAGAAGCCTTTCCAGTTCTCCCTTAATTCTAGTGACTCTCTGTTGATCAATTGTGACTTATCCTGTTTGTACATAATTGTTTTTGTGTTCATTTTCCATTAAACCGTGAGATTCTTGAGAGAATTTTTTTTCTTTCTTCATATCCCCAGTGCTTAACACAGAGCCTTGCATGTACTAGTTAGGTACTTAAGTGCTTGGTGACTCAACCTTCCTTAACTTGGTTACAGGGCAGTGGAAGTGTGTAAGGTGAAGCACTTCCTTACCTTAATCTTCCGGAAAAGTCAGTGAGGCCTCTTGAGGTTTTGAACTAGGCATGACAAAAATCACGGATGCTACCACTTAATAGGCCTCTTCTAACAGGATAAAGGGCTGGGTCAATGCTGGTAGGAGTTTCACTTCAGGCACACAAAAGGAAACAGCTGTTGCTAAGCAGATGCTGAGAGTACAAAGTTATGTTTTCCCTGCATTTCCTGTAGGGAGTCAGAAACAGCAAAGATTTTAAATCCTTTTCTTGGCTCTCCATCAATACCTCTTTTGGAAAAGCTATCTAGGGGATCAGCTATAAAGGTCAAAATACATAGAAAGTCTCTTTAACACTTAGTTTTGACTCCAGAAACTCTCCTTTAAGCAAGGTGTACTTCACCTTCAATAGACTCAGTATAGGGATAACCCAGGTTTCATAGAATCAAAAAACTGCAGAATCTAAGAATCTTGGAGCAGAAAGAGGCCTGGCTCAGAGATCACCAGCATGGTATAATGGAAAGACCACTAGACAAGGAAGAAAACTTAAGCTTGAATCTGAGTTATGACACTACCTATCCATCTTGGAAAAAAAATAAAATCACTCCTCAAATCCCACTGAAGATATTTGTTGATTGTGTGATCATGGACACTAATTCTCTCTTACAGAAGGCTAATTTCTTAACCCTGGGGAAACTAGAACTAGATCAGCCTTGAACTAAATCAGCCAAGTTCTTAACCTAGGGTTGGGAAAATGGAAAAAAAAAATTTGATTGCTATATTTCAATTAAAACAACTAGGAGGCACAGGGGATGGAGCTCTGGTCCTGGCATCAGGGGTCCCTGAGTTTAAGTTCAAATCCAATCCTAAGCACTTACTAGTTGTATGACACTGGACGAGTTGTATGGAGTGACTGGACGAGTCACTCTGCCTCAGTTTCCTCATCTGTGAAATGGAGATGATAATAGCATCTACCTCCCAGGATTGTTGTGAGGATAAAATGTTATAACATCTGTTAAGTGCTTTACAAACCTTAAAGCACTGTATTGATGTGAGCTACTACTATTCATATAACATGTTTCTTTTGTAATTGTATGTAATTTATTTTATGCATTTAAAAGCATTGTTCTGAGAAGGGATCCTTTGGTTTCACCAGACGGGCAAAGGGGTTAGTGACGTGAAAAAGATGAACTATCCCTGGTCTAGATGAGGTCCCTTTCAGTTTCCTCATCTGTAAAATGGGGATAATAATAGAGTACTCATCTCAGAAGTGGTGGTGGTGGTAAGGATCAAATGAGATAATGGATGAAAATCACTTTGTAAGCCTTGAAGTGCCATATAAATATCAGTTATTCTGACTAACCTTTTAAAAGTTACTTGTTTCCTCACCTGCAAAATGGGGTAACAATACAGTAACAACAAATTCACTGGGCTGTGATGAGGAGTAATTGAGATAATATTTTTGTAAAGTACTTTATAACCTAATTCATCCAATAAATATAAACTATTAGCATCAACCACATCATTTACTCTGAAGAGGGAGGAGGTGAGCAGTTCTTTTCTTTTACAACTCTTCTTTAAATAGTAAGCTTTTCTTATAGGTTTTAAATGATTCCTATACCAAGATTTAAATTATGTTCTTTTTCCTGGAATAATGATGAAAATAATTTGAGAAAGTAAGATAATAATAATAATAATAAATAGTTAATAAAGTTCAACAACTAGTGGCTCAGTGGATAGAGTGTTGGTATCAGGAAGACCAGACTTCAAATCCTGCCTCAGATACTTCCTAACTGTGAGACCCTTGATGAATCACTTAACCTCTCTCTTACTTAGTTTCCTCAACTGTAAAAAGGGGATTGTAATAGCACCTGCCCCCCAGGGTTGTTGTAAGGATCAAATGAGATAATATTTGTAAAGCACTTAATACTGTGCCTGGCACATAGTAGGCACTACTTAAAAGTTTATATAGTGCTTTAAAGTTTGCCCAATACTTTATATATCTTATTTGAAACTCATAATACTCCTATGAGATAGGTTCTATTTTTACCTAGTTTTGCAGATGAGGAAATTGAGGTATGAGAGGTTAAGTGAGGTTTAGTGCCCATCTCAATTACCATCTAATTATCATCTCAATGCTGATGACTCTCAAATCTATCTATCCTGACCTAACCTCTCTGTTGACCTCCAGTCTCATATATCCAATTGCCTTTTAGATGTATCAGACTGGACCTCTAGTAGGCATTTTAAACTCAACATGTCCTAAACTGAACTCATTATCTTTCCCTTAACCCTATCCCCATTCACACCCCAACCTTCCCTATTACTATAGGGGACAAGACCATCCTCTTACTTACTTACTTACTCTCTCAGGCTCCCGACCTGGGTGTTATCCTTGACTCCTCATCATATTTCATCCTTCATATCCAATCTGTTGCCAAAGTCTATTGATTTCACCTCTGCAACACCTCGCTAATAGGTGCTTTTCTCTCGTCTGACACTACCACCGTTCTAGTACAGCCCTCATCGCCTCACACCTGGACTAGTGCAATAGCCTGCTAGTGGGTCTGCCTGCCTCAAAGTCTCTTCCTGCTCCAATCCATCCTCCATTCAGTCACCAAAGTGATATTCTTAAAGCACAGATCAGACCATATCTCCCCTTATTCCATAAACTCCAGTGGCTCCCTATCTCTTCCAGGATCAAATACAAAATCCTCTATTTGCCATTCAAAGCCCTTCATAACTTACCCCTCTTCTATCTTTCCGGTATTCTCATACCTTACTCCCTGACACATACTCTACCATTCAGTTATACTGACCTCTTGGCTGTTCCAGGAACAAGACACTCTCTCTGCTCTAGGCATTTTCTCTGGTGGTCCCCCATGGCTGAAATGCTCTCCCTCCTTATCTCCAGTTACTGGCTTCCCTGACTTCCTTTAAGTAAAAACTGAAATCCCATCTTCTGCAGGAAGCCTTTCCGAACCCTTTTTAATTCTACTGCCTTCCTTTTCCTAATTATTTCCTATTTATTCTTTATGTGGTTTGTTTGTATATACTTATCTTCTTGTCTCCCTCATTGAATTGTGAGCTCTTTGAGGGCAGGGACTGCCTTTTGACTCTTTTGGTATCCCCAAAGCTTAGCAAAGTACCTAGCACATAGTAGGTCTTATTAAATGTTTATTGACTGACTGTTTTTACCTCTCTGTGTCTCAATTTCTTCATCTGTAAAATGAGGGAGTTGCATTAAATCACTTCTAAGGTCCTTCCAATTTCTAAATCTATGATCCTAAGTACCTCTTGTATCATGCAAAGCCGGAGTATAACTTATTGCATATTATTAGCATAGAAATCAAGAGCTCAGGTTGAATGGTAAGACCTTTACCCTTTTCTTCTGGATTCTCAAGTTTACTCCCAACACCCTCTCATCCAATCACCCTCTGTCTTTCAGTCCTCCCCTTTCTAGTACCTCTCTGTCCCCATTCCATGCCTTCTCTGATTCCCTCCCTTGTTTCTGGTGGGGAGAAAGTTATGGACTTCAGGCTTAATAAAAAAACCATTATGGATGGAAGGATGGCATGATGGACAACAGCCCGGATGCTGCCTAATTAAATTAGCTCAAGATAACCATTTATATATCCTGAAACGGGAACACATACATTAAAGCTGTTATTATTATCAAGGACACGAATGGCCCATTGAGGATTGACGAGAGAATAAACTGTCCATATGCTATGAACCAGAAGGAAACAATTGATAGGAAAAGCCTCCCTGAGAAACTTTGGACTGAATTGATAATGGGCTCTCCATGATAAAACTCTGCACACACAGAGGGAAGGGAATGTATGCTTGGCATCTGGTTAATCAATGAACTGTGAAGTGACTGAGGAAATAAAGGGAACAGATTCCCCATTAATATTATAATATGATATGTTTATAGGATGGGGACATTCAGAAGTGATTCTAACAGCAGTGTATAGGAATTGTTTTAATTAGGTATGTGTTCTGCAGCTGCAGAACCCAGATGCAATTACTCAGATGGGGGGATGTGGAAGCCATGAGAAGGGAAAATGCTGACCCTGATTTCCCCTAGAAGAAGCCTTGGGTCTTATAGGACAGAACCCAAACAGACATACTCACTAATGCAGCAATCCTTCACTCGTCAGTAACTGGCCAGTGAGATTATTTAGGTAGACAGAAGCCCTTAGTCATCACTACCCTGTACCTAAAGAATGATTAAGTAAAATATGTATATTCTAATACTTTCCTGAAGCCGAAAGGTCTCTGGGGTTCTTGGGGGACCCAGTTCCGTATGTATGATCAATGACATTATAGAGTATGGGTGGCCAAACACAGCCAATTCTGTGCTGTGTGACAAAGCGCCTGAAGAAGGACTGCAATATATATGACAGGAATGATTTGCTACTAAAAAAAGATCTATCAGCTCAAGACAAGGACTGGGGTAGGAGTGTGGGGGGTGGGGAAGGGGTTTCAAGTTGCCAGGGACTACCATGAAATGTTGCTAGGGACAGAAAACAGAAGCATCTCTGATTAGAAAATGTTCCTCCAGACATCAGTCAGGGCTAATTGAATTCAAAATTGTTTGCGGAAAAGTATGGGCAATAATGGACATTTTAGGTGTTTGAGATAGCCAATTATTTATTCTTTGGCCTGGTTTCATTCATGGTCAGTGCATTTGGACATGGTCATTGATCTTGGGTTCAGACCCACATTGCCAAAGTTCACATATCCTCTCTAAGCTTGGCAAGATGAAGAGAGCAAAACAGAGTAACATCCCACCTTAAAATGCCTCCGAAAGCCTTTTGGGTAGCTAGGTGGTGCAGTGGATAGAGAGCTAGGCTTGGAGTCAGGAAGACTCATCTTCCTGAGCTCAAATCTGTCCTCAGACACTTACTAGCTGTGTTACCCTGGGCAAGTCACTTCACCCTGTTTGCCTTAGTTTCCTCACCTGTAAAATGAACTGGAGAAGAAAATGGCAAACCACTCTGATATCTCTATCAAGAAAATCACAAAGAGTCAGATATGACTGAAAAATGAGTGAACAACAATGACTGAAAACCTTTTAGTTATTGTGTCTCTTAGTTCTTTGTGAGAGGATTTATGGCTGCTGTTGAAAGTAAGTAAATCCACAAATAATAACTAAATGCTTACTATGTTTCTGGAGAACAAAATTCAATCCATATGCCTTCAAGGAACTTAAAATCTAGTTAGGGAGATGGCATGATAGCACAATTGTTATCAGGGATATTATAGCAGGGTTCCCAGTAGAGGTACAAGTTGGACCAGATAATTTTTGAGGTCACTTCCAACTCAGAAATTTCATTATCCTGTTATCAGAGGACAATGTTAGACAGTATACAGTAATAAAGTGTTACATTGAATAGTGTACGTAGCAACATTTCAGTATTTCAGCTATACGATTTCTTCAACTTTGGTATTCTTGGGAAATATTAATTGCCTATGGTTGGACCGTGCCAATATAACAAAAACAATAATACTACTTAAATAAATTCATTCAGTACCATAACGATGAAACTATCAGTGGATTATTATGCAAAATAATAATGAAATTCATCTGGGGAAATTAAAGGTCAAACAACTCAAGGGAAATAATGCAAGGAAAAATGAAAAGGAAGGAGGCTATTAGGGTGACCTGATGTCCCTTTCCTTAGGATGTTGGGAAAAGAGGGAGAAGAGAGGACGCTCATAGATATTGGTCCTATCACAGGGTCTTAACATGCCAGATCTCAAATTATAAGAGTGTAACAGGGCTTCACTTTACACATGTCCAGATCACTAACATGAAGTGATCCACTTGGGAGAGGCCCAGCTTCTGGGAGAAGACATTCTGTGCTTCCTTGTGCACCAGTTAGGTAGGAATAGTCTTCAATTGGCAACAGATGGAACAGGCTGCACCTTTAAAACTACTGGATAGGAACAGGCTCTCATTCTTTCCTGAGGCACCCAAAAGGCATGAAAATTCTGTTCACACATCATCACATGTATGGGCATCATGAACTAAACTGAATAAAGATAAAGATTACCTCCTATCTCCCCCTGTAGTCCTTATGCCTCTAAGAATCAGGGTTTTTGTTCTGCTCTGGGGTTATATTTTAGTCTGCTTCATTTGTCCTTTTCAGTTTCAGGTCTGGGTGGTAGAATCCCCAAACCTAGAAAAGAGCTAGGAGTTCAAAGTAAGGAGCTTGGAGGCAGAATTCTAGGCTAGATGGTGTAGCCAGCCCAGCAAGGAAATCTTGAGAAATCAGGGTGCTTGGAACTCAAGCCCATCCCAAGGAGGGCTTTGAACTTGGAACTTGATGGGACTGTGTGATTTAATTACTGAATTATCTTGTCTGTGAACTAAATCCCCATAGCCTCTCCAGATAGGGGGGATTATACCCTTTAGATGTTGGGGGGTGATGTTTGCATGTTTATACTTTCTATAGTTTTGAAGTAAATATTCCTTTGTAAAAGGCAATCTGATTGGTAAGTGGTTAAATGGAACTGGAGTGCAGAGGACTCCTAAAATTGAGGGAACATTAATAGTGGGAGCTGAAGCAAAGAGATTGGACACATCCTAAATTCCCTTTAGGGTGCTGAAGAACCCTGGGGAAGAGATGAAATGTATTATATCTAACATGTAAGCAGTGAGGGCCAGAATAATTACTGTTACACTACAAAGCAGTAATCATCAAAACTATTGGTACTGGTTTTAAAATAGAAAAATTAAACAGTGAAGAGATTGAGTGGACAATACATAGAAGCAGGTGATCATAGTAATTTATTGGTTGGTAAGCATTAAGACCCCAACTACTGGTATAATTCGACAAAGACTACTAGAAAAACCAGAAAGCAATTTGACAGAAAATAGGTTTAGACTAATATCTCACACAATATAACACAATGAACAGCAAGTGACTGTATGACCTAAATATAAAAGTTCACATCATAAACTAGTTAGATGAGCAAGAAAGAAGATACTTTTTACAGCTATGGATAAGGAATGAGTTTGTGATCAAACAGGGGATAGAGAGGATCATAGATGATGAACTGGATAATTTTGATTACATAAATTTGAAAAGGTTTTGCCCAAGAAAATCAAAGCAGTTAAAATTACAACATTTTAACAATAATAAACAAATTAACTAATTTAATGAATTAATTGGAAGAACTCTTTACAGCAAGTTTCTCAAGTAAAAATCTCATATCTAAGATGTATAAGGAATTGATTAAAATATATAAAAATAACCACTTCCCAGTAGGTAAATTGTCAAAGGAAATGAATCTGCACTTCTCAAAGGAAGAAATACAAGCTCTCAACAACCATATGAAAGACACTCCAAATCATTAATGATTAGAGAAATTTAAGTAAAAAGAATTTTTGAGGTTCCATTTCACATTTATCAAATGACAGAAAAAATGCCAAGATGATAAAAATAACAGAAAACAAAAATTACAACTGTTGGAGGGTCTGTGGGAAAACAACCCGATTGTTGGGTATGCAGTGAACTGGCCCAACCATTCTAGAAAAGAATTTGGAACTACTCCAAAAGGCACTAAACTGTACATTCCACCTACTAAGCTTATATCCCAAAGAAGTCAAAGAAGGAGGGCAAGGAACCATACATACAATAGTATTTATAGCAGCACTTTATTTTGTTATAGTAAAGAACTAGAAGCAAAGGGGGTGCCTATTAATTGGGGAGTAGCTAATCACATTATAATATATGAATATAATAGGAAATTACTGCACTGTAAGAAATGATGAGGGGGCAGCTAGGTGGTGCAGTAGATAGAATGCTGGGCCTGGAGTCAGGAAGACTCATCTTCCCTGAGTTTAAATCTGGCCCCAGACACTTACTAGCTGTGTGACCCTGAACAAATCATTTCACCCTGTTTGCCTCAGTTTTCTCATCTGTAAAATGAACTGGAGAAGGAAATGACAAACCACTCCAGTATCTTTGCCAAGAAAACTTCAAGTGAGGTCATGAAGAGTTGAACACTACTGAAAAACTACTGAACAACAACTGAAAGAAGTGATGAAAAGTGTGGATTCAGAGAAATCTCAGAAAACTTATATGAACTGATGCAGTAAACCACTTTCGCAAACCTAAAACTGCTATGCAAATATCATCTGTTGTTATGTTAATTATTGTTACTCCAATGATGAACCTCTGAAGTTAGCTAGGCAACCGTCAGACACATAAACAGTTCCCAGGCCTATATTCTAAGCCGTTCCAGCTTTGTTCAGAACTTGTGTTTCATTGGCATATCATTCAAGAACTAATCATCTCTGTATTACAACAAGGTACAGTAGGACAGTGCAAATGATAAAAACTCAGTTCACATGATGCCTTATAAAGAACTTTATAGATAATAATTCTATGATGTAGGTAGTAGTTCTTCATGCCACATATCATTCTATCCATTTTGCATATAAGGAAACTGAGTCACAGAGAGTTGAAGCAACTTTCTCACAGCTATATGCCTATTAAGTAGAAGAGGCAGGATTTGAAAATAGTTTCTTCTTCTTCTTCTTCTTCTTCTTCTTCTTCTTCTGCTGCTGCTGCTGCTGCTGCCTAAATCCAAAGCTCAATCCATTAGGCCATGCTTTAAGCCCTGGAGGAGTTCAGAAAAAGAGAGCTTACTAGAGTTCAGAGTATTTTGTAAAAACTTCATGGTGTGGGTGGGTTTTGAGCTGGGACTTTAAGGATGTATTGGGTATGAAGAGACAGAGGAAAGAGGAAAGCTTCCCCATTGGGTGGACTAGCAGAAAAATTGAAATGTGGAAGTCAGAGGCAGTGGGATAGACAGTTGCCCTCCCACCATTTACTACATATCTGTTTAGATCACCTTGTCTTTTCTTGAAAAATGAAAGTTTTCTGTATTAGGCAGGCATTGCTACTTCCTGCTAGGATCCAACGCAAAAATGAATAGTTATCATCTACCCAGCAGTCCCCTTGACCTGTCTGTAACTGGATGGGAAGCTGGGCATTCATTGTTTTTCTCTTGCTTTTGTCCATTTCCTAGGCTGTCCTCCAGTCCATTGATCATCATCAGCATTTGCACAGTGCTCTGTTATCTCTCTCTCTCTCTCTCTCTCTCTCCTTGTTTTCATTTTCTGCTTAATGGCAGGTGGTAGTTACTCGGATGGGGATCAAACCACTGCAATTTCTCCTTCTGCAGAGATTTCTTATGTGGTTCCTACCAAAGCTATTAAATGTTGCTGTTGACATTTTCTTCTTGGCCATGCGACAATAACAACATCTAGCTCTGCAACCAAGCATATGCCTAGAAATATTCCTCTAGGCAGCTCATTGCCTTAACCCTACCACCCCTGCTGTCCCCAAGCTGTAGGACATCAGTGCCTCCACTCTTAGCCTGGCTTGCAAGAGGCTCCACAATCTGGTCCCAATTTAGCTCCCACTGCTTCCAAACATGGACTCTCCAGTTGCAATGTGATTTCAGTGTTGGAATATTAGATTGGAAGTCAAGAGATCTAGGTTCTGGTCTAAGGTAGTTATGTGGTATAGTAGATAGAGTGCCAGGCCTGGAGTCAGGAAGACTTGAGTTCAAATTTGGCTTCAGACACTTACTGGCTGTATAATTCTGGGCAGGTCATTTAATTTCTGTTTGCCTCAGTTTCCTCATCAGTAAAATGGGAATAATAATAGCACTTAATTCTCAGGGTTGTTTTGAGGATCAAATGAGATGATATTTATAAAGTGCTTAGCACAGTGTGGCACATAGTAAGTTCTATATAAATGTTAGCTATTATTATTATTATTGTTATTATACAAATACAGCTACATATTATTTCCCAGAATAGAATAATAGAATATAAACTCCTTCCAGACTACTTAATTTTTTTCTTTATATTCCCACTACCTAGCATATTGCCTATCCCATAGAATTCACTTAATAAATTCTTGTTGGTTGACTGATTGAGCTATTTTGTCTACGTGCCCCTTCTCTTCACATCCAAATCCTACTTATCTTTCAAGGTCTAGCTTGCCATTGAGGTGGTACAGAGGAGAGAGCATTGGACTTTTGAGTTAGAAGACTTGGATTCAAAGTTGATGATATACATCGGTTTCATCCTTTTACCCTGTTGATTATTAATTGCTTCAATTAAGTTTTAGTTGATCTCTTGGTTCCTCTATTATGTCATCTGTGAAAAACAACAATTTTGTTTCTTCTCTGATTATGCTTAAGAAAATTTCTTTTTTGGGGGTCTTGTTGCTACAACTAGCATTTCTAGAATTATATTGCATTATTTTCGTGATAATAGATATCCTTGTTTACCCCTGATCTTATTGAGAAAAAAGTTTTTGGCATTTCCCCATTATATATAATGATGACTATTGGTTTTAAATTTATAACACTTGACATATTTGGAAAAAGTCCATTTTATTCTATGCTTTTTAGTAATTTAACAGAAATAGATGTTTTATCAAAAGCTTTTTCTGTATCTGTTGACAAAATTGTGATTTGTCTGTTTTTGTCATTTATGTGGTGTACAATATTTATTTTTTTTCACTAATATTAAATCAAATGTGTATTCTTAGTACAAATCTTATATGGCAATAATGTATAATCTTAAAAAATATTTCTGTGGCCTCCTTGCTAATATTTTTTTCACTATTACATGTCTATTTTTTAGAGATATTGGTCTATTATTTTCTTTTTTTGCATTATCTCTCTATGGTTTAGTTACCAAGAGAGTATTTTTATCATATAATAAAAGGAATTAAGCAAGATTCTTTATTTTCCAATTTTTACAAATTACTTATGTAATATTTGAATTAATGTTTGTTTGAATGTTTGATAGAACTCACTTTTAAATGTCTGGTCCTTTTTTTCACTGAGAGTTAATTTATGACTTGTTCATTTTTTTTTTTTTGCTACATGAGTTAGCATACAACATGCAAACTTTAAACACTAGCTATTATTATTATTATTAAAATTTTCAATTTTTGTTCTTGTTAATCTAAGTATTTTATATTTTTGTTGGCATTTAACTAGACAAAATGGCTTTGAGTAATTTCTTTTCTATCCTCTTCGTTTTTTGTGACTTCTTTTTTCATATTGGCATTTAATTTTCCTTTCTTTTTAAAACTCATATTACCTAGTAGTTTATCTATTTTGTGAGGTTTTTCTTTTAAAAAGAAGTTTCTATTTTTCTCTTTGAATTCAATATTGTTAATCTTTGATTTTCAGAATTTCTATTTTGGTGTTCAGTTATAATGCTACTTTTCTAGAAATTTTTAAAAGTTGCATTCTCAGTTCATTGATATGTTTTTCCTTTGTTGAGGAAAATATTTTGAGATAAACATTTTCTCCTAAGGACTGTTTGGCTATATTCCAAAAGTTTGGACTTATTGTCTCATTCATTGTTGTCTTCTTATTTGATGAAATGTCATATTACTTCTATGATTTTTTTGAACAATCAATTCTTTAGGACTATTTTTTTCGTCTGCATGAACATGTGGATCATTTCTTCCATGACCTTTCATTGATTAAACATTTTATTGGATTGTGGTCAGTAAAACTATATCTAATATTTTGTTCTTCTATATTTGTTTAGCAGATTTATGTGGCTTAGAATATCTTCCAATTTTTTAAAAGTGCCATGGACGACTGATATATAATCCTAGTTCTACTTAGTAATTATCAGAGCTCTATTGTATCTAACTTTTTCTGAAATTTTATTGAGGTCCTTCTTGTTTATTTATTTATGGTTATATATATATACATATATATATATATGGCTATGTATATATATATATATATATATATATATATATGTCTGAAAGGACTACACTGAGGTCTCAATCTCTTGTGGGCTTGCTGTATTTCTCCTGGTGATTCCATGAACTTTTCCTTTATGTACTTAGATGCTATGCCATTCATTACACATTTTAAGAATTGTTATTATTTCATTGTTTGTGGTGCCTTTAAGCAAATTTTTTCTATGTTTTCTTACTGTTGTCTTTTTATATATTTATATTATACATAATATATAATTTATTAATAATTTATATTGTGATATATTGCTTATTAATTAAACATTAATAATTGTATTATTGATAATTAATAATACATACTTTTATATATTATTTATATTACAATTGCTGTCCTTGCTTTTTAGATTTTACCTGAAGAATGATAAATAAATAATAAATAATAAATAAATCCTGCCCTGACTTTAACACTATGTGAATTTTTATATTTTGAGTATGTTTCTTGGAAACTGCCTTTTGGTGGATTCCACATCTCCTGAAGTCTAGTAACAAACTAGGAAAGTTAGAAACTATTAACTAAGCAGTTGAATATTTTACTGGTTGTTTTCCAAGTTTTGAAAACTTAATAAAGCATCCAGCACTCTCTTTTCTCCCTGCTCCAGAGCTGATTCCCCCATTCCCATTGCACTCTGGACCTTGCTGATGCTGACTACCCTTATGTCACCAATTCCCTTTGTCAGCTTGACCTTATGCTGACTCACATCCATTTCCTGTAACTTCCTGGTCTGTCTCCTCCCCTCTGATCAGAGTCACCAGGCATTTTTCAGCCAGGCTGTCCTCAAATGTCACTTAGACAATCTATTCTTGGAGGTCAACGGAAGGCTTACCGGACACATGCTTGAACCCTTCCTGCAGAATTATAGTCAAAGAGCCACTGAGCAAAAAGCTCAACACTATTAATGGGATTTCTTGTTGAAAGCATCTTTTTGGTTGGCCTGTTTGCTTCATGAAATGCATTTTAAAGATGGATAGAGCCTGGGCCACCCTAATGCCTTTCTGTATTCAGCAAGTATATTTACAGGGAGGACTTTAACTGTGGCATGCTTCTCCTGCAAACTGATATGATTACAGGTCTCTTAATGGGAGCCAACTTCTTCAGCATGAGGAAAATCATGACCCAGTATCACCCTGGCCTGTCAAGACAGCCAGCAACAGTGCACTTTTAGAACAGTAAGAAACAGCACAAACACCCTGATGACTTCAGGGGCTGAAATAGTCACAAGCTGTTTCCCACAATAATACCTGTAGCTTGTGAGATGTTCTCAGAGCTTTTCACCTCCATTGCTTTAACTGTCTTGGGGAAGAAGGGAGGGTGAGAGGAAAGGAGAAAAGAGAGATAGGCAGGCACTGTACCCCCGAATCCCAGTAGAAGGGAGCCCTTTAGATGAAGCCTTCCTGATGCTCTTCCAAGAGCATGTTATCGGGATCATAAATTAACAATCCTAAGGAGACAGCTTGTCTCTTCAAGGCTATTAAAAGCTTTGAGAGGGACCAAGATGAGTCGGATTCCCAAATGAGCTTTGGGGATTATGTTGCCAGGTGGAAGGTGGTTGAAATACATTGCCCAAGGGGGAAAAGAGAAATTGGTTCCCAGCACGTCATTCTAGAGCCGTCCAATGTTAATTCCCAGATGGATTCACATGGGGCAAATTGGAGATAGTGGACAGTCTAGCTTATGAAGTACTGTTTTTTACTGATAATGGCAAGTACTCTCCCCAAATAATGGCTTATTTTAGGGTAAGAGGGTAGATGGTGAAAGGGTTCTCACATGGGGTGGTGCATCTGAAACAGAGCAGAGGAACATCAATGGAATGTTTGAGGGGTGGGGTAGGAGCATGGGGTATTGGGAAAGTGAGTATCTTCTTAATCCTCAGAATTATAATCTGATCTCAGATACTTATTAGCTATTCAACCTTGGGCAATTCACTTAACCTCTGACTGCCTCCATTTCCTCAACTGTAAAATGGGAATACCTATCTCTCAGGGCTGCTATGAGGATTAAATGAGATAATATTTGTCAAGTGTTTAGAGCTATAATATGGCACATAGTAGGTGCTTAATAAATTCATCCTTCCTTCCTTCCTTCCTTCTCTCCCTCCCTTCTTCCTTCCTTCCTTCCTTCCTTCCACTTCAAATAGAGTTGTAAAATTCCACAGCATACCAGCAAGAACAATGAACATTTTTATCCTAGGTTCACTTTATAGCTGAAAGAGACTTCAGATATCTACCCCTAATTCAGCATTTATTAATCTTTTAGTATATGCAAATAATTGTATATACTAAGTGATGTAGATGCAAAAATAGATACAAAATAGACCCTGAACTCAGAATCAAGGATCTTACTCTAACTTAGGTTCATATTTATTATTTCTTTTTTAAAATTAAAAAAATTGTTTTGTTGATGGCTTTTCTACTTTATTGTCACTTTACCTCTTCTCCCTTCTCCACACTATGCCCACTAATAGAACCTTCTCTTATAAAAACAAAGTGCAGTTACATGTATCAAAAACCAGACCTAGTCACAGCCACAGAAACCAAAAGATTTTACTCGATTAAACAAAGGAAAACAGAATCATTACTCTGAACACTATTCCATTTCTACATGGCACAATTTTATATTTTATAGGCTTAAAAGTGGAATTGCTGAACTAATAGTAGAAAATAGTGAAACATGTCAAGGGCATTATAAAAATTTTCAGTTTCTACATTTTCATTCTAATTCTGTAATATCTATGTTTTTTATTCTAAAGCAATTTGCTTCATAAGTATCCTTGTGTTTTCATAAGAATGTACTTGTCATATTAGTTCTAATTGTCAGGGTTGTTCCAAGATGGAATGAGTCTTCTTCTTCTTCCAGGGAAACAAATCAACACATTGGCCAAATCTGAAAGATTTATGCCTCTATCTGCAACTATAGTCTACCATCTCTGCTGAGATGTAGGAAGCACCTGTCCTCTTAAGTCAAAATTGGATGCTGCATTGATTAGAGTTATGAGTCGGTTCAATGTTATAGACCAATGATTTTAATTGGTATAAAAACTTCTTCCCATCACGGCAGATTGATTACTCTTAGAGTCTAAGAAGTTAAATCCTTTGCTCTCATCATAGAGCTAGTATTGTCCTAGGCAGGACTCCGTCCCAGGTCTTCCTGGGATTCCAAAGTGCCCTACTAGGAACTCTAATGGAAGTGTAAAAAGACATATACACAAATAACTATAATATAAGCGAATTCACAATGTGTAAAAGAGAGAGCCAGGCAAAATACTATGAGAAATCTGAAGCCCAAAGAGAAACAATGACTTTTCAAAGATTCCACAGCTCGTTAAGAGAGAGAGCTAAGGAGAAACCGGGTCTCCTAACTCCTATTTCCATGGTCTTTCCACTACCGTATACAAAGAAACAAAAAATCTTTTAACATAAAAATACTGTAGGCACAGACATTGAGGTCATGTAGTTGACCAAATGCTACCAAAGAGCATGAAATATTTTTCTCTCTACTAGGGATATCCCTCTACACATGGAAGAGAATGGGTCCACTGAAAAGTCATGTTCTCTCTATCCCCACCCTATGTTCAAAGTATGTTGAACATGATATAAAGGAAGAAGAAAATCCCCAGCCCCATCTGCTAGGTTCTCAACCCATTCTCTTGGAATGTGTCAATGAGCATAGTTATATTTACTTTCCAAAGCACTATCCTGGACGTGTTCTTTTTCTTACATAGTATACCATTTGTTGATCTCTTCAGCTTCCATGGATTCAATGATCCTTTTTGTTTTAATGATTTTCCAATCTATATATCCAGCCCTAACCTCTCTACTAACCTTTAGTATTGCATCCCCAACTGCCTATTAGACCACCTTGACCTTGACCTGACATTTTACTCCTCCCCACCCCTACTTACTCTGTGATCCAATGAAATAGGTCTTGTTGCTATTTTTTTTTTTTGCAAAAAGCATTTCATCTCCCAACTCCCACCATTTTCACTGACTGTTCTCCATACCTGGAATGTTCATTCTCCTTATCACTCTCTCTCTCTGGGTTTCATTGACTTCCTTCAAGTGCCAGATCAAATCTTGCCTTCTACAAGAAGTCTTTCCTGATCACCCTTAAAGCTAGTGCTTTTCCTCTGTTTGTATCTCCAATTTGATTTGTACCTATATATTTGTACTTAGCTCTTTCCATGCTTTCTCCTCCATTAGACTATGAGTGCTTAGAAAGCAGGAATAATTTTGTTTTGTTTTTCTGTGTCTTGTTTTTGTCTTTCTTGTACCCCCAGTACCTAGCAGAGGTACATAGCAGGTACTTAATAAATGCTTGTTGACTGATTGTCCAACCTGGTTTCCCTTCCTCAGCTTGTCATTACACTTTGACAGAATAATTACTCTTCCCCAGCAATGAAGAGATTTTCCTTATCCTTACAAAGGGAAGTGTGGGGTTTAATCCCTATCTGCCTCTTTTCCACTTGGGTGAGAAAAGCCCCACTTCCTGCCCTCTAAGTCCCACCATGTTGGGATTTTCAACATGTACATTTTCCTATAGTGTAGAACCCAGGCAGAGTAGCCTGGAATTGGGAAATCAGATCAGAGCTCAGTGTGAACTGTACTTTGGTCCTGATGCTAACATTCCAATTCTTGCCATGTTGAAGAAATACAGCAAAAGACAGACACAGGCACCCTTGGGGCCCATGCTATTTATTTTGCACCTATTTTGCTCTTTCTTCCTAGATAAATGGGTGATCATTATCTTTTTTTTGTCCTCCAGACTGAGCTATTGTTGAATGAAAAATACTTTGATTTCCCTTTCACCTTCTAAGCATAATACTAGAGGGGTGAAATTGGCTAGAGTATGCTGAACACCCCTCCAAAGGCCTCCATTCTGAGTAGTCAGCCAATCAAAATGCATTAATCAAACTCAGGGCCAGATACCCCATCCTGGCCATTTGCAAATATTCCCTCTCTTGCCACAGGCATCAGATGTCTTAACAGGCCTAGCACTTAACAAAGCACAGGCTGGAATTTTAACATAAAAAATCTCTAGTAGGTGAGATCTGACCTGACAGGTTCACTGAACATCATCCTCTGCTCTCCCCTCATCCCTTTTTTACTTGTATGGAGCTAGAATATGAAAATATCTTTGGTTGGCATGGGAGAAAAGGAAGGAGAGAATAGAATAGTAAGTAAGTAACACCACTACATTTATATAGCGTTTGAGGGCTTACCAAGTGGTCTCTTGATAACATACTGTAATGTAGTTAATACAAAATTTTTTTTGTTTTGGTCTGTATGTATGATTCCACTGGTGGGGTAAATACCCTGCATCAATGCAGACTGGCAAAGCATCTGTAATTTATAGTCTCAGAGAGTTGTTTGAGGCACTGAATGGTCAGTCAACAGCATTTATTAAGGCTTACTATGTATCAGACATTGTGCTAAGCCTTGAAGATACAAAGAAAACAAACTACAAACCCTGTCTTTAGGGGGTTAATATTCTAATGGGAAGATAACATGAAAAAAAAAAAAACTGTGCATATGAGGTATATAAAGATTAAGTAGGAGGTAGGCCTGGAGTGAAGGCACTAGTAAATGAGGTTGGGGGAAGGGAGGGTAAGATCTGAGAAAAGCCAGTAGAAAGTGGACTTTGAGCTGAATGTTGAAGGAAGCCAAAGAAGCTAGGCTTCATAGGTGAGGAGAGAGTGCATCCCTGGCATGGAGCACAACCAATGCAAATGTATAATGGTAGATGGAGAGTTGAAAAATAGCAAATAGATCAGTGAAGTTAGATAGTAGAGATCATGGAGACAATTAAGCACAAAGGCGGAAAGAATCAGGTTGTAAGGACTTTAAAAGTCAGAGAATTTTCTATCTGACTGTGGAGGTGATAAGGAGGTGTTGGCGTTTTTTGAGTGTGTGTGTGTGTGCTGCTGAGACTTGTGCTTTATGAAAATCACTTTGGCAGTTAAAGTAGGGTGGTTCGGGGTTGGGAGAAACTAAGTCAAGGAGGGTCATTAGAAGGCTGCTGCAGGAGAGAGTTCTGGATAATATTATAATTCTGGACTATTATAGTTACTTGGCTTGCTCATCGGTCACACCACTGTGGATCAGAGGAAGAACCTCTGATCCAGGTCTTTCTGACTGTAAGACTGGCCCTCTCTATCCTTTGTGCCCTATTGCCTTTCAGGGCAACTATCACCAATCTTGCCTTACAGATTTGGAAACTGTGACTATGGGAAGTTATGAACTGCCCATGCTTATGCAGTTAGAAAGTGTCTGAAGCAGGATTTGAATCTGGGTCCCTGACTCCAGTCCTACTGTCCTCTTATTATTATATCATATTGACCTTCACATCTTTTAGGTGGGAATAGACAGAGTTCTGGTCCTGGAATCAAGATACATGGTTTCAAGTCTTGGTTTTGCACTTTTTAGTGGTATGATTTGGGCAAATCACTTTACCTAACTGTTCCTGAATTTCCTTGTCTGTAAAACAAGGCTACTACTATTTGTATGACCTCTAGGTCATTTATGAAAAACAAATGTGATACGGTGTGGATGTACGTGTGTGTGTACACACACACACACACATATGTAATATATATAAAAATACACATATGTGTGTATATATGTGTGCATATTTGTGGTATATATGGTATGTGTGCATATACATATGTGCATCAAATGTTGGCCTTCTCTAGTGCAGTGTGGGGAGTCAGGGAGATGGTTCTGAATTTAAAAAAATAAAATAAAAATTTAAAATTAATAGTAATAGTTAATACTTCACAAAGATTATCTCATCTCTTATAATGACCCTGAGATGTTCATGTTATTAACCTAATTTTACTGATAAGGAAACTGAGGCAGACGGAGAAAAGTTAAATAACTTGCTCAAGGTTACACAGCTAGGAAATGTCTGAGGCTGGGTTTAAACTCAGGTCTTTCTGACTCCAGGTCAATGGCTCCATCCACTGCCCCAATTAGGAGCTGTAATTATGCAGTGAATTACCCCTAAACTTCTCCAGGAAAATGGTCTCTAAATCATTCCTTTTGTTTCAACTACTTCCTGCTGTTCTAGACACTTTTCCTCTACTGTTGATAACTCTGAGCACACATTTCAGCCAATGAGAGAAATCCTGGTATAGTGGATAGAATGCTAAATTTGGGATTAAGAAAACCCAGAATGTTGGACTTGAAATAAGAAAGACCCAGGGTTAAATCTAGCTTCCCAAACATCTAATAATTCTGTGTCTAAGCCTAAAGTCCCCATGACTGCTCTGGACCTCAGTTTCCTCATCTGTAAAATTTACTATCTTATTAACAAGGTTGTTTTGAAGGTTCAAAGGAAAAAATGTAGATTGAATGTATTGGAGTCAGAAGAGACCTCAAATGCCATATAATCCCACCTCTTTATTTTATGAATAAGGAAATTGAGTCCCAGAGACTCTGGTTCCAGAGCTTCTTCTTAAAACTAGCTCTATGTGTCAGCTATTTATTATTGTTATTGTTGTAGTTGTTTTCAATAATTATAATCGGCGTGAGACAGCTTGGTTTAGTGAGTTCAGATCTTCAACTCCGACTTACACTGTCAGTGTGACCCACTGGACAAGTCACCTAAGCCTTCTATGTCCCCCTAATGAAGACTAAGATGTAGAGAAGAGAGCTGACCTGAATTGGCAGAGAGGATTTCTTATAGAAAACTCCTTCCACCAATGTAATCACCAGGCAGGTCAAACGCATCCGAGTGAGCCCACAGTTTCTGAAGGAAGCTTGGGAAGCTGTGACTCACAACGCAGAAGGAAGCTGTCAGTTCTTTGGGAGCCTTGGTGACATGCCTCCTTCCGTCTCTGAGCCTCTCCCTACCAATTCGGCTTTGATCGCTAGTTTGGTCCTTCCAGCTGGTTTCCCTGGGTTGGGGGAGAAGGAGGAAGGCACTAGGGGCGACACAGGGAGGAACTTTTCTATGGCCATGATCCTTCATCAGTGGAGAAAATAGTATAGAGGAAGGGGCAGAGTAGGGAAGAAGGGGATGGGAAAATAAAAGAACAAAATGAAAGAGAGAGAAGACTGGCCTTCAATGTGACATCAAACTTGCCTACTAATGGGGTAATTGAACAGGGAGACATTTTAAAAAATACGGAGATGAACTAATGTAAACTGCACCATCCAGGAGGCTACTGCCGAAGCACTCTGGGAGTAGCTCCAGCAACGAAACTTGACGGGAGCGATAATAAAAGAGGCTGCTAAAGCAAAGAGATCTCCCCAGTCTGCAGGGTTTCTATCGCTTAATCAAAACTGACTCCTACTACTGCAGCTGCAAAAAAATGTTCCCAGCCTTCCATTAATTTCCATACAATAACCCTCTAATGGGGGAGTTGTTCAGGAGAGTAGGGCAATCAATCTGTTGTAATGACACACCGGAGACCCCGGGAAAATGCAGACTTGGAGTGATTTCATGGCAGGTGCAACCTTGGAAAGCATTACCATTTTTCTAAGTTAATTTGTTCCCTTGATATGTTTGAAATCCATATTTGTACTTTAAAGGTCTAAAATGCAAGATGATTAAAAAATATAACCAGATTTTTGTAAACCTTTCAACAGGATCAGGTGATATATTAACCAACCCCATCCCTCCTCTCCCTCCTGAGCCTGGGGACCACTTTGCCTTCTTGTATCCTTTGCTGTCATCTGAGGGGATTGTGGCCTTCTCGGCTCTGTTTCCTATTTATAGACTCTCTCTAGGCTCTTGCAGGCTCAAAGCCCTGGCACCCCTGAGCTGAACCAATCCTGATCAGTGACCTGTGGTCAGGGAAATGTGCTCCCCTCCCCAACAGGCAGCTGAAAAGTACAATAATAACCCATTTCTAGAGCACTTTGGTTTTATAAATTAGGCAACTAAATGGCACAATGGATAGAGTGTTGAACTTGGATTCGGGAAGATCCACGTTTGAATTCTGACTCAGATGCTTACTGTGTGACCCTGGGTAAGTCACTTAACCTTTTCTAGCCTTAGTTCTCTTATCTGTAAAATGGAGACAATAATAGCATGTACCTCCGAGGGTTGTTTTGAAAATAAAAAATGAGATAAGATGTAATTTGCAAACCTTGGAGCACTATATCTGTTGTTCAGTTGTTTCACTCTTTGTCTGACTCTTTGTGACCCTATCTGGGATTCTCTTGGCAAAGATACTGGAGTGGTTTGTCATTTCCTTCTCCAAAATAGATGGCAGCTACTAGCTATTATAAAGAACTTTCCTTACAACCCTATAAATTTAGCCAGGTGGCCTGTAGGATAGAATTCTGGACCTAGAATCAGGAAAACAAGAATTGAAGTTCCTCAGACACTTAGTAGGTATACCACCCACCCCTGGGTTAAGTGTAAGGAACACAGTAGCCTCCCTGGTGCCATGCAAGCCTGGGCGACTCAAAAAATTCAGTGGAGAAGCTGAGTCACCCTATTACAGTAAAACAAGCAGTAATGGTCTAAAGCCCCACTTACCCTTCAGAATAGCCATTGAGGATCCCAGTGAACTGCCCTGTCCATCCTTCATGACCACCCCTCCACTATGTGACTATCTTCCCTAGATAAAGCTTGAATCCTTCTCTCTCTGCTTCCCTCTGGTGCTGCTTTTTGTTCAATGGTGTTGTACCTCTCAGCCATCTCTCCTCAGGAGCTTCATCTCTATCCTAGGGCCATGACTAACAATTCAGTCACCACACTTATATGCTAAGTTTTTTACTTAGGGAATGTAGAAAGCAAGGGCTGAATTAGGAATAACAGCAGCCCCCTCTCCTTCCCTCTTTTTCCATGACATCAGGGTTGTGCATATACCACCCTGAATTGTGTACACCTCAGACTCCCCACCCCCAAAACCCCGGGGAACATAAGTGGCAGATATAAGAGAGGTTGCCACCTTCCCAAATAGAACGATGGTATTCCAAACCTCCATGAGACTGTGTTAAATAGCAAGTCGGTTAAACATGCTCAATCTCAGCTTCCTTATCTGTAAAACGGATATAACTCACTGCACTTTTGTGAGAATCAAAAGCGATAATGTCTGTAAAGTACTTTGCAAAACTTAAGGTGTTATATAAATGCAGTCATTATGATTGCTAGTATTTCTATAGCTTTTCAAACTCAAATTGATACAAAATTAGGTATTATCAAAACCTATACTATTAACCTCATCTCACAGAGGTGACATATCTTGTCCAAGGTCACACAGCTAGGAGGTCATGAGTCAATACTCTAAACATGTCTTATGATTCTCAGTCTTGGATTCTTTCCTTGAGTAGCCAGTTATTAGGACCTAAAACCCCATTCTATTACCCCAACTGCTTCCCTCTTCTGACTCCTCCCCCCTTAGCCTTTTGTGGATGAATTGGGGGTGTGTAGTGTGGTGGGGAATGGTCTAAGGAGGATGGGATTAGTGTTGTGGATCACAGACTCTCCATTTCTATCACTCTTGGGCTCCCAATCTCTATCTACCACAGATCTGAGAGCTCTGTTTCTGGTAACTAGTAACATGGGCAAGTGGAGAGGCAATAATCCTTTCTTCCAATCTTAGCCAAAATAGGGGAAAATCTTCTTCTTCTTCTTCTTCTTCTTCTCCTCCTCCTCCTCCTTCTCCAAAAGCAAGTAACTTTGTTCTCTGATAAGGTTGGAAGTAAAAAAATTGTACTGGGAAAAAAAGTAAGCACATAAAAGCATAAAAATAAATAAATTTGTGGAGTACATATTTGCCATCTATGGTGTACAGATTTGAAGACCCTTTTGCACTGGATGCTCTGCAACTCTCAAACTCTCCATAGAATTCCAGTTTACCATGGGGCTTAACCATTTTAGTGTCACATGTTCTCCACCCTCCCATCCATCCAAATTAATCCAAGGCCCAGTTAATTGAGGGATTTCTTTTCAGAGTTTAGGTGGTCTTCTTTGCATATTAATTTTCTACTTAGGAAAGCAATGAAGATTACCCATTGTTCTGCATTTGCATTGACACTACTTCTATTATTTATATCTGTGGACACATAAAATCTTGCTGTAATCTCAGCCTATTTAGTTCAACCCCAACCTGAAACATGAATCCTATTTATAACATACCTGACAAATGGACATCCAGCTTCTGATTGGATATCTCTATTGACAAGAGATTCTCTGCCCCCTGAGCATCTCATTCACCTGTTAGGATAGTTCTAATGGTTAGGAAATGCATCCTTATTTTAAGCTGAACTGACTTCTTTCAGCTTCCACCTCTTGGTCTTAGGGACGAGTAGAATGGGTCTAATCTCTCCTGCATGACTAGCCTTCTAAGACATGAAGATGGCAAATGAAGTCAATTTGCCTCAAGAGTCAAGTGACCAGGTAACTCTTTGTATTCTTGAGAGCCATGAGTTTCATCCTGTCAGGTTTTGCATTTCTACATGGCTATGGATAAATGACCTATACCCACTCCATCTTTGGATTTTAAAATTGAAAGAGTTAAAGATCTTCTAGACTCTACAGACTTTGAGGAAAATGAGAGTGAATGAGGCTTAGAGGTGTCTTACCCAGGGTCACACGGGTAGCAAGGTCAGCTGGGCCAGGCCAGTCATCCTTCATAACTCTGCAGGCTTTCCTTCTGGCTCTCCAGACTTCATCACCATCCCATGGGGGTACCTTCCACCCAGCCTTTTTCAACTCCCATTTAATTGTTGTCTTCCCCAATTAGAATGAGAGCAGTGACTTTCTTTCTGCTTGTATTTGTATCTCCAGCACTTAACACACACAGTATCTGATACACTGTAAGCATTTAATAAATGTTTGTGGCCTGATTGACTAGTCTACCCCCCCATCTCATTTTACAGAAAAGGAAACTGAAGTGAAGTGAATTGACTAAGGTAACGCAATCATTATTGGGCCTGGGGATCGTTCAGTCAGTATAGTAAAGAGAGCCCTCTATTTGGAATTAAAACACCTAGTTTTAAAGCTACTTCTGAAATTTACTAGTCAGTGAGTAAATAAATATTTATGAAGTGCTTACTATGTGTAGGGACTGCTAAACACTGGGGATTAAAAAAAAAGATAAAAAAAATAATCCCTGCCCTCCAGGAATTCAAAATCCAATGAGGGAGGCGACAAGTCAACAAATATGTACAAACAAGCTATTTATGGGATAAAAAGGAAGTATTAAAGGAGGGAAAGTCCTAGGATTTGGAGTGGTTGGGACAGGTTTCCTCTAGAAGATGGGATTGTAGTTGGGACTAAAAGAAAGCCAGGGAAGCCCAGAGGTGGAGATGAGGAAGGAGAGCATTGTAGGCATGGAGGACAGCCAGAGAAAATGCCCAGCACCAAGAGATAGAATGTCTTATTCATGGAACAGCCAGGAGGCCAGTGTCATTGAATCTAGGAGTACATGGTGGGAGGTAAGGTGCTAAAAGACTGAAAAGGGGGCAGCTAGGTGGTGCAGTGGACAGAGTACCAGCCCTGGAATGAGGAGGACCCGAGTTCAAATCTGGTCTCAGACACTTACTAGCTGTGTGACCCTGAGCAAGTCACTTAACCCTGTTTGCCTCAGTTTTCTCATCCGTCAAATGAACTGGAGAAGGAAATGACAAACCACTCCAGTATCTCTGCCAAGAAAACTCCAAATGTGCTTATGGAGTCAGACATGACTGAAAACAAATGAACAACAACGATGTTCTTTTTATAACACTAGAAGCCTGAAAATATATAACTTTCTAATACAAAAAAGGGAATCCCTGATATATCAGATTTTGCAGCCAGCTGAGTGAAGAGTAAAGTCCTGAGAGTCCTATTTGATCTCAAAGCATAGAACAAGGGCAGCCAAGAGGGAATGCCAACAATTCATCTTCTGGCTATGTAACCACCACTTTAGTTTTGAGACCACTCACTCCAAGCACCAAAACTGTATAGGAGAGCATGTGCTCCCAGTTGTTGGGGAATGGGATGGGGGTGTTTGTAGTTTTGTACTTGCTATATCTTCTCAGCAAATATTCTTTCATCAAAGCTAATTGATGTTAATTAAATGATTTAGGGACAGTAATCACTGGTGATTGATATTGGGGAGAGCATATTGCAATATGGGCTTGAGCTTATGGCACTAGAGAAAGATATCCCCAACCCCTCAGGGGATGTATCCCTATTACCTTGAATGAGGGTAGCCTTGTTCAGGGACCCAACACATGTGTGAGAATGGGAGTTGGGATAAGGATTCTAAGAACTCTTAAGAGCTAAATTTACATAAGTATCAGAACCTGAAAGTGGCCATGAGATCTCAGCACTATTTAATTTGTTTGGGCAGATAGACTTATGTTATTAGACTTAATCATAATATCTCTTACGTCCTCCTATGCCATGCTGAGAGTTTCTCTGACAACTACAAAATGGAAGAGACAGAGAAAAGACTGTGTCAGAAGGTAGAGTGTAAGTCTTCCTATAACTTCCTCCCATCATGTACTCTTTGATCGAGTGATACTGGCCTCCTAGTATCATGTCCTGACTCCAAGCATTTTCAATGAATGTCCCTCATTCTTGCACTCTCTCCCTCCTCATTTCTGCCTACTGGCTTTCCTGGTTTCTTTTGTGTCTGCTAAAGTCCTACCTTCTTCAAGGAGCCTTTCCTAGTCCTTCTTAATCTTAATGCCTTCTCTCTGAGACTCCTCCAAATTTATCCTGTATACATCATATTTACACATAGTTCCTTGCATATTGTCCCCCACATTAGAGTGTGAGCTCCTGAGAACAGATATTTCTGCCCCCCCTTGTATTCCCAGTGTTTAGCACAGTTCCTTAGCACTTTATAAAAGCTTGTTGATTGACTTAATAGCTGTGTCACCCTGGGTAAGTCACTTAATTCTGTTTGCCTCAGTTTCCTAATCTGTAAAATGAACTGGAGAAGGAAATGGAAAACCATAACAGTATGTTTGCCAAGAAAACTCCAAATGGAGTCACGGAGAGTTGGATAGGAATAAAATAACTCAATAACAACAAAAATGAATGATTACCAATTAAACTCTACCAGGCTAGGAGGTATGGTTGTCTCAGTAGGAGGAAGGTTCCTCTCCTCCTTCACTCCTACTCCTCCATTCTGAAATCATAGGAGTGGGGTGAGAGTTCATTCTAAGACTACAGTATTGTTTCTACCATAGCTTCCCCACTCCAAGCTACTCCCACTAACTCTTTCCCTAACCATCTTTGTGTCCTCTGTGGTCTTTATTTCCATTGAGAAATAATTCTATCTCCCCCTACACATGGTGTCCTGCATTTGATGAAGAATCCTGTCAGATCTATAACTTTACACACCCTTACTCTGTTATTCACCCTACTCCCCCTTACTCTGTTATTTATCCTGTCAAGTCTTGATCAATGGTGTAGGGGGCTTGCCTCTTCTGTGAACAAACTACAGGGCTGTGACATTCAAAGTTCTAGGGTAGATGGAGATTTTTTTTCCTTCCCCTGAAACAAAGTCATCTCCAAACTTTTTACATTATAGATCATCCAGAAACATTATTTTCACCATCACTGAACTGGAAAGTGGACTAAGATACCCCATTATCTCCCTCTTCCTCATAATGAAGCTTCTCAAATAGAACACTTCTGATTCTCATCTTTTCTGTTGATTCTCCTAATGCTCAATTGAAAGCAAGACTTCTCCTTTTGATTTCCACTCCTTTGTCAATTTTCCAGTGGCTGCCATTGTAAGAATGGCAGAAACAAACGTCAGCATTCATTCATGCCCAAGGGATGGGGGCCAGGGTGGGAGTTAGCTTCATCAAACAGTTAGATGGAAGGGGTGACATTTGGAAGGGGTGTGTGTGGGGGGTGTGTTAATATCTGTTTTTCAGATCCCCTAGAGCCATTTTAATTAAGTAGCACTTAGAATGATGAAGTCTGTTTGACAATCAGAGGCAGGAGAATTGATAGCCATAGGATGGCTATAATGTAACATAATTATATAATATAATAGCCATAATATGGGCTGACATAAGACCATAGACACATGTAAAGTGAGAAGAGATGTCGGAGGTCTTCTAGCCCAATCCTTCTCATTTCATAGAAGAAACTGAATCTGAGGGAGGTTAAAGAACTTGCCCAAGGTCACATACATGGTGAATGTTTGACGGAAGATTTGTTCTGTGGTTGTATGTCTCCAGAATCAGTGTTCCTTTTACTTTGTCACTGAAAAAGGATAAAGCTTTCCTAAGCAATGTAAATAGTTGTGCATACAGGGCTGGCCCAGGGCAACACTGTGATGTCATTAAAAATTATCTAAGTGAGCCACCATCAGCACACTTGCTGATCTCAGACACTTACTAGCTGTGTGACCTTGGGCAAATCACTTAAACAACCCTAACCTCACTTTCCTCAACTGTAAAATGGGGATCATAATAGTACCTACCTCACAGGGTTGTTATAATAATCAAATGAAATAATATTTATGAAAAAAAGTGCTTAGCACAATGCTTGGAACATAGTAGTCACTTAATAAATGCTTATTCTCTTTCCTCAAAGAGTGCCCAGTGTTCTACTGATGTATGGACATCATGACAAAGTGATTGCACAAACTGGACAAAGCAATATGTACTAAGTTATCAGTGACTTCATGTGCAACTATTCCTGAGGGCAGCTGGACTTTACTATTTGAAATATTGTGGACAAAGTAGATAATGCAAAATTGGAGAATGGAAAATGTTTTCCCAATTAAAAAAAAGGAAAGAAAACACAGTCTGCAAACTATAGGCCAGTCAATTTGATGTTAATTCCTGGGAGAATTCTGGAAAAGGAAAAGTGATTATAAAGAGCCAGCATGACTTCGGTAAGAGCAGGTCATGCCAGACAAACCTTATTTCCTTCCTTGACAGGCTTACTAAGCTGGTAGATCAGGGAAATCATAGTTTTCTTAGATCTTAGCTGTTCAAGGACAATACTACTTGGTAGAGGTCTTATCCAGAATAGAAGGAAAATTGGTATTCTGGAAGATAGAAATAACAAAGAACGAAAGACTAAGACTACTTTCAGTGATGGTTTTATTCACTGCTGCATACCTCCTTATCTGCATAGATTGGTACATTGGCCCAGGTGGAAGAAAACAGTTCGTTCCATTAGGCATCTGTGATTGCATTTCCCTCTCAACTCCCTTTGAATTGTCTACATATTATTCATTTATCCACCTGAGAAGAAGGATGTTTTCCAGAGGAAATTCATTTGACAGGCTCAGCTGATTGTTTTAAAATTAAATTGAAGCCATCTCTCCATCCCTCTCTTACAGTCCACCCACCTCCTTTAGTGTCCCCATAGCCTTTCTCTGTGTCTCTTTTTCTTCTATTCTTCTCTGTTGTCCTCTCTTTCCCTGACTCTCTGCCTTTCTCTTTGCATCCCCTAGGCTGAGTCCATTCTTCATGCGTAATTACAATCTTTTTTTTGTAATTTTGACATTTGACCATGAAAAGCTCTGATGGGTCAATAACAGTTCTTGATTAGTCAGATACTAAGTCTAGTGCTGTGTGAAAGAATTATGACCTATGTCTATAAAGGGCCCTCCTGGATTTTCCCTCCTCCCATTATTACCTCCTGATCCATAAATCCTATTCCACGGCAAAAATATTCTTTTTGTTTCACACATGTTCAACACTATGCCCTTTAATATACATTTCCTTGACTGTTGTTCACAAAACTTTGATGGGGGAGGGATGGCTGATATCCAAACCTCCTAGGGCTAGATGAAAGGCTCCTTGGCCTGCCAGTGTTGCTTGGAAGCACCTGAGTTGCTCCTTTTGTCTCTATTGGGCCTATAACGTCTTCAGGCAGGACAGACTGAGGTAGAGATAGCGTATTGCCAAAGGGGAATTTGTTTAATTGTTGATAAGGATAATTGTGGGAAGCAAGGTGGCCTGGTAGATAGAGAGCCAGCCTTTGAGTTGGGATAAATTAGGTCTAACTACTTCTTCTCATACATCCTGGTTGTGTTATCCTGGGCACATAAGTCTCCTTGCCTTCTTAGAACTGCAGTCAACTCTCACTAAAACTAAAAGTTGCATTGGAGGAGGGATTTTTCTTACCAGGCAGCTCTTACTACACTGATGAAGTGATAGCTTTGGACTAAATGAAACCAAAACAAGCTTGGGGGCTTTTATCTGAGCAATCTGTAGTCATATCCAAGGTTGAAAGATGAAAATTTCATAAGTAGAGACATTGGCTTCCAATGTTGGGTTTGGAAAAAAATCAGTTAATTTCTAGCTCTTCTCATGATCATAAGAAATCATAGGCTAAATAATAATAACTAATAATAGATACTATTTATATAACACTCACCAAGTGCCAGGCACTGTGCTAAGTGCTTTACAATTATTATCTTATTTGATATTTACAACAACCCTGGAAAGTAGGTATTGTTATTATCCCCATTTTACAGATGGAGAAACTGAGGAAAACAGATTTATTTTCAAAGTGCTTGCCCAGGGTCACACAGCTAATAAGTGTCTGAGGTTAGATTTGAACTCAGATCTTCCTGACTTGAAACCCAGTGCTCTATCCATGGTACCAACTAGTTACCTAAAGAGATAGAAATGAACTTAGAGTCTGTCTCATTTTATAGATAAAGAAACTGGGACCTAGGGAGGTTGTTTCTATGACTCAGAAATTATTGGTTAGTTTCATCAATTCAGTCAAATAATCTGCTTAATATGGTTTAAAAAAATCTATCAAACCACTTTGACTTGACCAACTGTTTGCCTGAATTGACCAGCCAAATTAATCAAAATGCTTGGCCCAGCAGGACTGTATAATTAGAGCTTTGGTACTTCCATCACCTCACTCCTTTCGTTAGGCAGTGTTTTTGCCTTTCTTTGTATCCTCAGGGTTTAGCACAGTGCCTGGCACAAAGTAAATGCTTAATAAATGCCTGTTGACTGAATGACTAATTGACACTACCTTTCCTTCCCTACTCTATTGGCTCCCATATCTTTGCTTGTGATTTAGGAGATCGGCCTTGGCTTTTCCATCAGTGTTTACAGGTCAGTAGTGCTGGTGAGACACAGACTCCTCAGGCTTTGGCTCCTGGCACACAGTAATTCACAGAGCTCTCTGCTTTCCTTCAGTGGAGCCCAGATATATAAAGCTTGGCCCAGAAATCAAGGCCTCTTGGATCTCCTTTAATCAGTTCAGTTCATCTCCTCTCTTCTAGTGGCTTTTACAACTCATCTTTCCCTGAGATGACAAACCTCCTCATTGTCCATCCAAAGGTAAAAATCTGTAAAAAGCAATTCAATTTCACAGGTCATAAAGTTATATGTCCACTTCTCTTTTGTTTATTATGTCAGAAAACTTCTGAGCTCACAATCCCCATTTTGCCAGTGGATGGAAATTATTTTATCCTGAGTGTTTCTCTTGCCTCCTATAACCCTCTCTTACATTAGCTTTTCTCTCCATTACCTTTATGCCCTCTCCACCTCCATCCTGTCTCTCTATCTATCCCATTTCACCCCTTACCCAAGAAACCATCTATATCAAGTTGCACCAACTTACAGCCCACAAAATGCAATCAAATTATGCCTGAAGCTTTCATCTTATTCAGCATGGCTCACATAGCAAGTTATCAGCAACAGAAGCTGTCTAGGAGAGTGGATAGTGTGATTAACTTGGAATGAAGACCTGGTTTCAAATTCTATATCCAGCACTCATTAGCTGCATGACCATGGCCAAGTCATTTAACTTCTCTGAGACTTATCTGTAAATAAGGGGCTTGAACTTTAAGGCTTCTTCCGATTACAAATCTGTAATTCTACCTGAGATCCTAAGTCATATGGAAATAGACAAAAGAAAGAACTCCTCCTTTCTCCTCTTTATCTGAGTACTAACTTATCCAAAGGTACAAATCATCTTTATTGTATTGTCTTCTATTCTTAGTACAGTAACTTATAAATAGGAGGAGCTCAATAACCATTGATTGAATTAATGAATAAGTATATCTTCTTAGGTACCACATAGGCTTTAGTGATGTGTAAGGATAAACTCCCCTTCCTTTCATTAGGCAGCCATTCTAAGATTATATGGTGGTGGAACGTGGCCAGAACTTACCATATGATTGTCAAGACTGAGGAATAGTTGTTTTCAGACTAACTTCCTCCTTGGAACAACCCCCAAAGAGGGAAACATACTTCCAATCTGTAGCAATTAATGATGAATCAGCAAGATGATAGGACCAAAACATTAAACAAAATAAAAAGTCTTATGGAATAATAACAGTGACTTGAAATACTTATTCATTTTAAATAATCCCAACCTATCCTATGACAGGTATAGCTAGTGTGGAAAAAAATCAATAACCCCACAGGCTTGTGTTTCAGGATCAAGCTGTGTTATCTCTTACCTAGTCTCCTCACAACAGACTCAGGCTCAAACTCTTATACCCTACAAAAGACAGAAAACCTTGATTCTGCCTCACTATGAGGAAAATAAACCAGGCAATATATCTAGGAAGAAGTTGAAGAAGACTTAGTAGCCCAGAGATAACTAGATAGGAAGGTGCTTCTTTGCTCAAAGGAAAAGGAACTAGAAACTTAGCTACGGTTATTTTTCTGCCCATGGAATTTACTCTGGGCAGACACCCACCTGCTCTCCCCTACCGTTCTAAATCTAGGAGGGTTGAAGTTGCTAGGCCTTATATGTACGTGCAGGAGAAAAGATGCATCTCACATCTGTGAATGGGAGGGGTGATCAGGTATAAGGAAGGTAAAGCCAGAGAGAAGAGGCTGGGAAGATAAGAAAAAAAAGTCTAAAAGACTAAAAATCTCAGAATGGAAGGTTTAAGGCTCAAGCAGATAACCCAAGAGTAAGTCTCATAAAGACAAAAGAAAAATGGTTAAGCGTTTTATAAAAGGTCATGAAGAAATGACCATGAACTTTAAGTTGAAGGAAAATAAATCACAAAAACTCAATGAAAAAGAAAATTCAGTGTAACACTTCATATCAAGGAATAAGAACAATATGGCTTAGGGTATGTTGTTCAAAAGAGAAATGAAAATGTTACATGAAAATATCAGGATGGAAATTAAATTGAAAACCAGAACTCTCAAAGCAGAACTAATGAAAACAATGAAGTAGATAACAAAACACATTATAGAGATTCTTTACCTATGTAGAAGAAGCTCTGAAAGAGAGAGCAACAGATTTAAAAATAAAAGTACAGAAGTAGAAGGAAATTTGGCAGAGAAGTAAAAGATGAAATCTTATTTACTTAAAAAATAAATTATTCATTTTAACATTCTTTAAATTTTCTTTTAGTTCCTAATTCTTCCTCTCTTCTGCCCCTTCCCCACCCATTGAGAAGAAAAGCAATCTGATACCTATTATACATATGAAATCATGCAAAATATGTTTCTATATTAGTCATTTTATAAAAAGAAAAGAAAGAAAAATAAAGAAAATTAAAAAATGTTTTAATCTGCACTCAGATTACATCAGTTCTCTCTCTGGAGGTGGATAGCATTTTTCATCAATGAGTTCTTCAGAATTGTTTTGGATCACTGAATTGCTGAGAATAGTTGTCTTTCATAGTCAATCACCATTACTATATTGCTATTACTGTGTACAATGTTCTCCTGATTTTTACTCACTTTACTTTGCATTAATTCATATAGGTCTTTCATGTTTGTTTGTTTGTTTTTTTCTGAAACCAACCCCCTCATCATTTCTTGTAGCACAATAATATTCCATTACAATCATATACCTCAATCTGTTCAGTCATTATCCAATTGATAGATATCCCCTCAATTTCCATTCCTTTGCTACCATAGAAAGAGCTGACATAAATATTTTTGTATGTATAGATCTTTTTTCCTTTTTCTTTTATCCCTTTAGGATACAGACCTAATAGTGGTATTGCTGGGTCGAATGGTTTTATAGCCCTGTGGGCATAGTTACATGAATTATTCTCTAGAATGCTTGGACCAATTCATAACTCCACCAACAGTGCATTAATGTCCCAATTTTCCCATATCCCCTCCAGCATTTGTCACTTTCTTTTTCTATCATATTAGCCATTCTGATAGGAGTGAGGTGTTACAGAGTTGTTTTAATTTGCATTTCTCTAATCAATAGTTATTTAGAACTTTTTTTTCATACAACTATAGATAGCTTTGATTTCTTCTTCTGAAAACTTCCTGTGCATACCCTTCAACCATTTATCAACCGGGGAAGGGCTCTTTTTATTTTTTAATAAATTTGACTCAGTCCTCTATATACTTGAGAAATGAGGCCTTTATCAGAAAAACTTGTAAAATCTCCCTCCCTGTTTCCTACTTTTTTTTTCTAATCTTGGCTGCATTGGTTTTGTTTATGCAGCAACTTTTAAATTTCATGTAATCAAAATTATCTACTTTATTTTCCATAATCCTCTTTATCTCTTGTTTGGCAATGAATTTTCCTTATCCATAAATCTGACAGGTAAAAATTGCCATGCTTTCCTGACTTGCATATTATATCATCCTTTATGTCTAAATCATGTACCCATTTTGACCTCATCTTAGTATATGGTATGTGGTTAATACTCTGTGCCTAGTTTTTGCCAAACTGCTTTTCAGTTTTCCCAGCAATTTTTGTCAGATAGTGAGTTCTTACCCCCAAAGCTTGGATCTTTGGGTTTATCAAACACTAAATTATTATGGTCTTTTACTAATGTATATTGTGTCCTAATCTATTCCACTCTTTTTCTTAGCCAGTAGCAGATTGTTTTCATGATTACTACTTTGTAAATATAGTTTGAAATCTGGTTCTATTAGGCTGCTTTCCTTCACATTTTTTTTTTATTGATTCCCTTTATATTTTTGACTTTTTGTTCTTTCACATGAAATTTCTTATTATTTTTTCTAGCTCTATAATTCCTTGATAGTCTGATTGGTACTGCACTGAATAAGTAAGTTAATTTAGGTAGAACTGCCATTTTTATTATTTTGGCTCAGCCTTCCCATAAGCAAAGAATATTTCTCTAGTTATTTAGATCTGTCTTTATTTGTATGAAAAATATTTTGTGAGTGTGTTCATATAGTTCCTGGGTTTGTTTTGGCAAGTAGATTCCCAAGGATTTTATATTGTCTGAAGTTATTTTAAATAGAATTTTCTCTTTCTATTTCTTTCTGTTGGAGTTTGTTGGTAATATATAGAAAGGCTGATGATTTATGTGGGTTTATTTTATATCTTGCAACTTTGCTAAAGTTGTTAATTATTTCAACTAGTTTTTTTTAGTTGATTCTCTAGGATTTTCTAAGTATACCACCATATCATCTGCAAAGAGTGATAATTTTGTTTCCTCATTGACTGTTCTAATTCCTTGAATTTCTTTTTCTTTTCTTATTATTATAGCTAACATTTCTAGTGTATAATATTGAATAATAGTGGTGGTAATGGGCATCCTTGCTTCACTCTAGTCTTATTGGGAAGGCTTCTGGCTTATCCCTGTTACAGATAATGTTTGCTGATGGGTTTAGGTAGACAGTACTTATCATATTTAAGGAAGCTAGATGGCACAGTGGGTAGATTTCTGGGCCTGGAGTCAGGAATACTTATCCTCCTAAGTTCCAGTCTGGCCTCACATACGTACTAGCTGTGTGACCCTAGGCAAGTTACTTAATTCTGTTTGCCTCAGGTCCTCATCTGTAAAATGAGCTGGAGAAGGAAATGGTGAATCAATTCAATATTTTTGCCAAGAAAACCCCAAATGGGGTAATGAAGAGTCAGATACAACTTAATAATAACAATAATACCACTTATCATTTTAAGGAAAGATCCATTTATTCCTATGCTTCTAGTGTTTTTAAGAAGAATGAGTGTTGTATTTTGTCAAAAGCTTTTTTTGTATCTGTTGAGATGATTATATTTTGCATGGGTAGCATTTTTGTTTCTAGAATTTTTGTTCCTGTTACTTAGATGAAACTTATGCTGATAGTTTTCTAATATTGAACCAGGCTTGCGTTCCTGGTATAAATCCCAACTCTTCATAATGTATGATCTTTGTGATATAGTGCTATAATCTCCTTGATAGTATTTTATTTAAAATTTTTACAACAATATTTATTAAGGAATTTGGTTTATGGTTTTTTCTCTGTTTTCACTTTTCCTGGCTTAGGTATTAGAGCTCTATTTGTGTTGTAGAAGGAATTTGATAGGACTATTTCATTTCCTATTTCTCCAAAAGTTTATACAGTGTTGGAATGAACTGTTCTTTAGATATTTGGTAGAATTCACTTGTGAGTCCATCTGATCCTAGCCCATTGATGGTTTGTTTGATTTCTTTTTCTAAGATTGGATTATTTAAGTATTCTGTTTGCTCTTCTATTAATCTGGGGAATTTATATTTTTGTAAATATTCATCCATTTCACTTAGATTGTTATATTATTGGCATGTAATTGGGCAAAGTAGTTCCTAATAATTGCTTTAATTTCATCTTCATTGGTGGTGAATTCACTCTTTTCATTTTTGATACTGATAATTTGGTTTTCTTCTTCATTTTTAATCAAATTAACTAATGGTTAATTTATTTTATCATTTTTTTAAATAAAATCAGCTGCTAGTTTAATTTATTAGTTAAATGGTTGTCTTACTTCCAATTTTATAAATCTCTCCTTTGATTTTCAGGATTTCCAATTTTGTGTTTAATTGGGGTTTTTAATTTGTTCCTTTGCTTGGTTTTTTTTTAATTATGTGCCCAAGTAATTGATCTGCTTTTTCTCTGTTTTATGGATGTAAACATCTAGAGATACAATTTTCCCTTAAGTACAGCTTTGGCTGCATCCCATAAATTTTGGTATGTTCTTTCATTGTTGTCATTCTCTTTAATGAAATTATTTATTGTTTCTGTGATCTGTTCTTTGACCCATTCATTCTTTAGAATTAGATTATTTAGTTTTCAATTAATTTTTAATCTATGTTTCCATGGCCCTTTATTGAATTTGATTTTTATTGCATTATGGTTATTTAGTTTTCAATTAATTTTTAATCTATGTTTCCATGGCCCTTTATTGAATTTGATTTTTATTGCCTTATGGTCTGAAAGGGATGGATTTAATATTTCTTCTTTTCTGCATTTGGTTGTGAGGTTTTTGTGCCTAAATACATGGTAAATTGTCTTATGGAATTACTAGCTTCCACTTGCCAAATTCTGATTTTTAAGGAATTATTTTCTTCAGTGAGTTTTTGTGCTTCTTTTTCCATTTGGCCAATTCTGCTTTTTAAGGAGTTCTTCTCTTCAGTGGATTTTGATGCTTCTTTTCATCATTTGGCCAGTTCTGTTTTTTAAGATATTTTCTCTAGTATTTTTGTGCCTCTTTTACCAAGCTGTTGACTCTCTTTTCATAATTTTCTTGCATCACTTTCATTTCTTTTTCCAATTTTTCCTCTACCTTTCTTATTTGATTTTTAAAATCCTTTTTGAGATCTTTCAGGAATTCTTATTGGACTTGTAACCAATTCACATATTTTCCTTTGAAGCTTTGCTTGTAGCTGTTTTGACATTGTTATCATCTTCTGAGTTTGTGTCTTGATCTTCCCTGTAACCATAATAAATTTTTATGGACAAGTTCTTTTTTGTTGTTTTTGCTTGTTCAGTTTCCAGTCTATTTATTGACTTTTAACTTTATGTTAAAGTTGGGCTCTACTCCTGGAAAGGGCATTGCTCCAAGTTTTTTAAGTTTTTTTTTTTCATGCTGCTGTTCTCAGAACTAGTTCTGAGGGTCTGCAAGTTTTTGGTGCTTCCAAGATAGTATAATCTAAGAAATGTTGTCACTACTCTTCTAGCCTCTGCTCTAGTCTTTACCCTGGAAGGGACCTTGTTCCCCTGTAGCCACAAGTATTAGAACTCCTGGAACTATGACCAGATCCCCTGCTCTCCTGCAGCTGCAAATGCTAGTGCTCCTTTCTGCCTTGGAACTGAGACCAGGACCCCTGCTCCCTTGTGGACAACCACAAGTACTCTTCTCCATCCAAGAACTGTGACCAGGGTCACTAATCCCCTATGACTGCAAATGTTAGTGCTCCTCTTCACCCTGGGACTGTGACCCAGAACTGCATATGTGCAATGCAATAGGGTCTTGAACCCAGAACCAGCAAAATGTTTCCTATAATCTCTATCTGACCAGTTGTCTCAGTGCCTTACTCTCTGTAGGCTGAGATCTCCCAAAGCTGCTGCTGCTGCTACTGCTGCTGCTGCTGCTACAGCCATCTCAAATGCTTGGCATTGCAGGGCACATCCTGGGCCATGCTCTGGGGCTGACCACCGCCCTAGTGTGATAGACCTTTTTTTTTTTTTTTGCCAACCTCCTGCATTGTCTTGGGCTGGAAAATTCTTTCACCCTGACCTTTTATTGGTTCTTCTACTCCAGAATTCAATCTGAGGCAATATTTTAAAGTTATTTGTAGGGGAATTTGGGAGAGTCTAGGTGAATTCCTGCCTCTACTCCACCATTTTGGCTCTGCCTCACATTCTACTTAATCTTGACACAAGATCTACTTGCTCCTATTCCCTGTCTTCTTGCTGTAATTGATTCTGTTGTTTCACACTAATCACTACTACTACAGTTACTACTGAAAACCATCCTACCCAAACCAGGCCACCTTGCCAGAATCCTAGGCCATTTCATGAAGTGTTCTCAGCTGATGGTCTATAGAAATAGGTCCCTGCTGGTCTCATATTAACTTAGAAAAACCACAAATTAACATTAGTTACGTTATATTGTATTTTTGTTTATTTTGTTAAACATTTCCCAATTATATTTTAATCTGGCTCCTTGAAGTATGTTTGACACCTCTGGTCTAGATGGCAGCTAGACATATCCCTGTCCCTACTCTAAGGCAGGACTAGAAGAATAGTATAATATTTGATCACTTCACAATAATTTTTCTCCCTTGGTTTGCTCGGAATCTGATAGCTGTACTAGATACTGTCAAGCATATAGTAGTCAACAGAAGAGGCCCAGAAAAATGACACTTCAGAAGGAACAGGATCTTGGGTGAAAGTGCTGGGGGAGTATGTGGATTATTTTCTTGCAAGAGGAGAATGCCATACTATAGACTCAACTCAATGGATGAATCCATCAAATAATTTGGTGGTTCATTAAGTTTCTCAGAAAAAATAGTTCATCAGATGGTGGATATTTCAAGCTTCATAGTCTTAATGAAACTATTCTTGGACACAATTTTGAAAGTGACACATTGAACTTAGCAGGGAGCCCTTTCTAGTCTTCCTGACCTCTTGGTTAACTGGGCAACCTGCCTGCTGGAGACATGTCTTATATGACCAACATAGTACATTGCTTGCTTTGATGAATTCCCAAAATAATTCTAGGATAAGTTTTATAACAAGTTTTAAGCAGTGACAACCAATTAATGGAATTGCAATGAGCAGAGGGATGGAAAAGAAGGGGTGGTAGGTGGTAGAAAAGTATATGAATACATTCATTTTCTAACTCAGGATTTACAATAATAAAAAAGACATTTACATAGTGCTTTCAGGTTTCCAAAGCAATTTACATAAATAATCTCATTTTATCTTCACAATAATCTGTGAAGTAAGGAGAGGTAGTGCATATATTATTTCCCCCATTTTGCAAATTAAGAACCTAAGGATAATGGAGATGAAGTGATTTGCTCAAGGTCACGGAACTATGAAGTGAGAGACCTGGGACTTGAATTCTGACCCCTGACTTCAGTCCAGTACTCTTTGCACTCTGCCACACTTTCTCCCAATCAGGCAGTCCTGATTGACCAATTTGTTGAACAGCTTGTGGACCTGATGGGGGTAAATTGGCCTAAGAGTCTACTGGGTCTCAGTAAATAGTTCAACTGGATTGAGAATAACATAATTTTTTCTTAACTTTAGCACCCATCATCTCATATATTTCCACTACTCTGTGAGAGCCAAGTGGATGAAGAACAAAACAAATGCATGGGCTGAAACATAAGAGATATAGGAAGCTGAGGTACAAGAAGCCTATGCTGACCGCAGGGTAGGGATATAGAATGTCAGAGTCCTAGTCAAACTCAGCTGGAGCCATTGGGGATGTCCCCTATCTCCCCTATCAAGGACAGTACTAAGTCTCTCATCTGATCCTCAACTCTTATTTCTACCGTATGATATAGGACTCATCACTATTTGAAAGCTTCCTGACACAGGACACTCCATCTTTTAATGCAAGGTCTACCTCCCTGAAATCAATTCACTTAGTTATGTGCTATGGACCCTCTTGACATTCTTGAATGATTGTTTGAGGCTGAGTGTAGCACTTGGATAATAAATCTTTTTTGGTAGAGGAAAAAAAAAAAGAGAGGGAGAATAACATCAGTTTATAACCAGATAAAATAGAGCCTCAGTAAGGAATGTGCCCAGCTCACATCAGATATTCACCTGCAAACCTTTCATTTCTTGATTCATATGCTCACTGCACATGTAGGTTTTTCTTATAACAATTTATCTGTACAGATAGATGGTAAAGAGGCCATATGGACTGGTAGTTGATGATACTCATCTTTTCACTTCTCCTTAAGATATCTCAAGAACCAATCCCTTAGTACTCTCAAAATGGTAAAAATTGTGTCACCTCCAGCACATATGTTAATTGTCTAGTCTAACTACTTTTGAATAATTGTTTTCTTCAATGCCATGTCCATTTACTCTGGTAGCATATTTGGGGCTGTAGGATTTGGGTACAAATTGGTGGCTCCACTATCGTTGATGGTGAAAAGAGTTTGTTATAAAAAATATTTGCAAATATTTTCCATTTTCTATACTTGTCCTCCTTCAGTTTCAACCTTAAAGCCTTTTGGCAACTTTGCTTAGTTGAATTTCCCATCTAGGTTTCTTAAAACTTTTTTTTCTCCACTGCATCTCACTGTTTTATGAGACAATACTGCTCATAGTCTTTTGCTAGCCTTTCTTGTAAGATTTCACAATCAAGTTTATACTCTGAACTGGTGTTGCCTTTAGGTGCTATATTTTTTTTGCTTAACAAGGAGATCAGGTATTTGCTGGCTAAGAACTTTTCTAGGCTCTTTTGATCTCCTCATTACCCCAATTGATTTACATTGGTCAAATTTCTGTGTGAAATCATTATAATTGGTGTCAATGTCATTTTGTTCACCGTTTTTCAATGTCAATAACTTATTTAAATGGACAGATTAGGGTTATTTTAATTGCATACACTATTTTCTGTTTTATTCTTTCTTCCATTTTATATTAATTCCTGATCTTAGCTCAAGTAAGAGCTAAGGTCCAAATGCACCCAGATGTTTCAAGAATGAGAGCTACATCAGTAATGAGTTGTTTTCTATGTGTTATGATACAATCAACTTAACTTTTTCCCTCAGTATCTGCCATCAATAAGGTTGTCACTAGGTCCTGATGAATCAGAGTTATGGTGACTTGAACTATCTGAGAATGACTATATTCTGTACTATCTGACCATCTGATTACTTCTCTTGGGTTTCTACTTCCTATAAGATATTTTTGTTAGTCCTTCCCAGTCCAAAGATCATTCTCCTTGGTAGAAAAAACAGAAGTAAAATAAAATGTATGTGGCTCAACTCCTCCTTCATTATCCATTATCCATCATCATTATCCATCATTATCACCTGATTTGCCCCAAGCAGCAGTCTTCTCTATTCATTATTCCTCTTCTTGCCCTCTACCAATTCAATGAGGGCAAGTCTTTACCATGGCCTATTTACCCTGGCCTATGTGTGTGAGAATCCAAAATATATATTGAACTTAGAATAGTCTGACACTGGCCCTCCATCTCTTCAGTCAAAGTGGGGATGGAGGAGTCTATTGCATGAATGACTGCCAGATGGAATCATGCACATATAGCTTAAGCTTGTTCTTGGCAGATCATCAAGAATGGGAGAAATGATGCAGTACTGCAGATGGACAAATATTATTTCAATTTTTTTAAACGAAAAAGAGCAAAGTTTACAAACTATAGTGCAGTGATTTTAACTTCTATGATTGGTAAAATTCAAGGACACATTATTGAGGAGGTGACATTTGAATATTTAGAAAAGAAAACAGTGATCACTAAAATCCAGCCTGACCCTATGAGAAATGGATCATGCCACATTAAACCCTTAATTCCTTTTTGGACAGGTTAACTAGATTGATGGATGATAGAATCATGCAGAATTTGATATAATCCTAAATAAGACTCCCCTCTCCAATACATCCAGCAAATTGTCAATCAAATATTTCTTGAAGATTTCAGGGAAGTGGAAACCTTTACCTCCTAAGTCAGACAATTCTATTTTTTGGATAGTTCTAAACATTAGGAATCTTAGAATGCTGTAGACATGTGTTAAGTATACTTACATTTCAGGAAGCATTTGACAGGTTCTCATGATATCCTATTGCCTAAGATGATATTTGGGCTAAATAAGAATAGAGTTAGATGGATTTCAAATTAGTTGAATGACTGATTATACCCCAAAAATGGTCATGAAAGATCAAGGACAACATGGGAGGAGAGCTCTGGTAGAGTGCCACAGGGATCTTGGTTTTGGCCCTGTACATTTTTATTAGTGACTTAGATAAAGGCATATGCTTCGTTAGTCAGTCAGCAAGCATTTATTAAGTGCCTACTAAGGCCCTGTGCTAAGTGCTGGAGACACAAAGAAAGGCAAAAAACAATACCTGCTCTCAGTGAGCTCACAGGAGAGACAGCATGCAAACAACTGTGTACAAATAAATTGTATACAGAATAAACCAGAGTAATCTCAGAGAGAACGCTCTAGAATTAAGAGGAATTAGGAAAAACTTCTTGTAGAAGGTAGGATTTTAGCTGGAACTTGAAGAGAAGTCAGGAGACAAGCCATGAAGAGGGAGAGTATTCTAGGCCTGGGTTACAGGCAGTGAAAATGCTTGGCATCAGGATATGGAGTATCTTGTGTTAGAAGCCAGTGTCAATGGACTGAAAGGTCAGAGGTGATAGGGAGAGACCTATGGGTAAGAAGACTGGAAAGGTACCAGGGTTCCAGATTATGAAGGGCTTTGAATGTCAATATACTTGTCACATTTGCGGATGGCATAATACTAAGTAGATAACATGTTGATGAAAGAGCCTGGATCCTCCTAAATCTCACCAGGCTATAACAATAGGACAAATAGACTAAAATGAAATTTAATAAGGCCAAATATCAGTTATTTTGGTTGGGTTAAGATCTCAATTTCACAAACATGCGTTGCCAAAGTCACGTCTAGACAACAATTCTGTGAAAAAGTTTTAAGGTTTTAGCTGTAAGTCTCTAAAAAAAGAAGCAAAAATAATAATATATTATTCTCCATTAAGAGAGGCATCGGACCCAGAATAAAGTCGGGAATATTTCTGTTATATACTGTCTTGGCCAGAAGATATCTGGAGTACTGTGTCTAGCTCTGGGCACCACATTTTAGGAAAGATATGAATGAACTGAAACACATCCATAACGGAGTTAGCAGAGCAGCGACAGGAAAAGAGAATATGTCTTTTGAGAATCAATTGAAGGAACAAAGACATTTTAACCTTAAGAAGAAAAGATTGGGGTGGGGGATCAGGTAGGGGGGACACGCCATAGCAAAATTAAACAAGCATTTGCAGGTATGATGTAAAAGAGGGATTAAATGTCTTGTTCTGCTTGGCCCCAGAAGGCAGATGTAAGAAATATGGCTGGAAATTAGAGAGAGTCATATTTAAGCTTGATATAATAACAGCTAGCACTGATATAGAACACTTTTACAAATAGTATCTCATTAGATCTTCACAACAACCCTGGGAAGTAGAGGCTATTATTGCACCCATTTTACAGATAATATAAAGGCTGTACTGACTCTCCATTCTTTCTCTATGATTCCATAGAAACCTTTTTACTGGAAACTCACTCAGTCTTTGGATTTGTCACATTGTAAGTATTCTCCACTCATTGTAAGTACTCTCTACCCAGGAGTGTGCTGGAGTCAGTTTGAATGTGAAGTTTGCTAAATTTTCGGTGTGAGCATTCACACCTCACAAATCAATAAATGCTACAAATCAGGACTTGATGTGTTGTTTTGTTGATTGTCTAGACTTAAGAAAGTGATGGAGAAAACGTTCACCTTAAAAGTGTGTCCTGCAAACTTTTTTTTTTCTCTTCCCAGAGAGACATTTATAAAACAATTAATAGCACACTCCTCCCTCTAGCTCTGGAGCAGGACTGCACAACATATGGCCTGTCGGTCGCTTGTAACCTGCCAAAGGATTTTGCGTGGCCTGAAAAAAATGTAAATGATGTGAAAGAAAGTAAAGATATGCCCCACTTAATCCATCTTCCACAAGTCACTATTGTGCCCATCATATAACTTGGACAGTGGGTTGCCACTGCGCATTCTCTCCTGTTTGTCATGTGACCCATGGCAACCAATCATTGTCAGTCTGTCTTTAGTCTGAGAGGAGCAATTTCATGATAAATAAAAATCTTAAGTAATAAGTGTAATTAATTGATATTAATTGAAATTTCCATTTCATAAAATATAGTTTATTTGCAAAATAGTTTAATCATTAATTATACCTTTACTGGGAAAGTGAGCTGCTAAAAACCTATCTGCAGCCGAAGAAGTTTAGCCTATTTTAATTTTGCCCCCTACCTACTGACAAGTTGGGCAGGTCTGCCCTTGAGCCTTCTTTCTCTAATTCTTTTGTTCCTCCCAGGCTGTCTACCATAAAGGAGATACCCCAGTCAGGCACCCACAGTTTTTCAGATTCCTTTTCTGTGTGGTCTTCCCCCATTAGAATTTAAGGTCCTGGAGGGCATTCTTTCCACTTGTTTTATATTCCAAGTGCTTAGCAAGTATCCGGCTTATAGTAAATGCTTAATAAATGCTTGTTTACTTGACTTGTTGATATGAAGCTGAGGCAAACATAGATTAAGCAACTTGCCCAGGGTCACCCAACCAGGAAGTATCTGAGGCTGGATTTGAACTCAGGTCTTCCTGCCTCTAGCTCTAGCATTGTAGCCATTGCAGCACCCCTCTACATAAAGAAAAAAGCCTCCTAACAATTCAAGTTATACAAAAGTATGTAAATTGGACTCCTTCTTCCTAGAGATTTTCAGACTAAAGCTGAGTAACCACTTGTTGGAGATGAGGAAGAGGGGGGATTCTGGGTTAGTTGTGAGCTGGACTAGATGATTCCTGAGGACCCTGGGAATCAGTGTTTCTGTGCAGTTCTTTGGGAATTTGGCTCACCAAGCTCCAGTATGACATCTATCTATCTATCTATCTATCTATCTATCTATCTATCTATCTATCTATCT
>NW_020954576.1:44000694-44057228 GCF_900497805.2 Vombatus ursinus
TATCACATAGTACAATGTATGCTGTGAGAGTTGGACGATAAGGAAAGCTGAGCACTATGGAACTGATACTTTCAAACTTTGGTGCTAAAGAAGACTTTTGAGAGTCCCTTGGACAGCAAGGAGATGAAATCAGTCAATACTTAAAGAAATTAATTCAGGCTATTCACTGGAAGGTCAAATACTGAAGTTTAAGCTTAAATATGTTGACCACATAATGAGAAGACAGGACTCATTGGGAAAGATTCAGATGTTGGAAAAGATTGAAGGTGAAAGGAAAAGAGGATAGCAGAGGATGAGATGGATAGATAGTATCATGGAAACACAAACATGAACTTGGACAGACTTTGAGAGATAGCAGAGGATAGAAAGGCCTGGCATGCTGTGGTCCATGGGGTTATGATGAGTCAGATATGACTGAATGAATGAACAACAACAACAAAACCTGATTTTCCACACAATCTATGGGATTTCTTCCTCACCTTTCTCCTGCTCTCATCCATCCCTGTAAAGTAGTGTCAGTAGCAGATTTGGGTCAGGCAGAAAAAGTATAGGCTGATCTACAGGAACCATTGCAAGTAACCAAAGATGTACACTAGTATATATTTGATCGCTCTAGAATTCTGGTGGTTCCAGATCAAAGATTGGACCTGACTAAACAGCTCCCCAATCTCTGCCCCTGAGAAATCATAGAGTCATAGAATTTCAGAGTGACAAGGAACCTAAGACATCATTTAAACTAACCTGAATAGGAAAACAGCAACCTCCACTACAGCTTCTCTGATGGTGGACATCTGACCTCTGATGGAAGACTTCCAGTAGTGGGGAATTCATCACCCAGTGAAGTAGCTGATTTCATTTTTGGGACAATCCTCATTTTTAGGAAGGTTTTCCTTATATTGAAGACCTGAAATTTGACTTCCTGCAGCTCTTACCCATGCTCCTAGTTCTTCTCTCTGGGGCTAAGCAGTGCAATTATGATCTCTTTTCCTTTGGACAGCCCTTCAAATATATGAAAGCATTTTGTCTCCCTGTCCCCTTATGACTTCTCTTCTCTAGTTTCCATTCCATAAATCTATCATCATGGCATGATTTTTAAGTACACTCATAATCCTCTCCACACTTCTTTGAACATACTTTATTTACCTTGTCAATATCTTTCTTAAAATATGGCATTTAGGACTGAATACAATATATACTATATTTGCACTGATCATGGTACAGGGAAAGGAATAAGCATTTATATCATTCCTACTATGTATCAGGCACTGTTCTAACTGCCATTTTTTTTTTTTTACAAATATCATCTCATTTGATCCTTATAACAACCCTTCAAGGTGGATGTTATTATCATCCTCATTTTACAGTTCAGGAAACTCAGGTAACATGACCAAGGTCCCACAGTTGGTAAGTGTCTGATGGTCTGAACTTGAGAGTCTTCTTGATTCCAGGCCCATGTACCACCAGTTGTCTCTAAGATGGTCTATCATTTTTCTTATTTTGGGCTATACTATCACATTGTTGATTAATATTGGGGATGCAGCCTACTAAAGGTCCTGGATATCATCAAAAGAACTACTGCTTAATCATTTCCCCACTGCTCATTTTTGTAAAATTGCTTTTGTGAATCAAAGTACAGGACTGCCATATTTCCTATTAAATTTCATGTTTTAGAAAAATCAGATTCGGCCAACATTCTTTGAGAAACATGATTCATCACTCATTTTATTGGCAATGCCTCCTAATTTCATATCATATGAAAATTTGGTAAGTATGCTTTCTATGGTTTTAGATCACCAAAGAAACTTTGAACAGAATAGGGCCAAGGGTAAATCCCTGGAACATCATGCTAGAGTTCCCTGTAAGTAACACCTAAGCATTCGTCATTATAAGGTTTTTTTGTTCTGTTTTTTCTGTTTTTTATTTTTTTTTTGTTTTTGTTTTTGTGAGTGGTTAAGTGACTTTCCCAGAGTCACAAGGCTAGTAAGTTTTTTACGTGTCTGAGGCTGGATTTGAACTCAGGTTTTCCCGACTCCAGAGCCGCTGCTCTATCCACTGCACCACCTAGCTGCCCCTATCATTACAGTTTAAATCCAGCAATTAATAAGTAAGAACTTCACTTGAATGGATCATCATTCAGGCCATATTTATTCATCTTATTTACAAGTATGTTGTAAGGAACTTTGTTACATGGCTTACTAATATCTAAGTACATTGTGTTTATGGTGTTGCTCTGCTCTACAAGTATAATTTTGTTGTTCAGTCATTTCAGGTGTGTCCAACCCCTCAAGGCCCCATCTAGGGTTGTCTTGGCAAAGATACTAGAGTGGTTTGCCATTGTCTTCTCCAACTTATTTGCCAGATGAGGAAACTGAGGCAAACTGGGTTAAATGACTTGCCCAGAGTAACTTAGCTGTTGAGTGTCTGAAGCCAGATTTGAACTCAGGAAGACGAGTATTCCTGACTCCAGGCCCAGCACTCTATCTGTTGTGCCACCTAGATATCCACAGGTATAATTATATTGTTCAAAATGGAGATGAATCTGTCATGATTTATCCTGATAAACTCATCCTGGCTCCTAGAGAATGACCTTTTCCCTTTCAGGGTGTTCACAAACCATCACTTTAATGAAACATTCTAAATTTCCTCAGGAATCCAAGTCAAACTCATCAATCAATAGTGTGAGTATGAGTTTTTTGTGCAGTTACATCTATCTCTTTGCATAACTTCCCTTGTTGTTTTTCAACAGAATCACTTGTGTTTTTAATCAGCAAAATTTTTAATAGCTCCCTATTACCCAGAGTATATTTTTTTAAAAAAAATTCACAATCCAACATTTATAAACATAAACATCCACACTGGTTACAACTTACTTTTCTATGGGCATTCCAATATTACTTGCCTTCATAAATTCCACTTTCCAAACAGGGCTACATTTGAAGCACTTAATTGTTCTGAGATTTGGCTTGCTTACTTCTGAGTCCATTCATTCACTTAAGCCTCCCCTTGCATTTGGAATACGAGCCCCCTTGCCTTTGACTGTTGACATTTGCTGCTTTCAAAGTTCAGCCCTAATGGCACTTCTTTCATGAAGCCTTCCCTGATTCCATTAGCTGAAATAGTTTTCCGCCGTGTAAATTTTTCCTTCACCATTTTGCCTCACTTCTCCTTTGCCCCTCTTACATGCTGTCTTTTATCACTTATTTGTGTACATTTTACTAAAGTTTCCCCTTCTACCTAACCACACAAACAAAATTCTTTGAGAGTATGTATGAACTATGTTATTTTTCATTTTTGTATTCCTAGCATCTATCATAATTTCATGCACATATTAGGTATTTAGTAATTAAAAAAATAAATTAATCCAGAACCTTCATAATATCCTTTGAACATGCTTTTAAATAATTTTGGAATGGGATTTCTGCCATAGGAAATTGGAGAAGATGACTTTTAAAGTCACTTCCAGCTCTGAGATCCATTGATTCTACATAGGAAGTGTAGTAGGAACTGCCTAGGTTTCATTTCTCCTCTTACAGAAAAAAAAAGTTGGCCCTGGTATTAAAATAAATTAATACTTCTAGATTCTACCTTTGCCTGATCGAATCCCACCTGGATAATCATATAATTTAATTAGGACAATTGAATTAATTTCTTACAGTCATGTTTGGCTACACTAAACTTGTCTGCAAACTTTATTGCCATTGGTGCAAGGGAAAATAAATTAGGCTAGCAAATTAACTGCCCATACATATTTTAAGAGAGATTACTGTGATTAGCCACCTCCCTGTTCTCTCTATCCACATCTGGCTGTGATGCAAACAGAGGCATCACCTTCCTCCTTGTCATAAGATACACTGCAAAGGAGGCTGAATATTGTCACTGCACTAATAGCACAAATTGGGACAATTAAGTTGCAGGAAATTAATGTATTGAAACTACCATAGTTTTCTCTGATGCTGTGGCTGGAAGGGCCTTCAGAGGATAGTGTATTTCTCCTGCCTCCAGACAAATCCGTATCTCACATTAGCCAGACGTGAGAGGCTCTGTGCTAGAGAATGAGCACTAGACTTGCAGGCAGAAGACTTGGGTTCAAGTTCTGATTCTGATACTTGTTAGCTTTGTGATTGTAGACAAGTCACTTCACCAAGCTGGGTATTAGGTAAAAACTGTAATAGGAACTTCACAAGTTGAAGTGAAGCAACTGTTTGGAGAAGTGTAAAGACCTATGTAAATATCTAGGAGCTTTGAAAATGGAGGGTCTCTGAGAGAAATTCCCAGTCTTCTTTAATGTAAATTCTTTTTTCATGATTTGCATTGTAAACCTGCTCTTTTAACTTCTGTTTTCAGTAGAGATGGAAACAGCATCTCATCAGCTTTTAAAGGATAAATTTAACTGAATTCTGTACCTCTTTATTACCTGATATCCAATTGTTCCTGTTCTTAGATCTACTGTTTATTGCTTTATATCCAAATATTTCCTTTTGCACTACAAATATTATCGTCATTACCACCACCCGTCATCATTCTTCTTTTGGCTAAAGTTAATAAACTACTCCTTTACATCATTTCACTGGAAAAGGTCTATTCTTAATATTGGAAACAGTGGAAAGCTGAGTCAGCTCTCAGCTCTGATGCTTACTTATACCTATGTGACCTTGGGCAAACCATTTAATTTCCTTGGGCCTCATTTCTTCATACATAAAATAAGGGGATTGGACTAGATTGTTCCTTATATCTCTAAATCAGGGATTCTTTCCCCGGGGGCAGAGAAGGTTTCTTTTTTTAAATAACTGTATTTCAAAATAATTTATTTTCTTTGTAATCCTATGTATTTTGTTTTATACATTAAACAACTTTTTTCCCCCTGAGAAGGGGTCCATAGGCATCTACAAATTGCTAAAAGGGTCTATGATACATACAAAAAAAAAGGTTACAGCTCTTTCTGAGGTGGCAAAGAATTGGAAATTGAGGGGATACCCATTAATTGCAGAAGGGCTGAATAATTTGTGGTGTATGATTGTGTTGGAATGCTATTATGCTATAAGAAATGATGAGGGGGATGCTTTCAAAAAGACATGGGAAGATCTACACGAATTGATGCAAAGTGAAGAGAGCAGAACTAGGAGACCATTGTATTGAATACTGTAACAGCAATATTTAACTATGATAACCGTGAAAGACTTAGCTCCTCTGATTAATACAATGATCCAAGACAATTCTGAAGGAGTCTTGATGAAAAATGCTGTCTACCTCCAGAGAGAGAACTGATGAAGTCTGAGTTCAGATAGAAGTATATTTTTTCACTTCCTTTATTTTTCTCACTTTTCTTTTGCAACATGGCTAAAATGGAAATAGTTTTGCATGACTTCATAGGAATAATAGGTATCAGATTGCTTGCCTTCTCAGTGGCCGGGAAGGAGAGAGAGAATTTGGAACTCAAAATTTAAAAAAAAAGAATGCTAAAAATAAATGAATGAATGAAAAAAAATTAAAAAAGAATCCCTGCTCCAAGTATGTGATCCTATAAATAAGACCCTTTATTTGATCATGAATAGTTGGAGGAAACCTACTGTAGTGGAAATAGGACTGAAGTCTTGGGTTAGAGCCTGGGGAATGACAGTTATCAAATGGGTCTTCATGAGAAAGTCATTTAATATCTCAGAGCCTCAGTTTTCTTCTCTGTTAAATGGGTATACAAATACTTCCACCACCTACCTAGAATCTGAGATTTGAAAGCAACCTGAGAAATTATCTAGTTCAATGACTATCTGAACAGAAATGAACTTAAAAGATAAACAAACCTGAAAAATGGTCACAAGTTGTGAGGAAAGTGCCTTTGTAAGCCTTAAATCATCATAGAAAGTTGTTATTATCATCATTATTGTCATCATTATCTTTCAAGGATCCATTATTTCTTCCATGTGGACATCCCCTCCGAGACTACAACTCATTCTTTGCCTTATTATACAATCTCTACAAATTACTATGGTTAAACCTCTGGTGAGGAGTTTCTTGGACCTTAATGAAGCTGGTCCTCAGACAATAGGCACAAATGCTAGGTCTGTACTTAAACACCTCCCAGCTAGACAGGAGCTGTCAGAGTTTGTGCTTTGTTGGCAATGGAGAACCCAGGTTCAATTTTCACACTGCCAACTCCTTCCCTCTCTCCACGCCTCTGATGAGATGTTAGAAAATGTGAATAGTAATAATACTGTTATAGCCTTGAATGATACATGCTTGTTGACTACCTTTATCCCATGTATTGGTAATTCATGGAGATTCTCATTTATTTTCACAACACCCCTTCAGGAGTAGTCCAAGGGATTTGCCATTAACTTGTTCCCTTTTATAATGGTGAAACTAAGGCCCAGAGACCTCAGGGGACATAATCAAGGTCCAGACTTACGCTTATCTTCTTCAGGACTTCTATCTTCCAGGGTTTCAGAACTACAACAGTGAGAAGTCATTCAACCTTTAGAAATACCACAGTTCAAGTCATTCCCTAGTTGATAAATGGTCAAAGGGTATGAACAGGCAGTTCTCAGATGAAGAAATTAAAACCATCTATAGTCATATGAAAAAATGCTCTAAATCACTATTGATTAGAGAAATGCAAATAAAACAACTCTGAGGTACCACATCACACCTATTACATTGGCCAACATGACAAAACAGGAAAATGATAAATATGGGAGAAGATGTGGGAAAATCGGAACACTAATGCATTGTTGGTGGAGTTAAGAAATGATCCAACCATTATGGAGAGCAATTTGGAATTATGCCCCAAAGGACTATAAAAATGTGCATACCCTTTGACCCAGCAATAGCACTTCTAGGGCTGTATCCCAAAGAGATTATACAAATGGGGAAAAGGACCCACATGTACAAAAATATTTATTGTAACTCTTTTTGTGGTGGCAAAGAATTGGAAATTGTGGGAATGCCCATCAACTGGGGAATGGCTGAACAAGTTGTGGTATATGAATGTAATGGAATATTACTGTGCTATAAGAAATGATGAGCAGGCAGACTTCAGAAAAACCTGGAAAGACTTGAATGAACTGATGCTGAGTAAAGTGAGCAGAACCAGGAGAACGCTGTGCACAGTAATAGCCACGTTGTGCAGTGACTAACATTGATAAACTTAGCTCTTCTCAGCAATGCAAGGATCAAAGACAGCTCCAAAGGTCTCATGATGGAAAATGCTATCCATATCCAGAGAAAGAACTGTGGAGTTTGAATGCAGATCAAAGTATACTATTTGCTTTTTTTCCCCTGTTTTGTTTTGTTTCCTCTTTCTGATGGTTCCTCCTATTGGCTTTAATTCTTCCTTACAACATCACTAATGTGAAAATATGTTTAATGGGAATTTATACGTATAGCCTATATCAGATTTCGAACTGTCTTGGGGAGAGAGGGAGGGAGGGAGGGGGAGAACAATTTAAAACTCAAAAGCTTATGGAAGTGATTGTTGATAAATCAAAATAAATTAAAAAAAGAAAAAAAGAAATACCGTAGTTAATGAAAAAAAATTAACTTGACTTTCAAATCGAATCACTTTTGCTTCCAACCGTAGAAACCATTTCACCTCCGGATGGAGATCTATAGAAGTAGGCTCAAAGGAACCCCCTTCCTTCCTGCATCTGGGAAGAAGCGAGAAAACTCACAAAATGTTGGTGCTGGCATTGACCTCATCACCTCCTTCGCTTCCCCTGCCAAATCCCCCGGAAGAATGAATATATTTGTAAGGAGAGAGGAAGGGAAGAAAAGAAAGGGAGTACCCTGTGCAAGGGGACCCAGAACAGCCTTTCCCAAGGACAGCTGGAGTGCATATGTTGTGGTTCTCAACTCCCTGCAGAGAGAGAGAGGCAACCGATTGCTAGGAGGAATATCACACTCTCCCAAAGTATGGAAATCATAATTAGCACCCCGTAGGGACACAGGGCTTCAAACCCACCCAGATCTATTTGCAACGTTTCACAACTTACTGAGAACAGCAAGTCGCCTCACAAAAGCGTGCGCTGCGTTTAGGGGACTGCTTTCCCGTCTGCTCCATTGGCTCTAAAGTATTTAGATAGCTTCTCCTTCCGGGAGGCAACCAGCAAATTCATTAGAATCCCACGTTCTACTTCAAAACCTCCCCTCGTCTCCCTAGGTACTCTCGGGGCTTTCCCACTCGTATTCAGTAACCTTGGATGGGGTAGTTGGGAACAATACAAAAAGCTCTCCATTTGCTTTGTCGTCTTTTCTTCTGGATTATCCCGGCAGCCAAAAGAAAGAAATACCAATTAAGTCCCAAGAGCCGTTTTGCAAATGCTCTTTTCCTTTAACCAGGAGAATGTCTGACTGTGAACCAGAATGGAAAAGATGTAGGATGGGGCTGGGATGTGTCATGAATATTGACTATTTTTTTTTTTTACCTTGAGAAGAATTTAATCTTTTGGAGTGGGCATTAGGTAATGTTTTCAGAATGATGTGAAGGGCCAGAAGGGAGTGGAGAGGGGAGGAAGTGACAGTTGGTATTCTATGCAAAAATGGCATCTTGGTGCTTTGACAATACTGCTTTTTAAAAAGGATGTTTGCTATTCATTAGGTATTGTGCATTTCAGAACGGTATTTTGTATTAACCCATTCACAGAGCCTCAGTTGAGAGTTATGGAGCTCAACCTGCAAGATGGGCCAGGATGCAAGATTTGCCTGGCAGCAGATTGGGGGATATCCTGACAGAGCAGGAGTGAAAACAGAACCCATATAGGAGTTTCTATAGTAGTGAACTTCATTCACTCACTCACTCATTCATTCATTCATTCATTGTCATTGATTGATAAGACTACTTCACGAAGAACACTGCTAGGTTGGAGTGCTTATTAAAAAGCATTAAGACAGAATCTCTGACCTCCAAGAACTTAGGAGAAATAAGGTATTCACAGAAATAAGTATAATACAAATTAGAATCTAAGAGGATCTACGAGGATCAGAAAGTGCTAAGCACTGGGAGCTCTTTAACGAGACAAACAAGGAGCACCCAGAAGGATCTGAAGCGCTCTAATCTCTTTTGATTGAATTTGCTTTGAGCACATCAGCTCACAAGTCCAACACTCACAATTAAGGCAGCTGATTGAGGATACAGAGATCTGATCTATAGATGGGATTTCATAAAATCATACAGCTAGAAGGGACCCCAGCACTTGCACTCTACTGAATGACTAAGTCACTAGCCAAACAGTAAATAGTAAACATGGGAGATGGGATTTAAACCCAGCTCTTTCTTCCAAAGCTAGTGCTATTTCAACTGTACCATATTGCCTCCTAGTTCACATTGCTCTGTGACCTGGGATTATATATTGACTGTGGTCAAAGGCTAGATTTAGAATTTACAATATCAATGTATAACAAAAGACACAAAGAATTTCTTTCCACTTAATAGTATTTTATTTTTTTCAATTACATGTAAAGATAGTTTTCAACATTCACTTTTATAAGATTTTGAGTTCCAATTTTTTTTCTCCCTCCCTCCCCTCCCCTCTCCCCAAAATGAAAAGCAATCTGATATAGGCTATACATGTACAATCACATTAAACATATTTCCACATTAGTCATGTTGTGAGAGAAAAATCAGAGCAAAAGGGAAAAACCATGAGAAAGAAAAAAGAGAGAAAAAAATATGCTTTGATCTGCATTCTCGATCTGCATTCAGAGTCTATAGTTCTTTCTCTGGCTGTGGATAGCATTTTCAATCATGAGTCTTTTGGAATTGCACAAAGACATTTTTTGAAAAGCATGTATGATATACTTATTACTTGCATTTCATATGAGGAGGAGACTGTATGATGTAATGAAGAGCACTTAGAATTTGAAGATCAGGCAATTCAAATCCTTGCTCCACTATCTACTAGCTATTTGACCTTGGACCAATTAACTTGTTCTCAGTTTCAATTTTCTCATCTGTGAAGGACAATGATGATGATGATGATGATGATGATTTCAACTCACATTCATGTAGTATATTCAGATTTACAAAGTTCTTTACATATGTGGTATTATATAATATATTTACATATGTATGATCTGATTTGATCCACACAACACATCAACTTGGGGAGGTAGATGCTATTATTTTCTCCATTTTACAAGTGAGAAAACTGAGGTTGCAAGAGGTTAGCTGACTTACCCAGGATCAAACAGCTATTAAAGCATCTGAGAAGGGGTTTGAATCCTGAGCTTTCTGATTCTACATCTAACACTGAAACAGGTTGGGATAAAGTGTTTTGTGAACCAAAGGATGATGGACAAACATACATTGTTATTATTGTTAGTCACTCAGTCAGTCAATAAACATTTATGAAGGACCAGGCACTGTGATATAAAAAGAAAGGCAAAGATAGTTCTTGGTCTCGAGGAGGTCACCGTCTAATGAGGGAGACAGCATGCAAACAGCTATGTATGAACAGCCTACATACAGGAGAAATGGCAGAGGGAAGGCACTAGAATTAAGGGAGAATAATAAAGGTTTCCTGCAGAAACGTTAACAATGATGTAGATAACCTCTGTGTGCATGTTCTCCCTCCATTATGTGGAGGGGGAGGACATTGCCTCAATTAGGGATCAAGAGAGAGAGCACTTAACAGGAAGTGACAAAATGCATATATATGCTGATCCTTTTTTATTCAATAGGATTATGCAAATTTCTAGCATCATTGCTTGGTGGATAAAAAAGCACTGCATGCCAAACAATAAGGGAAGTATAGTGATAAGTAAGACAAAGGTAAATACCCCCCTTTTCATGAAACTTATAACTTAATAATAATTTTTTTAAAAGCACTAGATTTGGAGTCAAAAAGACCTGGGCTCAGACTTTAATTCTGTCATTTATTAACTGTGTTACCTTGAGCAAGTCACTAAATTTCTCTCGCTTTCAGTTTCCTCATCTGTAAAATGAAGGATTTAAATGATTTCCAAGGTCCCTTCAAACTCCATATGTATGTAAAGAGACAAATATAATACAAATTACAGGAGTAGATAGCATGCTTCATTACCCAGCGAACAGGAGATCATTCTAGCTGAGAGGGAAGGGAGTCAGGGAAGACTTCCAATAGCTGCTGGCATTTGTCCTGGACTTTTATGCATAGGTAGGATGTTAAGAGGTGGAGATGATATTATGAATGCAAGGAGCAGCAAAGGGAAAAGCAAGGAAGTAAGCATGGGGCAGGTTCAAGGGACAGAAATTAGCATGATGGAACAGAACGTGTAAGATGGAATAATGGGTAATCACTGTTGGAATTGTATCAAATTCCATGTCACTTGACAGAGATGTCCAGTCCATCAATTCAATTCAATAAACACTTAATAAGCACCAACTGTGTGCCAGGCACTGTGCTGATCACTCTCTTCAATTACTACCACCATGTTCCCCATGTCAATCCCACTCCTGGGATAATTTATTCTTAAGGTCAGAGTAAGTGGGCAAATTCTGCATAGAATAATACTCTATCATCAGTGAAGTCAAGTTAACAATACAATGTGTTTAATGGGTATCTACTCAATTCTCAGTAATGTCCTACAAATTGTGGATAACATAGTTGAAACATGAGACACAGTCACATGCTCAAGTAGTTTACAATCTTGTTTGGCAAATGAGGCCCATGCCCAAATCAAACATTTTAAACTGTCAGAAGTCTAAGAGGTGCCACAGGAATGGAGATTGATAAGCACTTTGATTTTTGGAAAAGTTTTATTTTATTCTTCAAATTTTATTATTTGTTCTCTGAGATCAGGATTGGTAGTTGCAATGAATGCGTTAGACTGCCTTTTAGTTCTGTGTTCATTCTTCTTGTTGTAGTCAGTATATATTGTTCTCCTGGTTCTGTTTACATTGTTCTATATTGGTTCATATAAATCTTCCCATATTCTTCTTAATTTCTCCTATTTGTAATTTCTTATAATGTAATAGTATTCCATTATATTCATATATCACAATTTTCTCATTCATTCCACACAGATTGGTTTCTAATAATTCAATTCTAATTATGAAAACTTTCTATCTTTGATCACATAGGAAAATATATCAATATCATAAAGGGACCTTAGAGACCATCTAGTCCAGATAAGGAAAAATGAACCCAGGTCTTTTGATTGCAAAGCCAGTGCTCTTTCCCCTGTCTTATACTGCTACCCAAGGAGGGACTATACCTCCTTGGGGTCATGCCCAATAATGGGATCACTTAGATAAGGATAGATCAGAAAAGTGTCTAGTCAAAATTCAGCTAGATTTAAACATGTTTTATATCAACATCTACCATGATGACTTTGTGGACAAGATGTAAGCTGGAAGATCATTACTATTAGGCGGCCTCAATGCTTTGTCCTTGACTCTGCTCATGTAGACATCTTTATCAGTGGCTTGGGTGATGGTATAGATGTCATGTATGTAGGAATAGGATTAACCTGGCATAGTAATAACTTATTTGTATGACACTTTAAAGGTTATAAAGTACTTTCCCCAGAAAGACAAGGAAACTGAGGTTCAATAAATCACAGAAACCCAGAACCGAAGGGACCTTCGAGGACATCTAGGTAGGAGACTAGATGATAACTCATTTCTCAACAGAAATTTCCCTCTACTACATTCTCAGCAAATGTTTATTCAGCCTTCCCTTGTAAAGAAGACTGTTAGTAAAGAGGAACCCACTGTCTCCTGAGGCATCCTATTACACTTTTGGATAACTCTGCTTAATAGGGATTTTCCACTTAAATTGTCCTAAATCTACTGCACTGCAACTTTTATAAATTGCTCCTATTTCTACCCTCTGGGACCAAGCAAAACAAGTCCTTATCCCTTTTCTACAATATGGCTCTTCAAATATGTGAAGATAGCTATCATGTTTCTAGGTGTTCTCATTTCTAAGTAATATATTCTGTGTTTCTTCAAATGATTCTTATTGAGTCTTTATTTCCTCACTGCTCTGACTGTGTTCCAGCTTGTCAGTGTACTTCCTAAAAATGAGGTCAACAGAATGGTTAAGGGACTTATCCCAGGACTTCCACTGAAAAATGGAGTCAGGACTTAACCTGGGTCTTCTAGTTTCAGATCCAGTGGACTTTCCACTTTCCCACACTGACTTTCATGGGGAATAGTGTGACTTAATTGGTATCTGGAATTCCTAAGAAGGAAACTACTATTTCCAGTGAAGACTAGCCTTGTAGTATAAAATTCTAGACAGCTGCCCTAGTGCAATGAGAGGGTAAGCTGTTTGCCCAAGGTTACGCAGCCAGTGTATGACAGAAGGCTGGATTTGAACACAGATCTCTCTTGACTCAGAAGTCAGCTCTCTCCAATATATGGAACTGCCTCTCCGATTAGCCAATCTCTTCTTGTAAATTTTACCACTCTCTCCACATTAGGACAGTATGTTCTTTTTAAGGACATATAGGATGAAGAGGAGGAAGAAAGGAACCTGCATTCTTTCACCTGAAGGTCTTAGATGTGTAATCATGGGCAATTTGGCAGAAAGAGAAAGAGTAGAAAGCAGCAGTGAGAAGCCCACCAAGGATTCTAGAGAGCTAGCCCCAGAAGCTGTCTGGGGCAAAAGACAGGTGGCTAGGGTTATCAGAAAGGGATAGTGGCTCAAGTCTTCTTTCCAGATCCTTTACTGTGCTGTCACAGACTTTTTTTGCAGTCACGACCAAACCCTGAAGCTTTTCCAACTAGGAAGTCTGTTATCACATAATCCAGGTTAGTGAAACTAATCTCTCTGCCTTAGCCATATAACTGACTATATCCCCTCAACAACAGAGCAATGTGCTTCTGCTAAATCCCAGTATGAAGATTTCAAGGTAATAGGTCCTTGGAAAAGCTTCCCGTTGCAGGGTGTTGCAAGGTCTATCACCCCAAATGCTGTATATTCTACCAAGCCAATGGTGAAGAATGAAAAGCCACGAAGTTCTCTCCTAGGAACTAGAACAACTGCTGGGGGAGTTGCGGGGGGGAACGGGGGGGGGTGTGGAATGGACACTTTGGTCTGGCCACCTCTCCAACTGCCTCTTTAAACATCAAGCAACTGTTAAATACAGGCTTTTCAGTCTAACTTTTCACTTTTTCTTGGTCAGTGAATTAGCCAAGATTGATTTTTCTGCATGGCTGGGGAAAGCCTAAGGTTAAAAGATAAAGAGGTAGATTCCCTTTAAAATGTAATTTAGATTTTTCCTCCTAGCATTAGCTCAAATGGCATCACAGAATCACTTCAATTTTCCAGAAACACCTGGGCCCAGATTGCAGCTGCTGGGGGTTGGGGGGTTGGGGGGACGCATGGGGACCTGAGCTCGGAACATGGCACAGTTGGGGATGAGTCTGTTCTGTTATTTGCCATTCTGTTTTGCACCACATTTCTCCTTCTGTCTTTTTCCTCCCCTCCTCACTTCCCCATTCTGCCTGCTAGACAACAGATGTATTTGTTTTACTTTAATCGGTCTTCTCAATCAGTCTGTATTTATCTTTTGTCAGTGAATGGGCAGAGAAAGCAGAAATGTCCCTGAGACTACAGGATGTCAAAACAGCCCCTCAAAACCATCAGAAAAATCAGTCAGTTCAGTGAACAGCTCTTTCATTCTCATTCTTTCATAGCATCTCTGGATTTAGATTCAGAAGGGATTGTAGATAACATCAAGCCCAATACCTTCATTTTGCAGTTGAGGAAACTGAGATCCAGGACAGGGGAGTGATTTGCCCAGGGTCACATAGGTGAATAGATGTCAGAGATCAGAGGAAAGGTTGTAGGTCTTCTGCTTCTAAATTCAGGATACTTTCTACGATGTCAAGCAGTCTTGCTTCTCACTGTGGGACTGGTGGGAAAGGTAACCATTATTAACAGGTAACCAGTATTAACAAACTATAGTATGTTGAATAGAGGGTTGATCTAGGAGTTTAGAGGCTTGCAGTCCAACACTTGGATTCCTAACCTGAATGTCTTTTAACTGGCTATATGACCTTGACAAGTTGCTGAGAAGCAACTAAGAGATGCTTAACCTCAACTCAGCAAGATCTGAGTTTGAATCCTGCCTCAGACACTTAATAGCTGTGTTACTCTAAGCAAGTCACTTAGTATCTCTCAACCTTTATTTCCTCATCTGTAAAATGGGGATAGTAGTCGCACCTACCTCACAGAGCTCTTGTGAGGCTCAAATGAGACAATATTTGCAAAGCACTTTGTTGTTCAGTCGTTTCGGTCATGTCTGATACTTTGTGACCCCAAATGGGGTTTTCTTGGCAAAGATCCTGGAGTGGCTTGCCATTTCCTTCTCCAGCCCCATTTTACAGATGAGGAAACTGAGGCAAATAGGGTTAAGTGATTTGCCCAGAATCACACAGTAAATGTCTGAGGCTGGATTTGAACTCATGAATATGTGTCTTCCTGATTCCAAGCCACATAGACATACATATATATATGTCCTACCTATTACATATACTATATAGACACATACTGCCTATTACTATCTTAATCTTTATACATATGTAGTATATATACCACCAATTTTATATCTTTATATATACATATATGCTTTAGATATACACATATCAAAATATGCCTGTATATATGTGTGTGTTTGTATACATATGTGTGTACACATATATACATATATGTATATATACATGTATATACATATACACATATATATGGAAGGAGCAGGCTGGCCCTAGAAGCACTACTGAGGCTCAGAACCCTGTCTCCTCTTCCAATCTGCAAAGAAATATCATAGTAAAATTATATATCTCTGTCTCTCTTCATATGTCTCCAGTCCAGGGACACTAGTCTAGGTTTAGAAGGAAAGCCATTTCCTGGTCATTCTTAAGGATTAGGGTAGCCCTTAGCTTATGCCTTCCAGCTTAGCTCCTTCCCACCAAACACTGGTTACACAATAGACCATAATAAAAAGTGAATAAACTCATACATAGAATAAACTCTACAAACAGCAAACTGAAACTGGGAAAGTTATATAGATTAAAATACTTGAGTCAATGAGCTCTTTAGGTTGGAGGAAGAAGAAATTTCAACTCAGACCAGGACAGGACAAACAGTCTCATTTATAAGAAGTCCATTCTAATAGTCTCTAAAATTTCAAGCAAGTCCAGATACACAATAAAACCAGCTTTTCATGCATGATTTCAAAGTCGTTTTCTTTCCTGGAGTGTCCTCCATTCACATCTCTCCCAAAGCATCCTTAGAAAAAATTCAGTAGGTTCCTAACACAGATAGGCAATGTCACCCTGAGAATTCTCTTTGCTAGTCAAGAGTGATATTTCCCTCTGCATGTGCAACAGCATGCAAAGTGCCACAGGCTTAGGTTGAAGCCAAATAACCCAGGTTAAAACAAGAAAATATTCACCTATCTTATACATAGACCTCAATCTGAGCCTCTAGATTGTGGTGAGGGCATGGTGGGAAGAGAATCTTGGCCTGTGTTGTGCTGTTATCCAGAGAAGTAGTTTGGTATTTGAGATTTTGTATTAGAAAATGTTATCTCATACATACTAGCAGACTTTAGTCAAGTTTCTAAACTTCTGAGTTTCAACATCTCATCCATAAGAGTGAGATATGGTAGAAAAAGTACTGGATTTAGAGTGACAAGACCTGGGTTTGAATCTCCCTCTAAACCATCCCTCTTAATGCAATCCCTACAACCTCCCATTCTATAGCTTCTTTTGTGCTCTCTGTGGTGCCTACTCTATGGTCAACAAGTCATATTTCATCTCAAACCTTCTATTTTCTCACTCCTTCTATCTTCTTGTGCTCACTGAGACCTGGATCTCTCCTGATGACACAACCTTTTTGCCTACTCTTTCCATCACTGGTTGACCTTTCACTCATACCTTAATTTTCCCCTCCACCCTGCCCCGATTCCACTTCATTCATTGGTTCATATGGAATTGGATTGCTCCTTGCTACCAATGGCCACTTCTAGGCTTTCCCCCTACCACTATCACTTAATAATTTCTTCTCCTTTGAGGTTCATTCAAACCACATTTTTTACCCAATCAAGTACCACCTATTACAGAAAATCTTTCACCAGGAAAACATTAGCTGCTAGTTCTTTCTTCTCTAAGGTTATCTTGAATCTGCTTTGTAAGTATTTTGTGCACATGCACACACAAACACAATTTATTTTTTAAATTAGAATATAAGGTACATGAGGGCAGAGACTATTTTGTTCTTGTCTTTGTATCTCTTTGTGTTCTGCCTAACAAATGATAAGCACTTAATAAATAATTGCTTACTTATTGACTACCAGAAGGTGGAAGGTATCCTTCCTCATTAGTCTACTGAAATTATGATTACAGGTCACTACATTGGTCAGAGTTCTGAAGTCTTTTTAAAGTTGTTTTCCTTTAACATTATTGTGGTCATCATGTAATTTGTTCTCTTGGTTCTGCTCATTTTATTCAGAATCGATTTAAAAGCTGCCCAAGTTTCTCTGAATTTTTGTTTGTCATTTTTTAAATGTTGTAATATTCTTCCATTGCATTTCTATGCCATAATTTGTTCAACTATTCCCTAAATGATTAACACCAACAATGTTTCCTATTTTTTTTTGGCTACAACAAAAAGTTGCTCCTGCAGATATAAGGCTCCTTTTACTTTGACATCTTTGGGGATATATGCCTAATGGAATTATGGCTAGTGTGTGTACAGTTTAGTGATCTTTGGGAATAACTCAATGAAATTATTTTCCAGGATGGAAATGGACCATTCACAGCTACATAACAGCTATATACATTAAAATAACTTTAAGATTTCTATTCACAATTTGATGAATGTGAATAGAAATCTTAGAATTATTTTAATTTTTGTTTCTCTTATTCATGATTTGGATAATTCTTTCAAATGCTTGCTGATGACTTGCATTTTTTCATTTGTAGGCTGCCTCTTTATATTCTTTGACTGCTTAACTGGTAGGCAGTGGTTTTTGTTCTTAATTATTTGTATCAATTCCCCATATATCTTGGTTATTCGTCTTTATCAGGGATATTGCCATAAAGAGTTTTTCCCTTATTTAACTGTTTTTCTAATTCTGACTACATTAGAGTTACTTGTGCAAAAGCTTTTAAATTTTATGTAATCAAAGTTGGCCATTTCATCTTTTTTTAGTTCAATTTTATTTTATTTTCAAAGATCAGCCTTCTCTCCTTCCTACCTTCCTTTCTCAACTTCCCATTGAGCAAGAAAAACAAAACCTCTCTTACAAACAAGTATCATATCCCTCAAAAAGAGCTATAAATATTGTTATACAACCATAGAATTTGTTTTACCTAAGACTAATATCTCCTTTTTTCTACCTTTTTTCTAATTCCTCTTCCTCTCCATTGTCTTCTTTCTGTCCTCTTTCCCTGTTGAGTGAAATGTATTTCTATACTGAATTGTGCATGTGTGCATGTGTGCATGTGTGTGTGTGTGTGTTCTTCCTTCTTTTGACCATTTCAGACAAGAATGAGGTTCAAGTGTCAGCCTTTTTCTCCCAACCCCTCCTCCTTGTTCATGTCTACTTGCATATCTTGATCATGTGAAATAATTTTTTCTGATCTTCCTTTCTTTCCCTCCCCCAAGTATACTCCTTTTCCCCTCTGTATTCTTTTTTTTTTAAGATCAGCAAGACACAATAGAATCACTCCCAGGCCTTGTCTAACTGGACTCCTTCTGTGAACCCCAATGATAATAGGAATCAGAGAGGACACATATATTGTTGCCCAATGTTTGAATGTAAACAGCTCAACCTTGTTTATTACTTTATCATTATGTATTCATATCAACCTTTTCATATTTCTCTTCACTACTGTTTTTGAATTTCAGAATTTCTATGCAGCTCTGCTCTTTTCATCAGGAGTACTTGAAAGTCCTCTAGTTCATTAAAGGTCCATTTTTTCCCCTATAGCATCACACTGTTTTTTTCTGGGTAAGTTGTTCTTGGCTGTAATATTATTTGTCCTTTCCCTCCTGTAATATCATTCCAAATTCTCCACTCTTTTAAAGTTGTGACTTCTAAATCATGCATGATCCTGCCTGTGGCTCCTCGTTACTTGAATTCTTTCTTTCTGGCTGCTTGTAGTTTGACCTAGGAGCTCTAGATTTTGGCTATGATATTCCTAAGAGTTGTCATTTGGGAGTTTCTTTGAGGAGGAGACAAGTGGGTTCATTTTATTTCCACTTTACCCTCTGGTTCTAAGAGATCTGGGCAGTTTTCTTAATTTCTTGAAATATGGTGTCTATGCTCTTTTCTTCTTTTCTTTTCTTTTCTTTTCTTTTTTGGTCCTGGTGGTCAGCTAGTGCAATAATTCCTAAATTTTTGCTTCTCAATCTTCTCAATCTGTTTTTCAGGTCACTTGTTTTTGCTGTGAGATATTTTATGTTTTCTTCTATTTTTTTGTCTTCTGACTTAAAAAATAATTCTTATTACCTCATGGAATCATTGACTTCTTTTGGGTCTATTCTAATTTTCAGGAAGCCTGTCCTCTTGCTGAGTTCCAACCTCAACCTATTCTTCCACTCTTGTAGTACTAGGGGGCTCTCAAAATAAAATACCTCAGAATTTATCTCAGAGGGTGATCTGTTAGGGCTCCTATAATATTCACTGCAACCTTTTTTCCTACATACTCTTCTAAGCCTCTGCACAGTCTGCATGTATGGTCATGCAGGTATTGGGTCCCAGTTTGTTTTTTTCAATATCCTGCTAGAATTTTGAAAAACTTAGAATTAGTTCCAATCAGTGGTGGTACTCTAGTGAGTGTTGGAGAGTTTGGACATATCAGAGCCATTGTGCCTCTTTTTCTGTTGACATCAACTACTTCCTTGAGAAATTTCAAGCTCACCTGGATGTATTCCTTAGAGGTCTTTTACCCAAATACTAGATATAAAAAAGATCAGAAACTGATGATACCTTGTGATCTACTATCCAGGACAGCATTGCAGTCCACATCGTGAATTTGTACCATCACTTCTGTACAAGGTCCAATAAGTACATGTGGAATAAATCCATGAGGAACTGATGATGAGGTCAATGTGACTGTCTTTGGGTCCCAGGATGATCTCTTTCCTTGGCTCTGCTCAGGTTTCCTAAGTTAGATCAGAGGATTTTTACTTCTTCATGATCATTGCTATGTTCTCTTTGTTAGTATATATAACATAAGCATGGCCGTCTAATCCACAACTATAACAAAAAGTGTACATGTCACTGTGATGATTACCTCATGGGGGCATTCTTATGTCAGCCTTTCATGCCCTTCATTCAGTTGGTTCTATGGTTTTCCAAGGAGAATAGGATCGTGCATGATCCATGTCTCACATAACGGTCTTGGGTTCTGTGTCTACAGATCAGCGCTGGTGGTACTGGTTTTGCTTTTGTGGTCCATACTTGAGAAAGCCTGGAGCCTATTGAGACTAAGCCCTGTGAACTCTATTGACCCTTGAAGCTCAGGAGTACCTGTCCAACTTGGACATTGTTGGCAGTGGGTCTGTGTTTGCATAGCCCTGGTGACATTAGGTGCACAAGGGTGATGTACCAAGCCCTGGCTTAATCTCTGAAGTGCAATGTTTCTTGCATTCTCAGGATCCACAACCCTGAGTTGTATCCATTTCTATGCTCATTGCTTCCTGAGGAGGAACTCAATAGATTTTTCTTCTTTGTCCTACAGAGTGTTAATGATATAATTAGCAAAAGGGTCTTCCAATCCATTCCCTTCAAACAGGTTAGCTCATGTTTCTGCGTATTTATGCTGGGCAATACCTGGCCTTGCCTCTATGTTACTGTAGCTGTTACCCTTAGGTTATCAGTCTCCTCACTTGGTCTGACCCAGAGGCCTTCCAGTGTCTCAGGTGTACTCTTGTTCGTTCAACCCAAGTCTCCCAGTATTGTTCTCCTGGGAGACACGATTCGTGTCCAGAGAAAATGCTGGTCTTGGGTTTATGGTATCTGTCTACTACAGAGGATATGGCCTTATCCTTTCTCACAGATGAATTAGAGTTCCTGGTTTTAGCATGACATTCAGCCTCTCTATAGGAATGTTGCCTTTGATTAGAAATGTTCCTAGGGGCAGCTAGGTGGCGCAATGGATAGGGCACTGGCCCTGAAATCAGGACAAATGTTCCTATCTCTTTAAACAATGTCTTTTCCTCAGAAGTTGGACAAGTCTGGATTTCCCAGGAATTACTCACTACTGTCTTTGTAATCAAAATTTTCAATCAGGATTAGACGAAAACATCCTGAGATGTCTCACCTGCCTTAACATTAATTATATACTCTTCCAATCTTTTCACTTTTCTGCCCAGTATCCTTCACATGTCCTCATTCTTAAGGTCTTGGTCTATCAATATGCTTTTCAACATCTCAGTTCCCTTAGCTCCCATCTTTTCTAAAGATTGCTTCATGTATAACCACATTTATGTACAAATATTGATTCAATCGATAAATGTAAAGTATTAAGACAACGAAATTTTTAAGAATTCTTTCTCAGGGCTATTTCTACTCTACCACAGAATGATATGGTACAGCAGAAAGCAAGAAGGAATGGAAGAAAAGAAGGAAAGAAAGAAAAAAGAAGGAAGGAGGATAAGAAGGAAGAAAGGAGGGAAGGAAGAAGGGAGAGAAGGAGGAAAGGAAAGAAGGAAGGAGGGAGGGAAAGAGGGAAAAGGAAGGAAGAGAAAAGAGGGTGAGGAAACAAGCATTTATTAAGTGTTCACTGTGTTTGAGGCACTTTGCTAAGCACTTCACAAATATTATCTTATTTGATTTTCACAACAACCCTTTCAGGTAGATGCTATTATGATCTGCATTTTGCGATTCAGGAAAAGGTGGCAGACAGTAGTTAGGTGACTTTCCTGGGGTCACACAGTTGAGGCCAGATTCGAGTTCAGGTTTTCCTGATTCAAGAACTCGGTCATCTAGCCACTAGAAAACCAAGCAAGCAAAGCAAGAAAAAAATGGGTAGGAAAGACAGAATGAGTTGCATTTACTTATTTCTATTTTGTTAAGCATAAAGAACATTACTCATTAAAAGAAAGAATATTCATTTAAACAGCTCAATGATCTTGCCTATATAAAAGTCCTGAAACCTTCACTTCCCACTGTCCCCCCATAGGTGATAAACTGAGGCCTTCTGACCCCAAGTGGAGTTCTTTCCCCTCAATTCTGTTTCTATCAGTGATGACAGGGCTCACTGAATGGTTTCGGTTGAGGGAGAGAGAGAGAGAGGAAAAAACCTGCCTAGGCAGATATCTCCAAATAATTGATAATTTGCCTAAATGAACAAATCAGGAGAGATCTAATTGCTGGCAGCAGCGGCTGCTTTTCAGAGTAGCAAGGTCTGTAATTGCCTAAATATCTCATGTGTTTTTCTGTTCATTTCTCACCCCCAACCCCCACCTGCCTTCTTTATAAACCACATGTAATTGTGTAATGACATTGATGTGGAATAGAGTTGCAGCCTTATGAATGACACTTATGACAAGATTGTCAGGCTGTGACAGCTCACTGACAGCCTTGGCGAGAAATTAATCACTTTGGATGCTTGAAAACGTGCTCATTTATTGTCACCAAATGAGATCTTGCTAGAAGGCTGTGCAGCCCTTTGCTTGTGGTGGCCTCTTAGGGACGGCTACATTGTGTTTCCTCCTTTGGGGTAGAGGGTGCCTCCTTGCCTCCTGTGGCCCTGGGGTTAATGAAATGGAGTATGTGGGGGAAGCTCAGAAGTACGGCCATGCTAGAGATAGTTAGCAGGCACCCCTTGAAGCAGAGAGGGAAAAAAAACCAACGTCCACTGGCTCTTGTTTGGAGATGGCAATTTGAAAGGGAAAGGAGCAGTCCTGTTGGGACTGATGTTAATAAAGACAGAAAGCCAAGGAAAAGAAAGGGCTATTTTTAGCAGGGTAATGGGGAGTAAATGAGGGCCACCCTGTGATATGCTAAGATGTGTCTGCACTCATTTCTCCAGCAGAACTCTGACTCTCACTGCTGGGAAGACATCTGTTAATTGCTTTCTGTTGAACTTCACTTAGGCGTTAGGAGGGTAGGAAGTAGCCAGTCTAGCTGTGTTGTCTGAAACATTTCTCTGTGGAGTTCGGGAGGCAAGCAGGGAAGGAGCCAGCTACCAGCTGAGATAAGCTGGACGCGTTTCCTCTGTTTGGGTTTGGTTAAAGCCCCTGGCTGTGCACAAGGTGCTTTGACCATGGCTTTTTATTGAAATCTTCATCTAGGGGACAATACAATTGTGCACTGATGGGGAGAGAGCCTTGGCTTTGAGTTGAAAGGTCAGGGCCCTGAATCCTTATACTACCACTTGATACCTGTGTGATGATTTAAGTCACTTGGCTTCTCTGAGACTCAGTTTCCACATCTGCAAATGTGAGGGATGATTACCCTTAAACTAGCTCCTTCATAGGAAGATGTAAGGACCCAATGAGGTGATATTATAAAGAGATAGATAGACAGATGGATAGACAGATATAGATAGATGATAGGTAGACAGATAGCTAGCTAGCTAGCTAGATGGTAGAGAGAGAGAGATAAATATAGATAGATGATGGGTAGGTAGACAGAGAGATAGATAAATGATAGAGCATTTATTAAGTACCTTCTTTGTGCCACCATAATTCTGAATTATCTTGATATTAAGATGAAAAAACTATGGCGATAAGGAAGCAAAAATATTCTAGTTGCTTTTTTGAGCCATCATTGTATATGGCTCATTTTTCTGAGAGAAAACTTTATGGGGGAAATGGATGAATTCCCAGGTACTGTGTCTTTAAGTGAGAGAGTAGGAGGCTGTTGATTTCCCCCAGAAGGCAGTCTGGTTCAATGGAGCAACTTCTAGAGTAGAGGTCTATTTAGATGTGTGCTAGGAAAAGGGTCATCTACCTTGCTTCATTTTAACCACATTTATTTATTAGACTGTGCTCATGGTTTTTGGCTTCTTGTTCCAATAAAATCAGCCGAGATTTCACTAGGACCTTACTCATCCCACAGCTTTCCAGAGACAGCCATAACAGACAGTGGTAATGCTGTCAATCATTGTGAGAAGAGCTAAATCATTGGCCATCCCACTGAGCTTCCAGTGGTGAGGGGAGGAGGAGAGAACAGACAAATCCAAAACAAGAGAAGGAAGAGTTGAATATATTTTAACTGGTGCATGGTCACATTAATGTGAGTACTCCCTCATATGTTACAGATAGTAACCTATCCACAGCTTCTCATCTTGTGGGACTCTCATCCATGTGGTTTCCCAACCCAATGTGCTAGAAAGCTTCCTTTAGGTCAATTAACACAATGTGGATCCAGGCACTTTGTATGTGAGTTTTCCATCTGTCATCCCTCACTCTTGTAATTCTTTCAGATAATCTAATTTTCTAATCATACATTTCCTGAATGATATCTTTTATGACACTTCTGAGTAGATCATTATTGTTAATATTTTGCAGCCTATTTCTTTACTCCACATTTCTCTCCATTGCCTTTTGGGTCACCTGCAATTTAGATTCTTTGAAGATGGCGGTATGCTATACTATCCCATGATGTAGCTCTATAGAATTACTGGAAGGATATTCTACTTCCTCACATAGTACATCAAGGATTGAGCTGTTAGAATGCTAATGCTTTTGTCATTGATTATGAAAATAGTTTGTTATAGAAATGCTGATAAATCTGTTCCACCCCCCCCCCAAGACGTTTGTTGCTTTACTTTCAGTTTCATCTTTAAGTTCTCTTGGAGTGATCTGGCCTAATCAGGTTCCACACCAATCTTTTTACAGACACAGGTTTTCCTCTACCACTCTTTGATATTTAATGACATAATATTACCTATCATCTACCATCCTCCACCATAAAGTTTTGAAAATGAACTTCTATTCTAAGCTGGTTTTTCTTTTGACTAGTATGTCTCTCTTCTTGGCAAGGAGATAAAATATTTATTAATTATGGTGATTACTGGGGTCTTTTGATCCTTTTGTGGTGATTGATTGGAGTTGTTAAACTTCTGTTAATGAATGGGGTTAGTCTGCTTCACTGTTTTTTTGTTTGTTTGTTTTCTCCCACTTATCTGTATTTCTTAACAATGAGAGCTATCCAAGAGCAGAATGAGAAAAGGGAGTCCCTTACAGGAGATCTTCTAGGAGAGGCTGGATGATGACTTTGGGGGGAAGTAGAGAAGATTCTTGTTGAGGGTACAATTTTGGGTTGACTGGTTTCTAGGTTCCCTTCCAATTTTGAGATTCTGTGACAAGTCTAGATTCAAATAGCTGTGGTCCTAATCAAGTAATGAATTCATCACCAAAAAAAGAGAGACCTTTCTGAAAGTTAGGACACCAAAAACTCCAGAGAGATGCTCTTGAAGAAGAAGCCAGAGAGTTGAGAGCAGCTACTTGCCTTGGAACCCATGATAGCAATGTATGGCAATTATTTCATTAACTGATGCTGATTTTGAGGGATTTCCAATAACATCTGGGGGGCAGGAAATGGAATTCACTAGAAGGGGAAGGAGAGACCTGTAATTATTACCTTGCTAAAGGGTCTCACAAGCTGGTCCATTTCCTGTTCTTTAATTCTTTTAATGAAACTGTTCGGTGGTTAATACCTCTGCTAGCCTCAATATTTTCTGGTGTGTGTGTGTGTGTGTGTGTGTGTGTGTGTGTGTGTGTGTGTTAAGAAGCTGAAAGGGGCAAATAAAAATATATTAATTTAATTGTCATATTATCAGGAGTAAACCAGAGTGGGGGCCCAAGTCAATGTGATCATTATTGAGTAAATCTCCAAGATTAAACTCATAACATATTAAACACATTCCCAGTCCTTGTCATCCAACTTCACCTTGTTGGTACATGCCCCTTCTCCACACTGCCTCCTTTTGAACGTGCCTAATCTTATCACACATGATTTCCCCAAAATCTAACCCATTTCACTGTGCTCTTTGACACCCCTGTTTTATTGTTCATAAATGCCACTATGCTCTCAGACTGTTCAAACCAACATTTCTTCTGCAAGATATGCAGTGCAAGTATTATTATCCCCATTTTATAGAGGAAGAAACTGAGACATTAAGTGACCAACCCATTAGATACACAACTAAGAAGTATCTCAAGCAAGATTTGAGCCCAAGTATATCAATCCTTCTACCATGACACACAATCTCAGGCTGTTGATTTTTTTCACTAGAAATGTTTAATCACAAGTCAGATGTCCACCCATCAAGGATGTCATTAGGGAGATTTCTGAATTGTGTGACCTTCCAGCCCTAAGGCTTTATGGCTTTGTCCCATTTGGATTTCAGCTTAGACCTTCATTCATTCTCATTTTTCTTATCAAGGAAAACAAATCATCCTATCCACATTAGCTGGGCAGATTAGAGAAATGATTGCCTTATTTTAAGGCTGCTCATACTTAAGAGAAGTAGAAAAATGCAAGACAAGATGGTTGCTTGGATATCTCTGTCTGATCTCTCTCTTTTCCAAGAAGAGCCCAAGGGGAGAAATGAACAAATTCACAGAGCCTTCCTATCAAACCAGAATAGGGAAGGTTTGTGGTCTGATGAAAAAAGATTATGTATAGGGTTAGGCATCATGAAACCTGGACTTCACTCTGTGGTGGTGGTGAGAGTTAGGGATAGTCACAACCTTCTTGGCCCTTAGTTTCTATAAAATGGAGGGAATAATTCCTGTCTTCCTCCTGTCTCCCCTTTCTTTACTCATTGGGCTATTATGATGAGCAAATACAAGTTTAGGATCATGTGACCAGAGAGAGTAGAATGATTTCTAAGGTCCTACTGGTATGCAGGTCCTATGGTTTATTGTAAATATGACTGAAAACATGGAACTTCAGACTCGCCAACCCTCTGGAGAACTGAAATGGGCAAAGTTTGTGGAACTTCCCAAACCCCCCCCCCCCCATTTTTTTCAAAACCCTTTTCTCCCTTCTGGGATATCATTCTTCAAACTCACTCAAGAGACTTCAGAAACCAGATAGTCTAACCTTTTCAATTTAAACATGAGGAAACTGAGGCCTATGGAGATGGAATGTCTTATTCTAATCACAAAGACTAGTAAGCATGAGAAGCAGGATTTGAACCTGCATCCTTTCACTCCAGAGGCAATGCTCTTGTTGCTTCCATAAGTAAACTCAATATACATGCATGATTATTGAGACAATTAATAAATCAGAAGCAGTATAGACCAGTGTCACACTTACGGCCGTTGGACTGCTGGCTGCCTATAAAACTCTGAAACACTGCCAAATCAGATTAAAATACAGTTGGGAAATGTTTAACTATACATAATACATATATAATATATATGTGTGTGTGGGTATATATATATATGTATACACACATATATGCACACACATGTATATATAATGTATATGTAGATGCACACACATATAAATGTATGCACACGTACATAAACATATATGTATGCACATTTAGATGTGTACATATGTATGCACATACCTATATGTGTATATGTGTGTGTGTGTGTGTGTGTGTGTGTGTGTGTGTATATACATACATACATACAATAAATACAACATGGATAATGTTAATTTGGGCAGCTAGGTGGCCCAGTGGACAGAGTGCCTGGCCTTGAGTTAGGAAGACTCATTCAAATCTGGCTTCAGACACTTACTAGCTGTGTGACCCTCAACAAATAACTTCACCCTGTTTCACTCAGGTCCTCATCTGTAAAATAAGCTGGAGAAGGAAATGGCAGACCCCTCTAATCTCTGCCAAGAAAACCCTAGATAAGATCACAAAGAGTCAGACGTGGCTAATCTAATAAATAACAACAAGAACAAAATGTTAATTTAAGGTTTTCTAAGTCAATATGTAGCCCACTGGGATCTGGTTTTTTTTGGGGTTTTACATAACCAGTGTAGACCATTGACACCAGCCAAATAGCAGCTGATCATGACAAAGGAAGTACCACTTAATCATTAAAGAACCTTGCTGAGGGAAAGGAAAGGTGCTTGCCCTAGGAGGTATCTTCACAGTGGAAAATGCTGATGTTTCTATAGCTGAGCGGGGTGCAGATAGCAAGCGACAATGAACATTGTTAGGATAGAATGCATATTGTTTTGCTTACCTAATAGGCAGGCCGTCTCTTGAGGCCTTCCATTTATTTGAGTTATTTCTTGGAAAGCAGGAAGGCATCTCTTGTGGAGATGATTTTTTCCCCTTAAGACTGCACCCAGTAAATATCATTTGTTGAATAAATTCAAAACCGTGGAAGTCAGTCTTATGAGTGATGAGGTGCCCTTCAGAAGTCAGTACTTGATTGTCTGCTTTTCTTTCTCCTCGTTCACCCCTCTGGAGAAGTCATACTGATGCAGAGTTTTTCAGTTCTCCGCCTATGATGCTGTGTGACCCAAGGCAAGTTACTTGGGCTTTACTGTGGGCAAGTCACCCGGCTTTAGTTGCCCCTTAACAGAAGAGATTGGATTGGATTTCTGCTAATATCCTTTTCATAGCTATAGTTTTGTGATTCTTTGATTCCCAGATGTTTACCTCCAGTTTTGATTTTCATTTTTGTCCTGTATTTTCTAACGCCCATGGGGTATATCTACTGGGATTGCAATCAAACGATCAGAAAACATTGATTAAGCTGCTTTTGTGCATAGAGCACTATAATGGGGGTTGGGGTGGGGAAGGGGAGAAACAGATACACATTTTAGCTAAAAAATGGACCTTGCCCTCCAGGACCTTACAGGCTGTTAAGGGTATAAGAAACTAACCCAGAGAAGTAGAATACATGGTATTGCATGGTAAGAGTATTAGAGAATTGTAAACAAGGTACTCTGAAAGGTCTTAGAGTTAAAGCTGTTACTCATCAAGGGGAAACAGAGAAGACTTTCTGAAGGCACTCTTAAATTTGGGTTTAGAATGATAAGTAGGTGGACAACAGGGGAAGACAGAGAAAGAAGGCATACTAGGTATATGGAATAAACTAAGCAAAGGCCTAGAGATGTGACTATATGTTTTACATTTAGGGACAGCGAATTGATTGATTTGTCGAGATCTTAGACTGTGTCTATGGAGGGGAGTCACCTGAGATATGCTGGAAAGGTTCTGTGGTTTTAGGTTGTTAAAGGTTTTGAATGCCGGGCAAAGGAGGTTAAAGTTAGGCAACTAGGGAGTGGTTAAGAATTTTTGAGCATTTACTAACCATCTAATATATTCCAGGCACTGTGCTGAACACTTGACAGTTATCACCTCATTTTACCCTCACAACAACCCTTATTTGACCTCACAACAAAACACAACCCAAGGGGCCATATGTGTGACAGTGGTCTGTATTGCTTCTGGTTTATTAATTGTCCCAATAACCATGCATGTATATTGAGTTTTACATATGGAAGCAACAAGAGCTTTGCCTCTGGAGTGAAAGGTTCAAATCCTGCTACTCATGCTTACTAGTCTTCATGTTTGGAATAAAACATTCCATCTTCCTGGGCCTCAGTTTCTTCATGTTTAAAATGAAGAAGATGGACTATCTGGTTTCTGAGTGAGGCCTCTTGGGTGAGCTTGAAGAATGGTATTCCAGAAAGGAGAAAAGTGATTTGGAAAAAAAAAAAAAAGGATAGGAAGTTCCACAAACTTTGCCCTTTTCAATTTTCCAGAAGATTGACTGAATCTGAAACTCCATTTTATTAGTCACATTCGGGATAATCAAAGAATCACAAAACTGTAGCTATGAAAAGGATATTAGCAGTAATCCAATTCATATTTAATTTTATTATCTCCATTTTACAGTTGAGGAAACTGATGCAAATACAAGTTAAATGACTTACCCAAAGTCATATATGTAGTAAGTGTCTGAGGCCGGATTTGAATTCAGATCTTCCTGACTCCAGGCTCAGTGTGCTACCTTACCACCTCATGTTACAAAGACGTAACATGACTATAATATAATTAAGAAATATTTTTTTCTGATAATAGGATGAAGAATGAATCATAGATGGGAAAGAGAAGAAGACTTACAAGGAAGTTAATGTCTAGGTAGTCCAGGTAGGGAATAATGAGGGTCTGAGCTAGGGTTGTGGTAATAGAAATAGAGAAGAGGGATGGAAGAGATAGATGGTTTGAAGAGAGAGTCAATAGGATTGAATGAGAGAAGCAAGGAGGAGGAAGAGTCAAAAATAGTCCCAAGTTTGTGAACATGAGAATGGTGGTACAAAAAAGTCACAGGGAGGAAAACATTGGGAGGGAAATAATTGGCATTTATACAGGGCTTTAAAGCTTGTAAAATTCTTTCCATACATTGCCTCATTTGAACATTATAATGCACTGGCCGCACGCCGACCTTCTGCCGGCCGCACACCGGTACCCTCTCCTCCTATAAGGAGCACACTACCAGAGTCATACTCACTTCCGAGTCTTCGGTTCTCAACCGGATAAACACACAGAGATGAGCCATTGGGAGGCGCCAACACCAGAGCTTTATTCAGAGGCCATCACAGCAAGCCATCATAGCAAGCCCAAGCAGCAAGGCCAGAGCAACAGAACAGGAGCCAGGAGAGAGCGTGCGATCTGACCACGCTTGTTCCTAAATACCTACCTAGCCCCTCCTCCCCAGCCCGCTTACTAGCCAATGATTGTAGGGTCAGATACTGGAAGGGGCTGTCTGAGTTTAGCACACCAAGGGGGAGGGAGTGACGTAGGAGGCTAGGACCGGATACAGGGAGGAGGCATCTGGGATTAGCGCATAGACAGAGTACGTGACCTAGGAAGTCAGACTCGGAATACTGGGAGGAGGGGACTGGGGTCAGTGCTGCACAAAGGGACCCAGGAAGTCAGGAAGGTCACAAGAGGCATCTGGGGATGACGTTGCATATAGGGAGGGGACTAAGCAAAGGGAACTCAGTCCTCTGCCGTCCCACTCCCACGTGGCACCGCCCCTTGCCTCAGGAGCTCAAGCTCCGGCTACTTCCTTGTACCCAGCTTATCTCACATAGCACTGCCCACTGCCTCAGGGCTTCTCTGTATCCAGCCCATCCCAGTTCACCACGACTCTGCCTACCACAGCCCCTGCCTCGACTTCCAAAACACCCAGATCTTACCCTACTCTTGCCACAGCGCCCAACCTGGTAGCTGCCAACATCAGACAGTCCCTCACATTATAACATCACTCCAAGGAAGATATGACAGATTATCTTCTTTTTGCTGATGGGAAAACATGGTCTGAGAGGTTAAGCAATCTGCCCATTGGCCACATAGCTAGCAAGTATCAGCCTTAGGATTTGGACCCAAGTCTTCCTGACTGAGTCTAGCACTCTATCCACACCAAGCTGCCACTCTGAAAAAGAAAATGAACTTAGTCTGGGACATATTGAGTTTGAGGTAGAGGGACAACCAAGTGGAGATGTCCTGCAGCCAGTTAGAAATGTAATTTCTGGATACCAGGAAGGAGGTTAGGTTTGGAAGTGATTTGGGAGGCATAGAGGTTTTTGATGAAATTGAGGGTATGGAGTGACATCGTCAAAGAAGACAATGAATGTGATGAAAACCAAAGACAGGGTCTGTCCCTGTCTGTCCCAACTCTGAGCATCTATGGCTTTGAGAGGAAGCTGGAAGGTGGGGTAGGATAACGAGGTGACCTAAAATATTCTCCAACTCGATTGTAAGATCCTTTAAGGTAAGGACCATATCTTACTCTTCTCCTACCTCCTCCACGGTGCCCAGGATATTCTGTTTCTCAGTAATTATTTCCAATTGATAAACTGTAGGAGATGAATGAGAGTTATCTATTCAACTAGAGACAGATTGTATTCAGACATTTCAACAGCAGGAAGAAGGTGCCAGCATTGTAGTATAGCTGGTTAAACTATTATTAGAAGGTAATTCATATTTTTGGAGATAATTCTTAATTAATTTGCTGTAGTTATCTTGTTAAATGTCAATTAAATCTCTCAGTATCCCTTATAGGTTTCCTCTATTCACAAAATGCAATTGTGCAGCTATTGCTTATGTAGCCTTTATTGCTTATATAATTTATGGTTAAATACAAGTCAAAAAGATTCATCTTCCAAGTTCTTATTAAACATCCTTAAGTGCACTAATTAATAATCAATATCATATTTACATAATTAATGGACAAAGGCATCCTAATGAGCTAGTGCCTTGCAGTTAGTTAACTTTTGGCTAAAACTTTCATCTCTAGAAGAAACTCCATCTCGGTGTCAAAGTATTTAGCAGCCTAGTTTTTTTTTATTTTGGCAGGGTAGGGTTAATGAGAATGCTGGGCCTGAAGCCCCAGTACCTAGTGTGTTGCCTTATACATAGAAGGCTTGCTTATTGGGCTGGTTTAGACTATTAAGGGCAAAACCTTCAATGTATAAGATTTCTTTTTCTTTCTTTTTTAATAGTACTTTCTTCCCCCACCCCAATTTTATGTGAAGACTATTTTTAGCATTTATTTTCACAAAATTTTGAGTTCCAAATTTTTCTCCCTCCATCCTCTCCATTCCCCTCTTTCTAAAACAGTAAGCAATTTGATATAGGCTATATATGTACATTCGTGTAAAAGATATTTTTGTATTAGTCACAGTTGTGAAAGAAGAAACAGATCAAAAGGGAAAAATATGGAAAAATAAGGAAAATAAAAACTATGTTTCAATCTGCATTTAGAGCCTATTAGTTCTTTCTCTGGATATGGATAGCATTTTCCATCATGATTCCTTTGTAATTGTCTTGAAGCATTACATTGCTAAGAAGAACTAAGTCATTTCTAGTTGATTATTACACAATGTTGCTGTTACTGTGTATAATGTTCTCCTGGTTCTTCTCATTTCACTTTGCATCAGTTTATACAAGTCTTTCCAGGCTTTTTCTGAAATTATTCTGCTCATCATTTCTATTGTATAATAGTATTCCATTATATTCATATACCACAACTTGTTCAGCCATTCCCCAACTGATGGACATTTCCTCTATTTCCAATTTTTTGCCACCACAAAAAGAGCTGCTATAAATATTTTTGTACATGTTGGTCCTTTTCCCCTTTTTTATGATCTCTTTAGGATACAGGCCTAGTAGTGGTATTGCTGGATCAAAGGGTATGCACAGTTTGGTTGCCCTTTGGGCATAGTTCAAAATTGCTCTCCAGAAAGGTTGGATCAGTTCACAGTTCCATCAACAGTGTATTAGTGCTCCAATTTTCCCGCATCCTCTCAAACATTTATAATTTTCTTTTTCTGTCATATTAGCCAAGCTGATAGGTGTGAGGTGGTACCTCAGAGTTATTTTAATTTGTGTTTCTCTAATCAAAAGTTATATCAGATTTTCAGTGTAATATGTCTTACTATATATTCTGAAGAGTCAGATTTTAGCTGAACATAAAGATAGCATTAAATTTGCTGAAAAAAATTGAGGAAAAATGGTGAGGTACTTGAAGTCTTCACATAGAGGTTAGCAGGCTACTTCTCAGGATTATTATACAAAGGATTCTTGTTCAGTTTTCAGTTGGAATAGATGGCTTCTGAGGTACCTTTCAACTCCGAGTTTCTTGTAACAGTAGTCTTTCTTGGATATAATATCTCTGAATGTAACAGTACCAGGAACTCATTACAGCATGTTCCTCCACAAAAGTCAGTTCAATTCAAGTAGGTAGATGATTATTGCCTATTTTGATTGTAGTACTGTACTAGGTGATGGATAAGATATAAAATTTGATATATATTGTTATTGCCTTTGTGGAAATTATAGTCTAGTAGGAATATGAGGCATACACCTACATAACTATAATTTACAATATTCCTGCAGTATTCCCTCTTCTCCCTTTCCTTCTTAAATTACCTCCCCTTTACACTGTGTATATCTTGTAGGTCCACAGTTATTTGAATATCTTCCTTCCTTTCCCCACCTTAGAATGTGAGTTCTTAAAACCAGGAAACATGTTTTTGCCTTTCTTTATATTCTCAGCACTTAGCACAGTGCTTGGCACAGAGTAAACACCTAACAAAGGCCTAGTAATTAACTATGAACACCAAGAATAGGGTTCATCTGAGCTTGAAATTTATTGGTTTACTTCAGGAAAATCAAAGAGATATAGAACAGCTGTAGACTGAAAAGGATTGGAAATGTCTTATGAAGAACAAGTTGACCTCTTGAGGGATGCTGGATTAATAAAATATGTGTGGTCCCTTCCTAAGCCACCCCATCTGAAGAGCTATGATGAAGACTAGGCTGGATACCCTGAGCTAGGCAGAGCTCAGCCAATCACTTTTCCATACTGAATAAGCCAATCCCAATGCCATAGAAGCTTAGAGAAAGGACACTTAGAAAGGATAAAGTCTTCTGGAGAGATTCTGTGCAGCATGTGGTTGGCCTAATGTAAGTGTGGTCCTACGTGGAGGTTGTTGTTCATCCTTCATTCTCAAAGAGGATCAGTGATGCCATGAGGGTGGTCTTGACTTTCACCTGAACTGGATTTAAGTGATGTAGATCTGTATAAAGTTGTCAGCCCTACTCTCTCCTTCAGAGTCATTGAAGTCCAGTGGTAAGAGAAAAGTCAAGATGGCTGGCCGTGGCCAGCGATTCAGCAGATGATCTTGGTCTTTCTAAATTAAGGTCTTTCCCAGGTCTCAGTTTGCCCGAGGCAATACCCCATTGAATGACCAAAGATGGAGGGATGGACAAATTGACTTCTCAGAGAAACCAAATGTAAAACATTTAAATTAGATGCAGAAATGCATCTTTTTTTCCCCTCTACTCAATAGCTCAGACTATGGCTAGCCCTGGGGCTGAGATCTGTTCATTTATAGGGTTTTCAAAGCAACAAACATCATGAATGGTATTAAATAAAATCAGAATTTTATTTAGTTGTTAGTTGCTCTATAGCTTTTAACTGGGTCGGGGGCAAGAAGGAAGCCATATTTCCCCTTAGAAAGAGAGAACTCCTCAGCTCTCCTGCATTACCAGAGAAGCTGTTAACACAGTTACTTCTTGTCACACAGCCCTGCTCAAGTAGGTCCATGTAAGCTCAACCAAAAATATTATCACCCCACTGAAAAGATGATTACTTGTCACTTTTTTGTGAAGCAGCTGTCCCTTTTCAAGAAGGATTTCTTCCCCCCTCTCTCTCACTCTTATTCTAGCTCCTGGGGTTTATCACAAGGGAATTTCCTTTCTATAGCATCTCTTCTCACTGAGAATTGCTGCTTCTTCAGCTTATGATAACAGGGATAAGATGAAACACATATCTTACAGAATTGTGATTGAAATGCCAACCTGTTCAGCTCTAGTATATGGAACCCTAAGGTAAAAAGAGACTGCTGTGGATGTGATATAGTGGATAAGGCACTGGACTTGGAATCAAGAAAACATGGGTTCAAATCCTACTTCAGATACCTGCTAGCTTTATGGCCTCTGGGTAAGTCATTTAATTGTTCTGTGCCCCAGTTTCTTCATCTCTGAAATAAAGGAGTTGAACTTCCTGTGTAACCCTGGGTAAATCACCTAACTACTCTATGCCTCAGTTTCCTCCTCTTTAAAATGAAGGGTCTGGTGGGTTCTCTTCCAGTCCTAAATCTATGATCTTATGATATTTTCTACCCCTCTACCATGGAATTTCTGAGCTTAATGATTCTCCAGGGTCATCTAAGTTCCCTATGTACTTGAATAGGAATCCACAATACAATTTCCCCAACAAGGAACCATCTAGCCTCTGATTGAAGATTTTCCTTGCCGGGTTACCCATGATCCCTCTGAGCAGCCCTTTCAATTTTTGGACAGCTCTGTTAGGAAGATTTTTCCTGAAATCAAGGCCAAATTTGTCTCTTTGTAACTTCTACTCATAGTTCCTGGTTGTGCTTTCTGGGACCACATGGAACCAGATTCGTCTCTTTTCTACGTGACAGCCCTTCAAATATTTGAAGACAGCTATCACTTCCCCAAAGTCTTCTTTTAGTGTTGCCTTCAGGCAGGACACTCTGACTTATCCCAGGTTGTCCTTTCTTAAGCAAAGAAATCAAGCAAGATGGAGATTCAGTAGCCTCACTCTAATCACCCATTCTACAGTCTTACTGTCCCAGTGGGGAAGAAGTCTTCCCTCTACTTAATTTTTATCTTTCTGGTAGAAGTATAAACTCCTTTTGCTTTCAATCTCTCCTCACAAAAATAGCAGACAGGGCTGGCACTGGACAAAGTTGTGAAGTCACACAATCTGTGATCCCCCTTCCCTGCCTTTTCAAATGAGTTAACATTCAAGGTTTCCCAAAAGTCTTTGTTGTTGTTGTTGAGTCACATTCCCATTTGGTGTTTTTTTTTTTTTTGTAAAGATACTGGCATGGTTTGTCATTTCCTTCTCCAGCTCGTTTTACAGATAAGGAAACTGAGGCAAAATGATTAAGTGACTTGCCCAGGGTCACATAGCTAGTAAGCGTCTGAGGCCAGATTTGAACTCAGGAAGATGAGTCTTCCTGACTCCAGGCCTGGCACTCTGTCCACTGTGCTACCTACCTGCCCTAGTCTTAGTGTAGTTTAAAAGCTATTAAAGTTTACTATAAAACTGCACTAAGAATTTTGGAATATCCTGTACATAAAGCATTTTGCAAACCTTAAAATGTTAAATAAATACTATTCATAACAATAATGTGTTAATAAAATTAAGTACACAATAATGACTATATAACAGTAATTATTTTATAACATAATTGATTATATTAATCATAATTTATGATGATAGAAATAACCATTACTATTAATGATAATATAATATTAATGATCATTTACTTAATAAACATGTATTAAGTTCCCATAGTGTACAGAACACTATATAGATGCTAGAGGAGATACAAAATCTATGTAAAACATATTCCTGCCTTCATGGAGCTTAAAGTCCAGTATGATGATTGTTTTGTTCTGGTTCCCTCTTTTTTTTGTTGACCTTGATCCATGACCTCATTTGTGTAGGGAACTCCACAGTGAGGAACACCAATGCAGACGCAACTGCTCTGCAACTTATGGTCTAAATGAGTTGCCAGGAATATGGAGAAATTAGGTTACATGGTTAGGGCCACACATCCGGTATAGCTTTGTGGCAAGACCTGATCCTGGGTTTTCTTGACTTCAAGGCTAGCTCTCTACCCACTATACAATGCTACTTCTCAGTAAGGGGTTAAGTCTCAAATCCCCGCAGATAGATACACTACAAAGTACATTATAAAGTATACTAAAAAGTACATGAGAAAGTAAATTACAAAGTACAGTAGTATATTAAAAAAGTTGCATTTTAGTTCTTTTAAAAGATGCTTAGATGATGAGGGGGAGAGAAATCATAAGGTCATAGATTTAGAGATGAAAGGGACTTCGGAGTGCATCTAGTCTAACCCCAACCTTTTACAGATGAGAAAATTGAGGGAGGTTAAGTGACTTGCCCAAGTTAAGAGGGTTGTGTCAGAGGCAGGATTTGGTTGTGATTCGTCTCACTGCAAGGTAGAATACTTGCACCGTACCCCAAAGGGAGCAGCTAAGAAATGACAGAGTTAGGCATTGAATCCAGGTCTTCTGATTCCAAATGCAATACTCCTTCCCAGGTCTAAAAGAAAGTAAGGAGTGATTTGGCAAAATCCCAACAAGTTATAGACAATTAAAAACAACCACAATAAAAACCAAACCAGCAACTAAGAGGTGAGAGGGTTATTTACCTTCCTTCCTGTTCTGATAGCAGTGGGTTATATGTATCTCCCAAAATTGCAGAAACAATCAACTGCTCTCTATTTTCCCTCTTTTATGGTTTTTATTGGTAAAGCAACATTATTCAAGCCAGGCTCCTCCAACTCCCTGGCCAATTTCTTTTGCATCTGTGTTTACACTGATGTTATTCAAACAATGATCTTCCCCTTCCCCTGTCAGTTTCACATCTTGCATTTCTTATTGAAACAAGAATCATTCTGTCTGGGTAAGTTCCTTTCCCATCTGTTTCTCCCCCTGCCCCATACTACCAATCAGCATCTCAGTGTAACAATATAATAGCATTTATCATTATTTTCTCTCCTATTGTACTTTGTTTTCCTAAACTGCTCCAGAGGAGTCTGAGGGTAGTAGGAGTCTAGGAAGAGTCTTATCGATTTGCAGCAAATCATTGCAGGTGAGTCTCTAAAAAATGATTTTGTCTCTATGCCTTTCAATTTAGGAGGCAAGGCACTGGCTTTGTATTTAGACTATATTAAACATTGGTGTTGAAACGAGGAAAATTTATCTAGCCTTCCAAGTGACTGCAGATATATAGATTTTTGACATCATGCAAACTGATCATGCCAATGTTTGAGTGCCACTGTGAAGACACAGCAAGTTTCTTCATTATCTTTTAAAATCAAAATGGGCAGATGATTCTGGGGGTGGGAAGGAACTGTTCACATTGTATACTATAATTAGAAGTTGGATGCATGTAATCTGTTCCTGAATGCATTCTTAGATTGGCCTATTCCCTACTTCTAGAGACAGCCAAATGTTCCTAAAGCAGGTCAATTCACTGGAAACTCCCCAGTCCTTTTTTCAAAGATGCTGATGTATTCATAGTATCTGTCCAGAGTTATACTCAGGGCTAGTCTTATGCATCAAGGATTGATTTAATAAGAGTGTTAGGACATGCTATATTCTTCAACAATTCTGCAAATATTTAGCACCTTTTATGCACTAAGTACTGGGGATATATGAAGATTAAATAAGTTACAGTCCCTGCCCTTGTGAAGCTTATGGTGGCAGGATATACATAAATAATCTTAACAAAAAAGAGGACAGCATAAGTGCATAAGGGACAGACAAATCAAGAGGTATATGAGGTCCAGGGTGGGGAGAAAGGGAAGATTATTTTTAAATAGAAAAGTCAAAGAAGGATTCCTAGTGGAGATGGTATTTGATCTAGGCCTTAAAAGCAGAGATGAGGGAAGGGCATCCCAGGCAGGAGTTGTAGCATGAGTGAAGAGAAAGAAATAGGATAGTAACAGCTATTTATAAGGTACAAAAGTAGTCTGGTTTTGATGGAATATGGAACACTTGGAGGAAAACAACATCATCATCATCATCATCATCTAGATTTGTTTGTAGAAAGGATGGCAATTTGGGACCAAATCACTGCCACTGGAAATTACAGAAAGATGAGGGAAGGGAATAAACACTTACTAGGTACTGACCATGTGGCGGGCACTATGCTAAGCACTCTGCAAATATTGCCTCATTTGATTCTCACACCAACTCCAGGAGGAAGGAGCTATTATTATCCTCACTTTACAGTTGAGGAAACTGAAGCAAACAGAGGTTAAGTGACTTGCCCAGAGTCACATAGCTAATTAGTATCTGAGGCTGGATTTGAGCTTAGGTCTTCCTGACTCCAGGCTCAGTTCTCTATTCGTGGTACTACCTGGCTGATAACCCTTAAGAAGCTCACATTTATGATCAACATAGATCATGTGAGGAAACAGTAGAAACTATACAACACATCCCTTGGAAGCTGTAAAAATTTAGCTACCAAATTCTTACCAAGACATGTCCTTATGGTTGGGATTATATATTAGAAGTTTGCTGCCTTTCTTGGACAAACAATGAATCACCACTTTACAAATATGGACCTCAAAATATCCTAGAGAAGTCAACCAATAAATTGTACTGTAATTGGTACATTATCGTAGACCATACTGCTGACCACAATGGCATAGACTGCACAATGACTAATAAAAATTTAAGAATATTTTAATGGATGTTCTTATACTAAATACTCATAATCACCAATCTATGCAGAATGAAAAGCTTTTGAATTATATAGACTAAGCAGAGGAAATCAAAATCACGTGGGACAGAATGAGGTACATATCATCTCTTTTGTCCTGTTATATCCTTATTTCAAAGTTGTTTTCACTGAGTCTACCAAGAATCAGTTTAAATTCTAAAGCTATTATTCATGTACAAAAAGTGGTTATTCCAGCGTGATAGTCCAGAGAACATCAAATGTGAAAGAATAATGATAGGATGGAGATTTGCCTGAGGGTCATTTTTCCCTAAATCTGAATTTTTTAAGTGAGACAAATGAGATAATGATGATGATAGTAATATATAGTAATATTACTATTATAAAGTATAGATTAATATAATATTAATATATTATGCATTAAGCATTATACATAATATATTAATATTGTATGTGATATGTTAAATATATTAAGATAATAGACAGTAATAAAAGATAGTAATATAAATGTAGTATTTCAAAGGTTACACAATGCTCTACTTTCATTACCTTATTCAAGTCTCATAAGCATCTTATGTGACAGGGACTTTTGTTATTATTTTTTCATTTCTTCAGATGAGAAAACTGTGGTTCAAAGAGATCAGGTCATTTGCCCAGACCACACAGCTTATAGATGTAAGAGGCAAGAAACAAATATAGGTCTTTGGTACTTCAATTCCAGCACCTTATCTATTACATCATGAAGTAAGAAAAAGGGCTGAAAAAGTAGGCTGGCATTACATTGTGCAGGCTAAGGAGTTTGAACTTTATTTGGAAGTTTACAATCAGAATCTTTAAAAGATTTTGAGACAAAAGATAAAGTGATTAGATCTGGATATAAGAATAATTAATCTATCAAAGATGTGAAATTATGTTGAATTGAATAGCATCTCCCCAAGTTCAAATCTGGTCTCAGATGCTTACAGCTGTCTGACCCTGGGCAAGTCACTTCACCCTGTTTGCCTCAGTTTCCTCATCTATAAAATGAACTAGAGAAGGAAATGGCAAACCATTCCAGTATCTCTGCCAGGAAAATCCCAAATGGTGTCATGAAGAGTTGGACATGATCAAACAACAACAACAGAGAATAGAGATGGGAAGGCTTATTTAGGAGGTATATTAGGCAGCCTAGCATGAAGAGCTGGCCTTAGAGCTACAAAGACCTAGGTTTAAGTTCTGCCTCAGACACATACCGACCACATGACTTTGGGTAAGTCATTAACTTCTCAGTGCTTTACATGATACTCTGTAAGTTACAAAGAAAGTACCATCTTGTATTGGTAGAGAGACTTTCCTTACCTAGGAGCTCTCTATATCAATGAAATCACAGGTTCAGTCCTTATTATCCCCTATTAGATTTATCTAAGTGGATGACTAGGGTTGGGGTATGGGGAAGAGAGAAGACAGATTCAAGGGATATTGTGGAGGCTGAATCTTTAGGACTTGACAACTGAGGGATATGAGGAAAGGGCAGAGTTAAGATCAGGGCTTTAAACATGAGTGTCTTATATAATTATAAACAGGAAGTCTGAAAGAACAAGCAAATTTGGTGGGGGGGAGGGGAGAAAGTAATCAGCTTGTTTGGAGGCATGTTGGGTTTGAGGTACTGGTGTGACACCTAGGACCTTATGTCCTATTGGCAATGTGTGTTTGGGGCTTTAGAACTCCCAGAAGTCACAGTTAGAGATATTGATTTGGGAGTCATTGTCCTAAATATAATAGTTGAATCCAAGGGAATGAATGATCTCATTAAGAGAATGTAGGGAAAGAAAAGACAAGGCCTGTGGACATAAAATCCTTGAGGAGCATCGGCACTAATGTCTGGAGGAAGAAGAATCTAAGGACACAGAGAATGAATGCTCAGAAAAATGTCCTTTCTCAGAGTGTCCAGAGAGGGTAGTCCATATTATTGAACCTTCTCCTCCATCCCCATTACACAGCTATCCAGCTTTGCTGTTACTAGAAAATAGTGATGCTATAGAAATGGTCAGATGCTGCAGAGATGGTCAGATGCTACAGAAAGGTCAGAGAAGATTAGAAGGAAGAAATCTTGGGATTTGGAAATTTGAAGGTCAGTGATGACCTTGGAGAGAGCAGTTCCACTATAGTGGAGGGTGGGTATGGAGCACAGACATATTTTCCAATTGGGAGATTTGATCAAGAAGAATGACTATGATCTGCCTGAATAAAGGAGCATAAATAAAGGGATTTATCATCTGGCAGATAATTCCAAAAGTCTTCCACTCCTTCCTGAGGTGGCCAGTTCACAGTTGGTCATGCTTTTTTCCTCTTGAAATATTGCTAGGATTTTTTATCCCACAAAACACCACTCTACTTAATGGAAGCTACTTTTTGTGAGACGGTGGCATAGTTACAACATATCGTAAGGGTTGAATGAAGACCAGATACATATCTCCTAAAATTCTTCATAACCTGTGCCATCCTAACTTCCCTAACTTCTAATACTTTACCTACCACCCACCCTCACATGCTCTACAATTCAGCTAAACTGGTGTACTTGCTAACCCTCCCACACTACATTCCATCTCTCATCCCTATGCCTTTACCCTGGTTCTCCCCCCAGTCCTGGCATGCTCTGTCCCCTGATTGCCTCTTAGAATCTCTGACTTCCTTTAAGACTCAATTCCTCAATTGCAGGAGGATGTTTCCAGTACCCTTGGCTGTTAGTGCTTTCTCCTCTCGTATTCCCTTCCATCTACTCTGTACATACCTTTTAAGTACCTACTTCTTTACCTGTTGTTCCTTTATTAGAATGTAAGTTTCTTGAGTGCAGGGGCTGTTTTTGTTTTCTTTTGTATCTCTAGAGCTTAGCAAAGTGCCCTGCAAGTTTAATGCTTCTCTATGCTTAATAAATGCTTCTTAAATGGCTATCACAACCCTTACAATTCTGGAGTTTATCTTTGGGAGTTTATATATTTCTGCTGCTGACTTTCAGAAAACTTGGACAACTAAAGACGTCCACTCTTAGAGTGCTACCCCTACATATTTAGCTTTGCCGTCACTAGAGTGAGGTGACATTTTGGGGGACAGAAAAATCATGCTCCCAATTGCCTTTCAACACTAATGGTTTTATAACTGGGGAAGATCCTGCAAGTCTCTTTTACAGGTCATTACAGCTGAAAAGCTTCATCTAGTCAAAGGAAATTACTCTTTAGGGAACTGTAGGAATTGGAGGAAGGGGGAAAAGGATCTGCTGGGGCTAAGAAACGTTCCTTTTTTTCTGGTGAAAACAAAACCCAAACCACAAACATGCCGCATGGGACCCTGTTCCCATTTGCAACCACAACGGTCTTTCTCTGTTCTTCCCAAATGTCTTACTGCAAGTTTTATGTTGGTTTCATCCCAGCTGTTCTTTTTTCATTGCCTTTCTTCTGTAGCTGATTTGGATATGTAAAAAAACAAAAAAAACAAAAAAACAAAGCAAAATTAAAAAAAATAAACATCATCCTTCCCTTGGTCAGCTGTATTAAAGTGGTTTTCATTTCCTATCAGTTGCCAAATCCTGGGGATGATTGTGCAGCCATTGTATTTCTTCCGTTCCTGTCCTCCTCTTCACTCCAAATGCCATTCCCTTATTACTAGGCTATGTTATATCTCACTCTCAGCACTTACTAGTTGTGAGATGACGGACAGCTCCCTTAAGTGCTCTGGGCCACAGTTTCCTCTTCTAGAAAGTGGGGAGCATAATGCCTTTAGATCTCAGGGTTGTTGTTTGGCTAATATGAGATAATGTATGGAATGGAATGGAAACTACTTTTTAATTAAGTGCTTACTGTGTGTCAAACACTGTGCTAAGTGCTGTGAATACAAATAGAAAACCCAGCAGCTCACTTTCTATTTGGAAGAGACAACACATAAAAGAGGACTCATGTTTATGTTCTGTTCATGGCAGACAGCAAGTCCAGATTATACTTAGACAAAGAAGCTGTCAGGGCAGATGGCAAGGCCCTGAGGACCTTGAGGAGTAGTGGCAGGGCAGATGGTACCCTACCAAGAGGATAGTGGGTCCAAGGGTCAGAGGGGAGCAGGAGTTCTGGGACACATCCAGCAGAGGTAGGGGTATGGGGCTCGGCATCTAGCTAAAAATGTATGTAAAGCATCTTGAAAACCTTAGTTCTATATGTAGGGCAGTAATCATCATCATCATCATCATCATCATCATCATTATTATTATTATTATCATCATCATCATTATCATCATCATCATCATTATCATCATTATCTGCTTCCCCACCTCCAATCTCTCATATCCATAAATTCATCCTATACAGCATTGCTGTTCTGTCCCTGCAGTGGTCTAGAGAAGAGGCAGAGAATTAGATTATTTTTTACCAAATGACATCCAAATTTTTTTGCACTCAAGGTCCTCTATCACCTACCTTCCACCTGCCTTTCTAGTCTTATTTTCCTCGCCTTTTTATTTATTTATTCATAATTTATTTTTATTAATTTAAATTTATTCACATATATAGTAATATTATTACTATTTAAATCTATTTTATTTTATTACTTACTTTTTATAGATTAATTTCATTATATTATTTCTATTTATTTCCCTCTCCTTTTTACTACATGCTCCAGGCAAGTTGGACACTTGGGTGTTCCCTAAACATAATAATATATCAATAACGCACACATATAGAGTGCTATCCTATTTCTTTGTCTTTGATTATCCCTTCCCCTCTGCCTTAAATGCCATCTCTCCAAATTTCTGCCAGCTGAAATCTGGCCCATACTCCAAGCTCAGAGTTTATCCAGTGCCCCTCTCCCATGCAACTTCCTCTTACCCCCTCAGACGCACTTGATCTTTCCCTCCTTGGAACACTCACAATGCTTTATTCATGCCTTTCCTGCACTTCTGCACTTTCACAACCTGCCCTTGATTACCCTGAATCCTTGTCTTATCACTCTTCTAGTTTCTAGGCTCCAACAAGGCTGAGACAGGGTCTGCTTCCTCTAAGTGTCCCCTACAACCTAGCATAGCCTTGAGCAGAGCAACTGCTTTAATATTTCTTGAATTCAATGGGAACTCTTTAATCCTCTTCTTCTCAACATCCAATCATCCTGCACCCTCCCCCACCCCCACCCTTCCTTACATCCCAAGGCTGCTGACATCTCCCTTGTCTGATTTGTTCCAAAGGGCCTCTCTCTTCAAGGGTCAGAAGCCCTGGGCTCTTGACTGTTTTCTTCCTTTTCCTGAGCAGCTTATGCCACTTTTAATTCTCAGTATTGATTGTGTTCAGGCAGAGGTCTTCCACTTCTCTGGCTGAACAATTCTCTCCTAGTGGAAGGTGACAGAATTTCTGAAGTCAAGATTCCCCAGAGATTTAGCCTTAGGTAATAAGAGGAATGACAGGAGAGGGAGAATGGAAGGAAACTTTTGTGGGAGACACTGAATCCAATGGCAGAGTTTCTGATCGAAACTTTTTTAAGAGCCTCAAGTTCATTTGCATGTGACGGTGAATAATTGTTGTAGAATTGGTATATCCAAGAGCTGCAGGTCCACTTTCAGGCAGTTTTCAGGTTAAGGCCTCAAATCATGAAGTGCAGCATGGGATGTGACCATTTCCTGATTGGTTTTCTTGAAATAGGCTAGAATACTGACTGAGGACAGCAACCAGTAGTTAAAGTAGTGCTTGTATGGTTGACCCTTTCATGTCATGGTTATGTAGATAGTAGGAAAGAAAAAAGTATTTATTAACCACCTACTATGTGCCAGTCACTGTGCTAAGCACTTTACAAATATTATATCACTTGATCCTCACAACAACCCTTTGAGGTTGCTATCCTTAGCCTTACTGTATCACTTAGAAGGAGAACAGGATTGAGAATTAGAAGAGCTGCTTTATAGTCCTAGTTTTATCGCTGGGTTAATCAATTTTCCTGGGTAAATCACTTAAACATTTTGGATCTCAGTTATGTTATCTGAAAAGCAGGAGTTAGATAAGATGATCATTTAGGGCCCTCCTAGATCTAATATTCTATGCTTCAGACCCTACTCTTGAGGCAAGTAGGTAGTTCAGTGGATAGAACTGGAATCAGGAAGACATGAGTTCAAATGTGACCTCAGACACTTACTAACTGTGTGAACCCAGGAAAGTCAGTAAAAAAAAGAGGAAACCAACAAACAAACAAACCTCTATTTGCCTCAGTTTCTTCAAATGTAAAATGAGGTTGATAATAATAGCACCTATGTAAAAGTGTGAGAATCAAATGAGATATTTGTAAAATGCATGTTTGCACTTTAATGTACGTAATAATATTGGTAAATATAAATTTATCATTAACATTTGTAAAGTGCTTAGTTATGACACAGAGTAGGTGTTTAATAAATGTTTGCTTCCTTCCTTCCTACTATCTACATGACTAGATGACATGAAAGGATAAGCCATACAAATATTATTTTAACTGTTGGTGTTAGTCACTATCATGGTCCATTTCAATAAACTGGATCAAGGAAGAGTCATGTGCTATGTTGCCCTTTGTGCTTATACATTCTGCTAAGCTAAAGAAGGCATATTTGGGAAGCATAAAGATTTCTATGGTTCTCAGAGAGCAAGTGACCATCTATCCACCCAATTCCACTTATCTTTTTTTTTCATGTTGTGAAAAACTAAGTATATTTCCTTTCATCCTATCCTACCCACTTTCCCTCTCCCCCCCTTTATTCTATTCTCTCTTTTGACCTTGTCCCTCCTCAGAAGTGTTTGCTTTTGATTATCCCCTCCCCCAATCTGCCCTCCCCTCTATCAACCCCCTGCTCTCTTGTCCCCTCCCCCCCTTATTTTACTGCAGGGTAACATAGATTTCCATACCTCATTGTGTATGTTATTCCCTCCTTAAGCCAAATCCTATGAGAATAAGATTCACTCATTCCCTCTCACCTTCCCCCACTTCCCCTCCAGTGTAAAAGCCTTTTCTTGTCTATTCCATGTGAGATAATTTACCCCATTCTACCTCTCCCTTTCTCCTCCTCCCAGTATAATCCTCTCTCACCCCTTAATTTTATTTTCCAGGTATCACCCCTTCATCTTCAACTCACCCTGTGCCTTCTATCTATCTATCTATACATACATATAATTTTTTCCCTCCCGCTACCCTAATACTGACAAAGGACTCACGAGTTACAAATATCAACTTTCCCTGCAGGAATGTAAACAGTTTAACCTTAATAAGTCTCTTACGGTTTCTCTTTCCTGTTTACCTCTTCCATGTTTCACTTGAGTCCTGCATTTGAAAGTTAAATTTTGTATTCAGTTCTTGTCTTTTCCTCAGGAATGCTTGAAAGTCCCCTATTTCATTGAATGACCATTTTTTACCCTGAAGAATCATGCTCAGTTTTTCTGGGTAGGTGCAATTCCACCTATCTTGCTAATGTTATTTGTCTATGAGATGCAGTTAAGTGGTTTCATCCAATGAGAATAATTCTGAACCCCCCCCTTGCTCACAAGCCCCACTCCTCTGCATATGCTACATTTCACTGCATCCTAACAAGGTAAGCTGAACATAATTGAGTCCATCCTCCCCATTCACACTTATACATTCCTAAGGAAATAGATATTCATGCTTAGATACTATATATAGTATCTTACTTTTTGCATAGAATCAATATAGAGAATAAACAATAAATAATAGAATATGTGCTATACCCTCAAAGGTACATGGCTTCTCCTAGGCTCTATCATAAATACCACTTTGAATTTAGGAGGTGTCTCCAGGGGAGATACAGTTCTGTTTGTGTGGACCTTCCCCCTTGGCTTCACCTGCAAGAAGGCAAAACAATTCCTAACTGATATTCAGCTCATGGAACCCATCAAGGCCAATTACTGGATAAAAGATTCAGGAACTCTGGATCCCAGATTCAGCTCCTCCTTCCAGGGTAAAGACACAGACTAGATGCAGACATATCGCCCCATCCCCTGCCAGTCCTTTTTGGTTTTTTTTTTTTGGTCAGGCAATCAGGGTTAAGTGACTTGCCCAGGGTCACACAGCTAGTAAGTATCAAGTGTCGGAGGCCACATTTGCACTCAGGTCCTCCTGACTCCAAGGCTGGAGTGCTATCTGCTGTGCCACCTAGCTGCACCCACCAGTCCTTTTCTAACCAATGCCCTGTGTACTCAAGTGCCTACAAATGCTTCTCAGCTCAACAAGTTCACTGTTTAGAGGGCACAGGATTCCATTCTCAGGTAGCTCCTCAACAGAGAGGCCTGCCACCATCATTCCATCTTCTCAGAAATCTTCAGTTCCTGTTTCCATTGTGGCCAGAAGCATAATACCATCACACTCTGTTCCTTTGTTCAGTTTCTTAGATTTGCGAACAGAGTCCAACTGAGGCAGTAAGCTTTGGAGTCAGATGGCAGCATTGATACTTAGGCCAGGCTCACACTGTAAGTTGGGGCAGCTAAATGGCACGGTGGATAGAGTACCAGTCCTGGAGTCAGGAAAACTCATGTTCAAATCCAGCTTCAGACACTTTCTAGATGTGTGACCCTGGGCAAGTCACTTAACCCTGTTTGCCTCAGTTTCCTCATCAGTAAAATGAGCTGGAAAAGAAAATACCAAACCAATCTAATATTTTTACCAAGAAAACCCCAAATGGGGTAACAAAGAGTTGGACATGATTGAAAATGACTAAACAACAACATTGTAAGTGCATTAGTCCTTGAACTTTTGGTAGTGGAATTTCAGTGTTATATAAGGAATCTCTTGGTTTCTCAAACAAATACATTTGCCTGCCGTACTTGATATTCCTTTCATAAACCCATTCATTGCATAATTAGAGATGAAGCTAAAAAAGGCAAATGCACCCAGGAGAGGTAACTGAATTGACTTAAAGGATGAGCTAATGTACGTAAAGTGTTTTGCAGCCCAAAAGCACTATATAAATGTGAGCTATTATTGTTTAAGCTGGCAGCCTGGTGTAACGGAAAGCATGCTGAACTTAGAGTGAAAAAACCTGGAATTTAGAGTCCTGGTTCTGACACTTTCTGACTGGGTGAACTTGGACAAATCATTTCTCCTCTCACTGAATCTTGGTTCAAGTCAATCAATTCAATAAACATTTATTAAAGGCCTACTATGTGCTAGGCAGTGTGCTAAATGTTGGGGGTACAAATAAGAAAAACAGGCAGTCCCTGCCCTCAAGGAGCTGACGATATATTGGGGAAAGACGATATGTAAAAAGAAGCTGAAGAATTGCCTGGTGTGGGAGGCATATTGTTCCATGGAGTAAAAGCCAAGCCAAGCTGCTGATGGAGAACAGAGGAGTATAGATATTTTGTTTGTAAAATGGGAACAATAATAGCTACATCCCCTAATGCACCATAGGTTTGTTAAGAAGGAAATTCCTTGTACTGTGACCTATTAAATTGACACTAAATGCAAGTGACAAAGCAAATCCTTTCTTGAAAACATATTTTGACAGAAGGAGATGTAGGAGAAGAACTCAGGAGTCCTGGGTCTGGGATGAAGGTGAGGTACATAAAGGAAAAGCTGAGACCAGCAAAGATGCACTTTGTCTAATTTATAATTTTATGGAGGGTTGGTTGGCTGCATGACTGTGGGGTGGGGGTAGATGATGAGCCTTAAGAAGGGAATGCTCTGGTGAGGAACTTCAGAGCACCTATCATTACTGTATTTGGGTACCTGAACAATGCTTTATGCAACTCTGCCTCACTTAAATCCTGTTCCTGCATGAGTCAAGACATCACCCTGCAATGTCATTGGTCCTCTTTGAAAAGGAAGGACAAACCACAACCTGAACAATGAGAAGCATGTGGCTAAGAGTTATTGTGTCCTTTGGAAAGGAGTCACATAGCCCATTGCTGTGTTACAGCATCCTACAGCTGTGGCAAAATAGAGAAAATATAGTAAAAAATCAGTCTCAGCTATCACAGTTAATAATGGTACCTGTAGGGATAATATTAATGGTGAACTTTACTTAGACAATCTTGGGGAAAGGAGGATATAAGAGTATGTGAATGATCAGTCCTAGAAGAGATGGAGCAGCTGAGAATTTCAATAAGTCTGTCTCAGTTTTAGTTCCACTGTGTAAGGGCAAGGCACCAAAATTAGCCTTCAATCCAGTTTATTTGTTGCTATCTAAATTCCAATTTATTTTTTGTCAAGGTGGTCCATTCGTATGCAAGGCACCTCACTCTAATCTACTCTGATAATGACTTGGGTAAGCAGGTTGAAAATTCCTTACTCCTCCCTGAAGGCCCACAATGTGGGAAGGATGGATAGTAAAACAACCTTTTCATGATTAAACAGGAAAGAAAATTGCATCTTGTTTTTTTTTTTTTTTTTTTTTTCTCTCTCACTACTTGGAATGCAGAGCTGGGCTTGGCAAAAATCTGCATTGGGGGTGGAGAGGCTGATTTGTTTCTTGGCATTGCAATGTCTTAGCACTTCTGTCAGCTCCGGCTCTACATTAAACAAACCCAAATGAAGGTAGAGGAGACTTTGATCGCCATATGGCAGTTGTCCTTTAATAACATGGAAATATATATTTTTAGAGCTGGAAGGGAACTTTGGAGATCATCAAGGCCAGCTCCATTGTTTCAGAGCAGGAAACTGTGGGCCACAGAGTTGAAGTGAATTGCTCAAGGCCACAGAGTTAGTAAGAGGTAGTGTTGGGGTTCAAAAATGGGTCTTCTGGCTGACACAATTCTCTTTCCACAAAATTATGCTCAAACACATTAAAAGGTACAGTGACTTTTAAATTTTATTTTCCTTAAGTATTTGAATTTCCTTTAATTTTGGTTATCAAAGCAGAAGTACTTCATTCTCTTATCCAACTAATATGATCTTCAGCTGTTGACATGATTGAAACAATGCAATGACCTTGCAATGGTATCAATAATCACCATTCTTTTCCTTTCCTAACCTATCCTATCCTTCCCCATCTGATCCCAATCTAATCTCATCCCTTTCTATTCCTTCCTATTCCACCTTTCTCACTCCACCCCATCCTGTTCCATCTCTGGCCATAACCAGAATTTTTGTTCAGTCACTTTTCAGTCACAGTAGACTCATTGTGACCCCATTTGGGGTTTTCTTGGCAAAGGTACTAGAGTGGTTTGCCATTTCTTTCTTCAGCTCATTTTATAGATGTGGAAATAGGGGCAAACAAGGTTATGTGTTGCCCAATATCACACAGCTAGTAATTGTCCAAGGCCAGATTTGAACTCAGAGAAATCAGTCTTTCAGACCCCAGGTCTGGCACTCTATCCACTGTGCCTAACTCTAAGTCAAGTCCCTGACAGAGCTCAGTTTCACTGAAAATTTTCTCACCCCTGGACATCACTCACTGAGTCAAAGTAGGATGAGTTGTGTAAGACATTAGAATTAGCAACACCAGCATGGCTTACAGGCTATAACCAAAGAGAATTTGTCAAGCCATAGAGGGGAACACCAGGAAGGAAGGAACAGAAATTCATGCTGCCTTGATAGAATTATGAAGTAGGATAAAGGTTAATGTTTTATCTAACTTCCCTTTCTTCTTTCCTCTTTCCTCTTCAATAGTTCTCCCTACATACTCCTTCCCCTTTCAGGGAACCAGTTTCTCTAATGGTGTAGCTTGACTTTTCAGAAACCTTTACTAGGAAACCAGATCTGGCCTTCTCTTTCTTCCCAACCTTCCCTCAGGATACAACAATCTTTCCCACTTTTTACCAGTCAAATTCTCATTTCCTTGAGGCTCTTCTTTTTAAATCACAGTTAGTTGTGTAAGAAGCTAATGCGGGCTAAAGTGTTAATGAGGCTCGATTCTAGAAGTTGTTAACATTTTAAATGTAGATTTCTAGGATCCTTTAACCCAAAGGAAATACTTTCAGTGAGTGGAGGAGATTGGAAAAGGAGGGAGGATAGAATCTTTTGATTCTATAGGCAGCAACCTATTCCATTTAGAAGTAAGGGCCAGATGTCACAATCTAGGACTACAAAATGAAGGCCTTTGAGAGAGATGCAACTAAACCAAATCAGTCTTTGAAGAATCAGAGTATACTTATTGACTTCTTCTTGACCTATAATATTTGCCAAACTTAACCCACCCAAAAACAAGAAAAAGAGAATAATCATGTTAGCTGGTACACTTGAACTCAGGGTTCCAACAAGCACAGTCATATTTTCTTCATACAGCTCAGGAATCAAGGGTATGGAAAAGCAAGATAAATACCAGAATAGGCCACCTGCTAAAACATATTTAAAAATCAAATTACCATTTTAATAGTATGCATCGTTTCCACATCAAATGATGCCATTATTGGCAAAGACTAGAAGGTGACACAATTCTTGAGCACTGAAACCTCCCCTACAATAGATGAAGCCATTTCAAGTGACAACAAAGTACTCTTGCCATCTGGAACTGTCTTACCCATTTCTGGTGGGGCTGGGGGAGAGGGTATGGATTTCTGAAAGCTAAGGTAAGACTAGCTTTCACCTAGGGGGTCCACATTCAGCAGGGTCTGAGGTGTTTTCAGGTACTCTTAATCTCAGGCTGGAGAAAAGCCTAAAACTGGTATTTTAACAGGTTCTCAGATTTACCCCACCTAAGGTTTCCAGACCAATAGTGTTTAACATGTGTAAATTTGTAACCCTCATAGTGCTGTATATAAAATAAAAGACTTAACATATTTTAATAAATTTATTAATAATGTTGTAACCAAACCCGATCATTTTATGTTGAGACCTGACTTCTGATTTCATAATGAGGGAAGCTCCTATTCCTTCTATTAATAGATTGGTACCTGCCAATCAATCATTGATAATCTTAAAGAGAGCCGTGTGTGTGTGTGTGTGTGTGTGTGTGTGTGTGTGTGTGTGTGTGTGATGGAGGAGCGTGGGGGTTGCCCAGGGTCACACGACCAGTCTGTGTCTGTGTCAGAGGAAACATTTGAATGAGGTGTTCCTGACTCTGAGGACCAACTCTATCTACTACACCACTATAGCCTTATTTCATTCCAAATGCTAAAACCCTGCTTTAATATAGTTATTTTTATAGCATTGTTTGTATGGAGTTAATTGTCCCCAATAACTTTATTTTTCTTAATGTAGTGTTGGTGCAGAATTAATTAATGATATTAGGCAGATATGCCTATAGAGCAGGTCAATGCATCTGAATCAGTGCTACTAACTGCTTACTTCACAGGAAATTGTAATCAGGATTTACTATTATTATTATTTAGTTAGACACAATTTAGTACCTCATTACATAGTACTTTGTTCTTTACTTCACGGAATCATAAAATGTTTACATCTGGAAAAGACCTCCTAGATAATTTAAGCCAAGCCTGTTATTTCACAGGTGAGGAAACTGAGGCTCAGTATTACATATCAGAGAAACAAAGCAATTGAGTGTAGGAGAAAGAAGCCAGCAGCTTCTGCCAATCTCCCCTAATGTAGTGTTAAGGTGTAGATGCTAGGGAAGCTGGGACTACAAAATCATGACATGCAGGTCCTGCCCAAAAGAATTTGACCCAAGTCTTCTTTCAGCCAAAGACCAGGTTTATTAAAGATGGACCACGCAGGTCAGATTCTTAAGGTTCTGAACATTTGTGACACTCATAAAGATGAGTGGGCATGAGGATGTCTCAGCCCCTAAATGGAGGCCAGGATGGATCTTATATACAGTCAAGTAGTTTGGGGTGACCAGAGGAGAGGCTGGGAGGAGGATATTGAAGCTGGGGTGACTGGGGGGGGGAGAGTCCTGGGAGAATCCCAATGGGAGTGCCTGGGAAGTTGAATGGGGTCATCTGGGAATAGACAATGGAGTGCTAGGCTTTATTAGGGTAACAAAGAACCGAAAGATAGGGCCTAGAAGATAAGGAAGATGTTGAATGGGGTCTGGATAAGATCAAAGATGGGAACCCAGGGAATTAGGGTGTCAAGGAATGGGGAGATAGGGCCCAGGTAATAAGGAAGAGCCAGTTGATCAGAATGAGAATAAGAATGACTTCAGGGGACTGCTAGACTTACTTGACCAGGTAAGGGTTGAAACACATTTCAAGAGTTTTTTTGGGGCCCATAGACAAATGGGACCCAAATTCTTTTTGGGGTGAGGGGCAAAGGCCTCGGCTTGGGCCCATACTCCAACAGTAGCACCAGGTGCTTTCCAACTCTGAAGTCAGTTTTAGGCAGCAGATAAAATCTGGGAGAGCCAGAAACCCTGGGATGGTCTTCCTAAGGCATTCAGTTATACTATGGCTGTGACTCTGATTATTAAAAGAGGAAGCTTGCGAGTGTGATAGAGGCAAGTATGGAGACTAGTTGTTCCTGGGTGGCCCCTTTATTGTGTCACCACATTCCATTTCATTGTGTGATGCCCTGGGGAAGTCTTGTGTGCTGTGAAGCACCAGGAATCATAGGTGTAGGAAACAACAAAGTGTTTGGCAGTGATTCACTTCATTCATTCATTCACTCAATCAATAAGCACTCATTATATCCCTGATATGTTGTAGACATTGTGCTAGATGCTAGGGATACAATGACAATACAAAACAAAGCAATCAGCAACATTTCCTTCTCTCCAGCAGCATTTTATATGTTATATTGGACTATGTGATAAGTTTATTGACAGGTACTTAGCTTCTAAGCCCATACCTTTCATCTCTGAGGTCATGTACTGTGACACGCATGTATCGTAGATTTATGACTGGTGTTCCCCTTCTCTATTTGTAAATACTCACTCAGAAAATTTAACAATGGGCTCCATTAGAGCTGACTTTAGCACTTCTCTGGTTAGAATGGCCTGGAGGGGGGGCGGAGCCAAGGTGGTGAGGGAAAGCAGTGTCTTGCTTGAGCTCTCCCTCAAACCCCTCCAAATACCTATAAAAAATGGCTCTAAGCAAATTCTAAAGCAGCAGAACCCATAAAAAAACAGAGTAAAACAAATTTCCAGCCCAAGACAACCTGGATGGCTGATCAGAAAGGTATATCCTGTTGGGCGGGGAGAGGAGCGCAGTTTGGCGTGGGCACGCAGGCTGCCGCAAACATGGAGCGGGCCTCAGAGGACGGAATCACAGGCAGCTGTGGCAGTTTCCAGACTTCTCAACCCAGGAAAGCCAAAGACAACTTAGAAGGTCAGTGAGAAAAGTCTGTGACTGCTTTGACAGAAGAAGCTAGGTCTCAGCCGCCCCCAGGGCAGCGGCTGCCTCCTGAGCTTCCGGCCCACAGACTGAGGGGGAATTGAATGGCTTATCAGAGGGGGATTACAGGGATCTCTTTGCCAGTGCTGGCAGGAATCTCTTGCTTTGCCAGTGCTTGGATCTGGGTCACAGTTCTGAGGGGTGGGCCTGGGGCGAGAGGAGCACTGGCGTGGTGGAGTTTGTTGTTGCTGTGGAGAGGAAACACCTCGCCCCTTATCATAGTACCTTGGAAGAACTGAAAATTTTCAGGTCCCTAGAAGTATCTCTGAAAACAACTGTACAGACCCCTGCAGCTTGGGACAGTAATTCTCCACATTGGAAGCAGACTCTTACCTTAACAAAGAGTTTAAAACTCAAGTAATTGGCCAGGATCATGAGCAAGCAGCGCAAAAAGAGTCAGACTATATTTTCTTACTTTAGTGACAAAGAAGATCAAAACATACAACCAGAAGAAGACAATGAAGTCAAAGCTCCTACATCCAAAGCCTCCAAGAAAAATATGAATCAGTCCCAGGCCTTGGAAGAGGTCAAAAGGGATTTTGAGAAGCAACTAAGAGAAGTAGAGGAAAAACTGAGAGTTTTGCAAGAAAATCATGATAAACAAGTCAACAGCTTGCTAAAGGAGACCCAAAAAAATACTGAAGAAAATAACACCTTAAAAAATAGCCTAACCCAAATGGCAAAAGAGATCCAAAAAGTCAATGAGGAGAAGAATGCCCTAAAAGGCAAAATTGGCCAAATGGAAAAGGAAGTCCAAAAGATTACTGAAGAAAATACTTCCTCAAAAATTAGAATAGAGCAATTGGAAGCTAGTGACTTTATGAGAAATCAAGACACTATAAAACAAATCCAAAAGAATGAAAAATTAGAAAACAATGTGAAATATCTCATTGGAAAAACAACTGACCTGGAAAATAGATCCAGGAGAGAGAATTTAAAAATTATTGGACTATCTGAAAGCCATGATCAAAAAAAGAGCCTAGACATCATCTTTCAAGAAATTATCAAGGAAAACTGCCCTGATATTTTAGAACCAGAAGGCAAAATAGAAATTGAAAGAATCCACCAATCTCCTCCTGAAAGAGATCCTCAAAGGAAAACTCCTAGGAATATTGTAGCCAAATTCCAGAGTTCCCAGGTCAAGGAGAAAATATTACAAGCAGCCAGAAAGAAACAATTCAAGTATTGTGGAAACACAATCAGGATAACACAAGATTTAGCAGCTTCTACATTAAGGGACTGCAGGGCATGGAATGTAATATTCTGGAGGGCAAAGGAGATAGGATTATAACCAAGAATCACCTACTCAGCAAAACTGAGTATAATTCTTCAAGGGAAAAAATGGTCATTCAGTGAAATACAGGACTTGCAAGCATTTGTGATGAAAAGACCAGTGCTGAATAGAAAATTTGACTTTCCAATACAAGACTCAAGTGGAACATGAAGAGGTAAACAGGAAAGAGAAATCATAAGAGACTTATTAAGGTTGAACTGTTTACATTCTTGCATGGAAAGATGATATTTGTAACTCATGAGACCTTCATCAGTATTAGGGTAGTTGAAGGGAAAAAATTATATGTATGGATAGATAGATAGATAGATAGATAGATAGATAGATAGATAGATAGAT
>NW_020954576.1:44057238-44072434 GCF_900497805.2 Vombatus ursinus
GATAGATAGATAGATAGATAGATAGATAGATAGATAGATAGATAGATAGAGGGCACAGGGTGAGTTGAAGATGAAGGGGTCACATCTGGAGAATAAAATTAAGGGATGAGAGAGGATTATACTAGGAGAAGGAGAAAAGGAGAGGTAGAATGGGGTAAATTATCTCATGAAAAAACAGAAAAGAAAAGGCTCTTATAGTGGAGGGGAAATGGTGGAAGGTGAGAGGGAATGAGTGAATCTTATTCTCATAGGATTTGACTTAAGGAGGGAATAACATACACACTCAATTGGGTATGGAATTCTGTCCTACCCTACATGAAAATAGGAGGGGAAGGGGACAAGAGATTAGGGGGATGATAGAGAGGAGGGCAGATTGGGAAAGGGGGTAATCAGAAGCAAATATTTCTCAGGATGGATAGGGTCAAAAGAAAGAATAGAATAAATGGGATGGGGGTGGGATAAGATTAAGGGAAATAGAGTTAGTTTTTCACAGCATGTCCTCCATGGAAGTGTTTTGCATAACTGTACATGTATAGCCTATATTGAGTTGTTTGCCTTTTCAATGAGGGTGGGTGGGGAGGGAGGAAGGGAGAAAATTTGGAACCCAAAGTTTTAAAAACATATGTTTAAAAGAAAATGTTTTCACATGCAACTGGGAAATAAGAAATATGGGAAATGGGTTACAGAAATCTGTCCTGCCCTACAGGAAAATAGAAGGGGAAGGGGATAAGAGAAGGGGGGAAGAAATAGAAGGGAATGCACACTAGGGGAAGGGGTATTCAGAATGCATGCCATCTTGGGGTGGGGGGAGCAGTGAGATGGGGTGAAAATTTGGAGCTCAAAATCTTGTGGGAGTAAATGTTGAAAACTAAAAATAAATAAATTTATTAATTAAAAAAAAAGAAGGGCCTGGAGAGGTAAGGTAGTTTATTCCCTACTGAGGTATTAATACCCTTCCAGACCATCTGCTTAGGGAACCTTAATGATAAGGAAATCAATGTCTTCTGATCAGTCATAATAGCTGTCTGATATGACTCTAAAGATCACAATTTTTTCCTTATATTTAGTCAAAATTTTCCTTCCTGTAGAGTCTGATTATCTCTAGTCCTGACTCCCAACATTGAACTAAGCAAATCAAATTTCTTTTCCTCACCACAGATCATCACATATTTGAATATACCTATTATCTTTCCCCTATGTCTTCTCTTCTCCTGGCTAAACATTCCCATTTCCTCCAACTAGTCTTTGTATGACACCCTTTATGGCCATCTTTCCATGTGTGGTGGGTGAAAGATGAAATGACTGAAGAAACAAAGGTTCAATCTTCTGAGTTTATCAATTTATTAAGCAATGCATGTCAATTGTCTAACAAACTGAGATCAGGCCCCTTCCTCACCTTAGGGATGGACCCCAATACAGGGGGAGATAGACTTTCATATATTAAAAGCAATTAATCAAATAAGGCCAATTAATTAAAAGGAAACAATACGTCATAGGTAATCTGATTTCTAATTGGATGAAAGATTAGGAACTTTCCAAGTTGTGAGAGGAAGAGCCAATTCCCTGGATTCAGAAAAGGAAGTGTCTCACTGCCCAAGTATCTGTAAATAATCAATAATCAAGGGAAATAGTAACTGATTAGTGTGGGGCCAGTTTTCAGATAAGACATATGGGTTGCTTGAGATGTACAATTGTGAGAAAACGCTTTTTATCAATCTTTGGACATGACTGGTTTTCTGACTAAAAACTCCTGAAGTCCTTTGGGAAATTCTCTTTCCTTTAGGTATGACACAGTTTTTTTTTTTTTTCCTGATGTGCTTTTTGTAAAACCTTAAATCTGTATTGGTTCTGTCCTTGGCTCCCAATGCAGAAACTGCTGTTAGCTGATCCAGAGTTACAGCTAGGATGATGAGGGGAAGTTGGGAAGTCCTCCAGGCCTCTTAAGGTCAAGAAGTCTTATGATCAAGGGGAGAGGGGAAGAAGATACAAAAAGATTGAGTCCTGAGGCACCTCTTCCCCCAATCAATTCTTCCTCAAGAGATTAGCTGGAATGTTCTCTCTTTTGTACTTGCTTTAATTTTCATAATTTTATTCAAGCCCCACAATGCATTATCAAATATCTCACCCAATTGGAACAGACTTTCTGTCCCAATTAGTTGAGATATTTTTGATTGATTCATGGAAGTATCAAGGCCTCATTCACACCTGGTGAACAATTGACAAATTTTCACCTATTAAATATATTTGGGCTTAGCATATTATCAGTTACTTTAAGTGGGGCAGGAGACTTGATTGATTTGCTCAATTACCCCCTCCCCACCTTTACAGCTTTATCAATGACTATAGAAAAGGAGGAGAGAATAGGGGATGATGAAGAGGGATTCTGAGGCATGTATTGGGGAAAAAAGAAGGCGCTCACAACAAATAGCCTCTATTTTCTCAGCAAAATAAGAGAAGAGATTCTCTAAAGAAAGGAAAGGGAAGGAGGTGCAAGAAGAGAGAACGTTTAGAATAAAGAGGCTCTGTTGAGAATGAAGTAGAGAGTCAATCAGGAAAGAACAAAAACATTTGCTGTGTAGTAATGAGGGCTCAGTTGAGGTTAAAACTAAAACAAAAACTTTCATTTGTAGTGATCCCAGCCAGCATGATTATGATCCTATGACTTTCCTCCTCAAAAAATTCAGGCACTATGAATAGTATAGAGAGGATGAATGATGGTGGTAACCCAAGGTTGGGCTTTGTCAAGATGTGTTTGAAAATAGGACAAGAGGGTCAAGGAATCCCAAGATAATTGATAGTATGTGGCTAAACTGGTCAACCATAGGGACAGGACTCTGAGGGGGAGGGAAGGAAATTTGAAGCTTGAATAAGGAACTGGAAGAACAGAAGTGTACAGAGTGGAGGTTACTGTGAAGAACAATCCAATAAGCATTTATTAAGGCCCTATGGTATTTAAAACACCACGCAAAGTCCTAGACACACATAATCAAAATGAATGATGGTCCTTGCCCTCAAGAAGCCTGCATTCTGTTGACTTAGATGAACCTACTCTTTGTGTCTCAACTACAGGAAAGGCAGTGTTCATGTCAAAACAAACTAGACTAAACCATTCAGATTACCTTTAATATGTTCTGTATACACACACACACACACACACACACACACACACATATATATTACACTTGACCAGTTATTTAAATATGGTCTCTTACATTAGAATGTAAGCTCTTTGCAGGCAGTACATGTTTGGACTTTCTTTGCCAATTCTTAGAACATAGTAGGACCTTAGTAAATGATTGTTAACTTACTTTTGCCTCACCAGCAAGGCTGGTAGTCAGTTTTAAGGCTGGTTCTTGGAAAACAATCTTGGTTGCCACAGTCAGTGTTGGGAATGGGTACCTGTTGTTACTCCACTGAAGTGCTTCTCTGAGTTAATCACTGTATGGCAATTACCCTGTTTTCTCAAATGTTATGTTAGGCAAGACATGATCTGTCTGGTTCTACCAGGGTTGAAAGTAACAGTAACAGACTTCATTTTTATTACCCAAAGAGCTTTGTCTTTAAGTTGCTAACTGATTCAGGGAGACTGTCACAAGCTCTGAGTAAGTTCTTCAGATAGTCAGTTGGAAAGGAGCTTCAGGCCCTACTAAACAGTGTCCTTCTAACCTCCATTTCCAGCTTTATCTTTCCCCATCACATACTTCATGCTTCTGCCAAACTGGACCACTATTTCACATGTCCTTTTACTTGACCCTCTTCTTTCCACCCCAGGCATTGATTTTGAATTCCTTGAGGAGGGGATTGTACTTTACAGACAGGGTGGTGGGAAAGTGATTGGATAATAGCTCATGTGAAAGGACCTGAGGGTTTTTTGTGAACTTTAAGCTCAAGAAAAATGCCAATGTGATCTTAGGTTGTAATGTTAGGATGTTCAGAATGTGGGAGGATAGAGTCCCTTAGTATTCTGACTAGTATCATTAGTATCATTCCATATCTGTTATGTACTAGCTACCACATCTTAGAAGACTCATTGAGAAGTTGGAGTCTGTCTAGAGGAGGGTGAAGTGAATAGAGAAAGGATGATGGAAAAACCATGGAACTAATATTGGTTGAAGGATCTGGGTTGAGGAAGAGAGGATAGCTGATTCTTCTTTACTTTTAGCATTTATAGGGTGCCCTAAGTTTTGCAAAGCAATTTATAAATATTATCTCATTTTATTCTCACAACAACTTTGGGAGGTAGGTGTTATTATTGTCCCTATTTGACAATTGAGGAAGCTGAGGCAAACTGAGGTTCAATAAATTGCCTAGGAACACACAACTAGTAAGCATCTAAGGGCAGATTTGAACTTAGGTCTTGCTACCTTCAATCTAGAACTCTAGCCATTGCAACCCTAGCCACCTGGAGAAGCAAAGATTCTCTTCAAGTAGTTGAAGTGCTGTCATACATAATAGGGACTAGTTCTGTTTGTCCCCAGGGGACAAAATAATCTAAAAAAAAATGTTACACAGGGGCACATCTTAGCTCAATATTTAAAAAAATACACTCCAACAATTGGAATTGTCCAAAAGTGGGATGGGCTGCCTTGAAAAGTAATCAATTTCTCATCCTTGGATATAGTTAATAAGAGCCTGGATAATCATTTGCTAGTCATGCTGAAGAAAAGATTATTTGTCAGGCATGGGTTGGATTGGGTGACCTCCAATCATCCTCCCACCATGAGATTCTGTGATTCTTTGTCTCAGATCAATCAAGCAAGTATTTATTAAACACATCTTATATTTTGGGCACTGTCCTTGGTGCTGGGGATGCAAGCATGAAGAATGAAACAACTCCTACTTGCAAGGAGCTTGTATACTAATTGGAGAAACCTTTACATGTCTGAGTATATACAGCATGAATATAAGGTCAATACACACACACACACTAATAGTTAAACACAAAGTAGTTTGGGAGGGAGGACACTAACCAGGGTGATCAGGAAAGATTGGATGAAAAAGATGTTGCTTAAGTTGTGTTTTAAAGGAAAAGAGGGACTGAGGTAGAGATAAAGAGAGAGTAAATTCCAGGCATTGGGTATGGTCAACACAAAGGAACTGAGAGTAGAGAGGTAGAATGCCATATGTGAAGCACACCTGAAAAGGGTAGTTTGGCTGGCTGGATTTTGTAGTTTGGGGGAGTGTCCAATGAAGTTGGAAATAAAGGTTGGGGCCAAATTGTAAGGACTTTAAAAGCCAAACAGAAGGATATGTTTTATTTTAGAGGCAATAAGAAGCCACTGGAATTGATCAAATAGTCACAGGGTTTCCTTTGCTCAAGGAAAATTATTTTAGCAGCCGTATGAAGGGTAAATTGTAGTGGGAAGAGACTTGAGGCAGGGAAATCAATTTGCAGGTTGTTGCAAGAATCTAGGTTAGAAATCTTGAGGACCTGAGCTAAGATGCTAGCTATGGGTAAGTGGAGAAAGAGGTCAAGTGGGAGAAATGTTATGGAGGTACAAATGACAAGATTTGTCAACTGATTGGATATATAGGGTAAGGGAAACTGAAGAGTTCAAGATAATGCTGAGGTTATAACCTTTGGGAGTCTAGACAAATACTAGTGACATAAGCACTCCTAGGTAGTTTAGAAGTGGGGAAGATTTGAGGGGGATGACAATGAATTCAGTTTTGGATTTTGAATTTGAGATGTCTCTGATATATCCACTTTAAAGTGTTCAATAGGCAGATGATGGTGCAAGATGGAAGTTCAGGAGGGAGACTGATGATGAATTTATAGATGTGAATCATCTGCACAGAAATAATAGTTAAATTCATGGGAACATATGAGATTGTCAAGATAAGGAGTATAGAGGGACAAGAGAAGAGGGCATGGGAAAGAACATTGGAGAATATTCACAGTTAGGGGGCACTATATGGGTTATGAGCCAGCAAAAGAGACTGAGGAGAGGTCAGACAGGTAGGAGGAGAATCAGGAGAATGGTAGTGTCACAATAACTTAGGAAGGAGAGAATATCAAGGAGTGAGTACTCAGTAGTGCTGAATGCAGCAGAAAGGTCAAGAAGAATGAGGATTGAAGGAAGACCATTATATTTAACATTTAAGAGACTACTGGGAACTTGGAACTGAACAGTTTCAGTTTGGTGATGAGGTTAAAAAAATTAAAATTCAGAGTTTTGAGGAGAGGAACTGGAGTCAAATATAGATAGCTTTTTTTAAAAAAAGAGTTTGAGCAAGAAAAGAAAGATATAGGACAAGAACATGAGGGAATGGTATGGTCCAATGAGACGTGCACATTTGAAAGTATGATTAGGATGGAACAATTGATAAGGAGAGGTTGAAAATTTGAAAAAGTAGATGATTGAAGATGCAATCTTCTGGGGAAGAGAGGAAGGGATGAGATCAAGTACACATGTAGAGACTTGGAGAGAGGGAGAGAGAAGGGGAGATGATATTCAGGGATGTAAAGAGGATGAGGGAAGAGGGAACTCATCAATTTGCTCAGTCAAGTGTCCTCACATACAGTGCTCTGCACAGTTCCTTGAACATAGTAGTCCTTAATAAATGTTTATTGAGTTGAACCTATTTTGTTGAATAGCAGGCCCTAAATACAGGAAATATTTGCTTAACTGAATTGAATAATTGAATTGAATTCTCCAGGTAAGAGGAGGATTTCATCTCTACTGCTGAGGCAATCTGGGGACTTTCACTAGCTTACTCAAATTAAGGAGGAAGTGAGTGGGGTGGAGAATTGAAACAAGGAGAGAATAAATTGAATGTGAATAATTGAATAATAAAAAAGAGCAGCGGCATGCTCCTCATAACCTTCCAATGCCGGATAATATTACCAAGATGCAAGTCAAAATGCATTATGTCTTTAATGTGTCACATATGGTGGCCATCAGTGGTAATTGGAAGAGAAGACAGGGATAATAATCAATGTGGAAAGAGCTGAAGACACTTAGCTGGTGATGAAAGGTCAGGCTGGATCTTCTGTAGAAATTTAGTCAGAAATTTGTGACAGAGACATGAAGGAGGGGGGAGAGAAAGAGACTGAAAAAAAGGGGGAGAAGGAAAAGAAGCAGAAAGACAAAAGCAAACAGAAGGAGGGGGAGGGTAAGGAAAATAACAAAGGGAACAGGGAACCACAGAAGAGGGGAAACAGAAGGGGGAATAGGAGAGTTTGGTTAAGAGTGGCGAGGGAAAGAGAGAGAATTCTAAGTGGAAGAGAAAGAAGGGAATGAGGGAAAGGGAAAAGAAACTGGGGGAGGAGAAGAATGGGGAGGTGGAAGGGAAAAAGAAAAGGATGGATGAGAAGAGGGAAGGAGAAGAGGGGAAAGGAAAGAGGGAAGGTGATGAGTGAGAAGGGAAAGTATAAGAGTAAGAGGGAAGGGTAACAGAAAGGAGACCAGGAAGACAAAGGAGGAAGGTGAAAAAGGGAAAGAGGGAAGAGAAAAAGAGAGAGAAAAGAGGAAGGAGAGGAGAAGAGGGCTATGCGTATTTTGCTCGTAGTTCTACTTTTTATTCTCTGGACTTTACTTCCCTACCAGCAGCCTTGACCCCACAGGACACCCCCTCCCCCTTTCCTTTGCCCTTATATGTGTTATCTTTCCCTTTCGGGATATAAGTACCTTGAGGGCAAAGAATGCTTTTGTTTAGTGCCTGACTTAAATAAGCGGGTTCTCTCATACCCCTCCCCATCTCTGTCTCTCCTTCACCCTCCTCTGTCTCTCCTTCACCCTCCTCTGTCTCTCCTCCACCACCCCACCCTGAATGTTTCCCAAGGGGGCCTTAAAGCAGCTTCCTTGAGATCTTCTTCCTACTAGCTTAGGAGGGAAAGGGATGATGCAGAGGGCATTGTCTTAGGCCTTTTTTTTTTAAAAGACAGAATTAATTAAGCAGAATGCCTGGTTCAAGGCAGCTGCCATGCTTGTTGATTGGTTGGGGGAGATACTGTGGGGCTAGGAGATTTGCTTTAATTTTCTTCAGATTGCACATAAGTAAAGAACAGCTACCTGTCCTTGTCCTACCTATTCCTGAGGCCAGACCAGCTGCCTCTCATTCTTGGTGAAACCAGAAGGCACAGGGGAGCTTTAATGTCCTCAGTGTGTCATTGAGGATTGTACAGAGTGAAAGAACATTGACCAGGGGACCCAGATGGCTATTTCAATTGTCTTTACTCTTGAAGAATTGCCTGGGAAAGAGGAAGGAAAAATAGCTCGAGACTCGCCAGCCTCCCCTGGGAACTCATCGATGTCACCTTGTCACTGGTCAAAGAGGTCATTATTGAGAGATCAGGACCTGGAGCTGTTCCTTCCTATTTCTCAGTCTAAGCAGAAGGTAGCAAGTTCAGGCATCATAACAGAGTCCCCTAGGTGTCAATGCAGGCAAAAGGAATGTGCCTTTCTGGATCACACAGATTCCTCTGGCATTTCTCTGCCTCTGCTGCTGCTTCTCACTCAACAATTCTGCCTCTTCAAAGCTACCAGCTGTCTCTGTCACTGGGAGTATCCACCCGGTCTCTCTCTTCCCCTTCTCTGTCTTCCCATCACACAAAGAATGTTTGTTAACTAGAAGCTTTTTGTAGTAGGGGAGTAAGGTCATGTGGTTGAAGCCACCCCCCCCATCAGCCCCTTCAGATGCCTGGGGCTCCAGACATTTTTAAGATCAAAATGGGGGGAGGGGAATCAAACCACTTTTTGAAGATGACATGCCAAGCTTCCTTTGGAGTGTCAATGTTCCTCTCCACCCACTGCCCCAGGCTGTGTCTGACCCAGCTTTTTATATACCTTACACTCTGGAACATTTCCTAAAATATATATGCACTTTAAATCAAAAGTCAGCATTGCCAATGTTCTCCTGCGCAGAACTTGGCTGTCCATACATTCCATGGCCTCTAGCTTTGAGAAGAGGATTGGAAAGGTAGTAGAGAACCTCAGCGTTTAAAGCAGTCTCTCCCATTCAGAGCCATAAACTGGGAATTTTTCTACTTGGGAGCAAGCATTGTAAACCACACTAGTGCCAAACAGGATGAAATGCACCCCCAACTAAATCAGGGAGAGGGGTGAGAATAGGACCAGAGGACAGTGGGGGAAGAGCTCACACTCACTTTACCCCATAGCTTTCTATTAAGTTATTATAGCTGATGAGGTACCAAGCTCTGTTGTTTCTATGCTGCCAAAGGATGCCAGGTTCAGTCAGAATCCTAAATTTTCTCTCTTGGTCAGAAACTTACCATCCTTACGGCTCTGCTCTCACCCCTGCCACCTACTATGTGTGACCTTGGGCAAGGTACTTTGTCTCTGAGCCTCAGTTTCTCCATCTGTAAAATAAGGAGGTTGCAACTGATGGGGTTGGGATCTGGACCCCAGAAAGGAAAAGCCTTCGACTTTCCCACATGGCCAAATCTCTGGTATTCACCTAAGGCTATAATCTCATCAAGTGACCTTTCATTGTGGCTACACCCAATCTCCCCTCCTTTGTCTTACCTCCCTATGTATGGCCCCTGGCCATTTCCCACCCTTAATCCTAGTTAGGCTCCATTCTCCCTTGTCCAGGTCCCAGGAGTTCTGTTCACCCCAGCCTACTGTTCATTCCTAGGTCCCTCCCACAGTTTTTATGTATATAAGGTCCACCTTGTCTCCATTAAGATGCTTAGATTCTTATAATCTACCTATGGCTTAGATTCTTAAAATCTAGCCACTGCTCAGATTCTTATAATCTAGCCACTGCTCACTCATGTTCAGACTCCTTAAGAGTCTGCCCAATATGATGGATGTTCTAATAAACCCTGTCTTTGGCTGAAAGAAGGCTTGGGTTGAATTCTTTTGGGCAGGACCCATGTGTTGTGATTTGGGGGTCCCAGCACCCCTGAACCCCTAAACTGCATCAGAACTAGATATGAGAAGGCTGGGTGTTGTAGAATAGAATGTTGACTTTGAATCCTGCCTAGACATTTACTGTGTGACTCTGGACAAGTCATTTAACTGCCCTGAACCTCACTTTCTTTGTTGAATGAGGGCATTGGACTCAGTGGCTTCTAAGATTTCTTCCAGCTCTAACTCTATGACACTGTGATCTTCAAGGTCCCTTCCTGATCTGATAGCCTATGATTATGACCTGGATATTAGCTCTTTCACCCCAGTCCTGGCAAAATGTTTGCTTCTAGGAGAAGTACATCATTCCCTCCCTCCAAGTTACAGTTTTGGATTCCATGCCTCCTTACTCCAACTACATGTGTTGAAACTGACTTGTTAATGGCACCCCTTCTGGTACAATGAGCATCAGAGGCCTGGAGGAAGTTACTTGCCTGAGATCATTGGATCATAGGCTCATAATTTTGGAGTTGGAAGGGACCTTAGAGGCCATAAAGTCCAACTTCCTCATTTTATGGATGAGGAAACTGAGGCTTTCAAAGAAGCTAAGGTAGCTTGCTCATGGCTGCACAACTAGTTAATAGCAGAGCTGGGACAAGAAGTCAAGACTCCTGACTCCCAACTCAGTGTTTTCCCCAGGTCTACAATGTTGTTATCCTGGAAGGATTCACAAAAGCTCCAAACTCTGACTGGGGTCTCTTATTATGCCAGAGATTCTAAGTAGAGATGATTAGGCCAGACCAAGAAAAAAAAAAAGAGAGAAGGATCAATGTCTTCTTAAATCTTTCCCAAAGGTTTCAACTCTTCTGGAACGGTTGCCTTCCCCATCGGTCCCCTGTCTCCAGTTTTCCTAATTGTCTCAAGCCCCAGCATTCATAAATGCCTCAGTGCTTCAGAAATTTATCAGCAAATTTGTATTAAGGGAAAAAGGCATGATAAAGAAGAAATCATGAAAATCAATGAAGTCATTCAATCAATAAACTTCTAATGAGCACTTGTTAATTGTTTAGCACAGTGGTAGATGAAGTGGAGGTATTATGCAAGAGAAGTCTAAAATACAGTGGCTACCCTCAAGCGGCTTCTTCTATGTTTAGAGATTTACAAGTATCACACATGAAACAATTCAGGGATAGTGTACTTGAAGGATCTACACCATCAGACTGTATCATCTCTCCAGGTACCCATTGTAATCTGTTATGACTTGATAGATGGTCTTTGAAAGTTATTTTTCTGGGAAGAGATCACTTAGGGGTCCACCTGGTGAGGAGCCCTTTCTACTCAGGTAGGCTGGTTCTCAAACAACAGACACACGGTCTAGTGCTAGTTACTAAGGCAGAGCTACTAAAGATATAACATTAACCCCAAGGAGGTTAAAGACGCAGATATAGCAGTGCTTTTTATGGTGGAAATGAACTGGAAACAAAATGGTTGCCTATCAACTGGAGAAGCTCTGAACAAAGTATGGTAGAAGAATTATATAATATAAGTAAAGACATATTACCAAGCCATAAGCAATGAAGAGCAAGGAGAATTCATTAGGGAATACTCGTATGAATTAAGGCAAAGTGAAGAAAGCATAATGAGAATAATTGTACCCAATGACTGATAATATAAGGAGAAAAGTGACCAAAATGCAATAAAATGCCAATCAATGCAGTGACCAATTGTCCAATTGTAATTTCACTGATGATAAAGTATACTTCCTCTCATGATGGAGGATTATGAGTTTAGAAGGAGGTGTATGATGTCAGTTGTAGATAAAGTGTTGATTTCTTTATTTAACCTCACCTCTTGGTTACAAAGGAAGTTTCTGTTGATGGGTGAGTGAGACAGGGAAAATTATGGAAAATGACCCCAATGTGAAAAGAAAAAACATTTATGAAAACTTTATATTAACTAGTGGTAGGGGGAGGGTGAAGCTTAAACAAAAAAAAAAAGCAAGAAAGCAGAGGAACTTAGGTTTGATGAAGCTGGCAAAGATTCAGTTATTTTAAAAGTATCAAGTCTGATATATAGTAAGCACTTAAAAAATGCATGTGTACAGACTGATTACCATTGACTAGGCACTGTGCTAAAAGTCTAGTTGGGGCAGGTAGGTGACATAGTAGGTAGGAGTCAGGAAGGCTTCCTGGTCTCAGACAGAACTAAGATTGGGAAAACCAGTTTAGTGGGCTGTTGTAGTAAGTAGTACAGGCATAAAGTGATCAAAAGGAAGAAGGGAAGAAGAAGAAACAGAGAATAAAAATCTATCAAGTTCCTACTATGTGCAAGGCACTGTGCTACATACTTGACAAATATTGCAAATGACCAAGGCCAAAAATGGGGTGCTGATAGTGGGCTTGGAGGAGCAGAAGTGAATCGCAGTGACATTTCCAAAGGAAAAATGGAATGATCTTGGGGACAAATTGTCAAGAAAGAAGGTGAAGGCGAGGGAGGGGTCATGTTGAAACTATGACTTTTTCTTAGAGACAGACCATCTCTCTGAGCTGAACTGTAGTGAGAAAATGATTTCCCAGCCAGAAACGAGAGGTTCCAAACTATTGATATTGTTATTATATGCTCTGGTAACTCTCAGCAAAACAGCATGTTGTATAATACAGGAAGCAGGGATGGAGGGGCCTCACAGGTGTTCACTTAGTGACACCCAGAAAAATCAAAATCGGAGAGCCTATTTAGATGCTGTGCTGTGCTGTGCTCTGCCCAGGGGAGGGCATCCCAGTGAGGTGGGGGGGGGGGTGCTGTCTTGGATCTGACCATGGAGGCTGATATTTTATCACAGGCGCTAATTGATTTTTTTTTTTTGTTATTCTGAACTTTATTCTGAGCAAATACCAAATAAAATGAGTATTTTACTATACATTTCAGAAGGGCAGGGGATTGTACATAAAACTGTGAAACTCCATTATGTAGAGATTGCTTTTCTTTTTAAATTGCTGGCCGCTCCTTACATGTGTTGTGTCTTACATATGTCATGTCTTAGTAATTCTTTTTTTTTTTTTTTGAGTTTTGATATTGGTAACTTCAGGGATGAGCCTAGTGCTTAGCTTTGATGCTTGAGAGAATAGAACTAGGTTGGGGTGTGTATGTGTGTGTGTGTGTTGGGGTAGGGGAAGAGAGACAAAAGGAGACCCTGCTTTCCCCTACCTCCAGTAGGCAGACAAATACCTGCTAGGCCAACTTACAGAGCAGAGTTTCTGGATGCAGGTACTTCTGTCTGGCCTTTCCTTCTGCCCCTCCCCCAAAGTACTAGCTACACCTGACTGTTCTGGAAGTGGTCTAGCCCTGGAGAAGACTTTGAGACAGTCACAGGGTGGTTTAATGGAAAGAGCCCTGGATTTGAAGTCTGGCTCCCACCTTTGTTTACTGTGTGACCTTGGGCAGGTCAATTAACTTCTCTGGGCCTCATTTTCCTCATTAGTACAACAAAGAGCTTAGACTCCATTCTCTCTGAGGTCCCTTCAAGGTCTCAATCTATGCTTCTATGATCCCAAGAAGGGCCCCTTTACCATAGTATAAAGAGATTTGCAGGGACAGTTGGGTGACTCAGTGTCTATCCACTGAGGATAGTGCCAGGAAATCTGGCTTTAGACACTTACCATCTGTGTTACCCTGGGCAAGTCATTTCACCCTGTGAAATGAACTGGAGAAGGGAATGGCAAACCACCCCAGTATGTCTGCCAAGACCCCAAAAGGGGTCATGAAGAGGCAGACACAACTGAAATGGAACAGCAAGCAATAACAACCATCATTGTCCCCCTACTCCACCCCCCATAACCACTCAGGGTTGCTATGAAGATCAAAGGGGTTAATATTTGTAACATACTTAGCTCAGTGCTTGATACATAGTAGGTGCTTAATAAATGCTTATTTCCTTCCTTCCATTAGAATATGAACTTCTTGAGGGCAGGGATAGTGTTTTTGCCTTTCTTTGCATTTGTTCCTAGACTTTAGCACCCGGCCAAGCAAAATAGGAAGCCCTAAGTCAATACTTGGCAATTGACTTAAAGAGATGCTCAGGTCATTAGGAGGTTAAGTGACTTGCCCAAGGTCACACAACCTGTTTGAGTGAAAAGCAAGACTCAGAAAGAGATCTTCCTGACTAAATAGCCAGTGTAGACAGATTTTAAGGGATCTTGAAAGTCAAGCAGATTTCCTAGGCAATGGAAATGCTCAAGGAGAGGTCAGATGATGATCTGTCTCATAGAGGAGATTCCTGTATTCGTCAGAAGGTTGGACTAGGTAACCTCTAATCTTCCTTCAGACTCTAAGATCCTACGAATTTAAGTTGGATGTAGCAAGCAATCTGGATCCATAGAAGGTTCTGTGCAGACATGGAATGACATAGTAAAAAAAAAAAAAAAAAAAGCTTGTTTCAGGATAATAAGCGGAATGGTATCTTCCTTATAACCCTAACTTGAAGCTATGTAATACAGCAGCAGATCCCGGGGATCCTCCCGTCCCCTCTACACACTGACCTATGGAGACTTTGAATTAACCAGCATAGTGTAGTGGAAAAAACCCTGTCTCCTGAGACTGAAGAGGTAGGTTCAGACCCTGCCTCTTGCTTACTACCTCTGTGACCTTGGGAAAGTCACTTCAATCTCTTCAGACTTCAATTAGTTTATCTATAAAATGAGGGGTTTGAAATAATGCTAAAGTCTCCAAGGTGTAGGTCCCCATGGATAGCCAGTAAAACCAACACTTTCTTATTCAGGCTCTAATTCCCTTGGGAGTCACCCTCCTTCTTTGGTCTTCAGTTCCTCACCTAGTCAGCATTTCCTTTTTTTACTCTCTGCATTCCTTTTTCTCTCTATCCCTCTCTTCTTAGAGGATGACTCATAGTGTCTACAAAGTCCTTTCCCAGCCCCGTGGTGCTGCTGAGGAGACAGGCACTATATAAATGCTAAACAGAATATGCCCAGTCTGTCTTGGGGATAAATAGAACATCAGGTCACACTGTCAATCCAGTACCTTTCATGAGCATAGGCACTTCTCAGATAGAAGGGGGAAAAATGTCAGTGTCTTCTCTCCATTCAATTTAGCACTTCACTCTCAATATTGTTGGTAGGGTAGTGTGTGTGTGTGTGTGTGTGTGTGTGTGTGTGTGTGTGTATTTTACAGAACTTTTTTTTTGAAGTATTTTGATTTGCATCATTCCATCCCTTTCTTCTAAAGGGCTTTCTTTCTATAGCATTTTGCATGTGATCTGCTTCCTCCCAAGTCTAATATCTGACTATATCTATATCTATATCTATATCTATATCTATATCTATATCTATATCTATATCTATATCTATATCTATATCTATATCTATATCTAT
>NW_020954576.1:44072444-44131674 GCF_900497805.2 Vombatus ursinus
TCTATATCTATATCTATATCTATATCTATATCTATATCTATATCTATCTGGATACTGACATAATTGACCAATGTGAAGATCTCTTTTCCCAGTCCCACAAGAACGCCCAGACTTGGGGGAGAGGAGACAGAGGGTAGGAAGAGAAGGTGTGTGATTTGTTCCCATTGACCAAACCAACCCCAGGTCATTCACAATCTGAGAGATACTGGGAAGATTGACTAGTTCTAGGACTAACCTATGGCTTTGAGTAGGGTAGACCCAGATGTTAGCTCAGTTCAGAGATAGGACCAAGCTAGAGTATACTTTTTGGCTGCTACGTGGCAGAGAAGACAGACTGTTAAGCCTGGAGTCAGGAAGACTGATCTTCCTGAGTTCAAATCTAGCCGCAGACACTTACTAGCTGTATTACCCCGGGCAAATCAGTTCACCCTGTTTGCCTCAGCTTCCTCATCTGTAAAATGAGCTGGAGAAGGAAATGGCAAACCACTCCAGAGTCTTTGCCAAGAAAACCCCAAATGGGGTCATGAAGAGTCTGACACAACTGAAATGACCTAACAGCCTCAGAGAACACTTTGGACTTTGGATAAGTCTAGGAGATGACTTTTCGTGTAAGCTGAATGTGTATAATGTGTATATATACATGTAGGCTCATATATGTATATATACACATATGTATGTGTGTGTACAACATATTTATGTGCCTTGTATTTACATTTTTTGCATGCTGTTTTCCCCATTAGAATGTGAGCTTTGAGAGCAAATTCCTTTATTTTGCTTTTCTTCTCTTCTTCAGCACTTAGCACAGTGCCTAGCAAATAGACTTTTGATAAATGCTAGTTAACTGATTGAACTGACCAGGTAAGAACATATATTAAAGCCCTTGTCTGTCTCTCCACACGCATGTGGAGAATGAGTATGAAACTGGCAGGAAGGAGTGTGTCATACTGAAGAAACATGGTCTCTGTTCTAAAGGATCTTCCAGTTTAATAGAGGGAACAGTCCCCAACAACATGGTTTTTAGTCAAGTGAGGAAGATAAATCCCACATACATGAAAGCAACTTCCGTTAGATTTAAAAATCAACACACCAAAAAGTTACTGAATGTCTATATACTAGATCCTTTAGAGTGCCATTCCTTTCCCATTGTGATTGTGAGGGGCAAGGGGAATCCTTAGACTCCCAGGATGTCAGAGTTGGAAAGGACCCTAGAGATCCTCTAGTCAAACCTTTCATTTTACATAAGAGGAAACTGAGTCCCAGTAAGGGAAGCAACTTTCCACATACCTAGTCAGTCAGACGGGCTGACATAATAAAAGACAACTTGGAACAGTGAATAGAAATGCTGGTCTTGGGGTCAGGAGACCTTGGTTTCAAATCCTAATAATTGTGTGACCATGGGCAAGTCACTAAACTCTCCAAGACTCAGTTTCTTTTTCTATTAAATGGGAAGAATCATCATCATCATCATTATCATCATCATTATCATCATCATTATTGCTTTAGTCCTTGTCTTTTCGGGTTGTTGTGAGATTCAGATGAGATAATGTTTGTGAATAAAGCACTTTGCAAACCTTGAACCCTTTGGAGTCAGAAGATATCACTCAAATATTTCCTACCTCGGTGACCTGGACATGTCCTTTAACTTCTTTTTGAATTTTTCCTTATCTGTAAAATGAGGAGGTTGTGCCTGTTGACCCCTAAGGTCCCTTCCACCTCTCAATCTGGGATCCTGGGATTCTTACAAGTTATTGTTGAAAGGGAGCATAGGTAGCTGAGTAGAGAACTTGCCTTGAGTAGAGAGCCTTCATTGCAGGGCTGTCTTTGACACTTAAGGGACTGTAGAACCATGGATAAATAAATGTCTTAACCCCTGTGTGCTCTAGACTTCTCTAAGGTGATAAATTGCAGACAAGTTGATATCTGAAACTATAGAGTGGGCTTCCCCACACTGGTGAAATTTGAAGGAGGATTTGAAGTCAGGCAAGAATAATTTATTATTATTAATTATTATGTATTATATTATTATAATATATTATAATAATTAATAATAGCTAGTATGTATGTAGTGTTTCACAAATATTATCTCATTTCATCCTCATAACAACCCTGGGAGGTAGGTCCTATTGTTATCTCCATTTTACAGATGTGGCAACTGAGGCAGGTGATGATGATTAAGTGACTTGCTTAAGGTTGTATAGCTTACGGTGTCTCAGGAGGGATCTAAACTCAGGTTCTTCTAAGTCTTGGTCCTGCACTCCATTCACTATAGCATTTAGCTGTTATAATAACCTTAAATACTTTGGCCACCTAATGAGAAGATAAGACTCATTGGAAAAGACCTTGATGTTGGGAAAAATTGAAGGCAAAAGGAGAAGGGGATGGCAGAGGATGAGATTGATAGTGTTGTGGGAACAATGATCATGATTTTGGACAGACTTCAGGAGATGGTGGAGGTTAGAAGAGCCTGGTGTGTTATATGGTCCAAGGGGTCACAAACAGTCAGACAACTGAACGAATGAACAATAACAAAAATACCCTTACTATGTGCAAGGCACTGTTTGAAACACTGAAGATACAGAGAAAGGCAAAATTACAGTTTCTTTTCTCAAGGGCTCACATTCCAATGGGGGCGACAACATGCAAATAATTACATTTACCAGAAAATACACAGAAAGTAGGTAGGAGGTAATCTCAGAGGCAAGACAGAGTCAGGGCTAGAACTCATGGTTCCTGACTCCTAGGCAATTTAATATACATACATACATACATACATGTGTGTTTGTGTGTGTGTGTGTGTGTGTGTGTGTGTGTGTGCATGGGTATGTGTATAATAGCTGAGCCACACCTGCCTCTCCCAATCTAGAAGAGGAAATTGGGACAAGGAAATATTTCCTTGCTGGATAATAATGGCAGCTGGGTGTTGCGATGGAGAGAGGCTTGGACTGGTAGTCAGGAAGACCTGATTTTGAATCCTGTCTCAGACCCTTAATAGCTGCATGACCCTGAGGAAATCACTGAACCCTCTGCAGCCTCAGTTTACTCTTCTGTAAATGTGGATAATAACACCCGCTTCACAAGATTGCTGTGAAGACTAACTGAAATAATGCATATGCCGAGCGCTTTGCAAACCTTAGTTTATTAAGACTCCTCAGGGAGCATCAAACACTGGGACAGAAGAAGGGCCAGATCCCCTCCGGGTGCGATCTCATTTAGGGGTTTGGGTTGTGGGACCAGGGAGACCCCTGCTGCGTTCCAGTTGAAGGAGCCTGGGCCGCTAAGCCCTCCCTGAGTCCTTCCTTCAGATGTTGTTGTTGCGCTGTGGCCTTCTCATCGCCTTGTCCTGACAATGGTCGTAAATAACTGCGGTGCTGTAGAGAAATCATTTTAACAGCAGAGAGTCAAATAAATACATTAGACTTGACAGCTTAACTACGCAGAATCCATTTGTATGGGGCGGCCATCGGCTTCTAGGGACCTCAGGTCCCCATATTGACCACAAGAGGGCGCTCAGAGCTCAGTTTGCACAGGTACTGCAACTTCCCCCATGCCCATCTTACACATGCATTCTCCACACTCACCGCAGCCTGCCTTGGGCAGCACTTTCAAATTCAAACTCATTGAGGGGATTAATAAGGGAAAGAAAACACACATACACATTCCTTTTTCTCTCGCCTGAGGGTGGTTTTGTGTGTGTGTGTGTGGGGGGCATGGGCAATCAAGGAGAATGGATAATAAGTAATAACACATCTATGTAGTGTCTTACCCCATTCTAGCCCTTTGAGATAAGTAGCAAAATATTATCATCCTCATTTTAAACATACAATATCACATATACACATGTACAATGTACATAATATATGTTTTATATATACGTATGTGTGTCTATATATGCGTACATGTATGTCCATAGATAATTCTTTCATCCTTCAATTCCTGTTGAGTCAGTTTCTATTCCCAGAGGTCACAGGGTATCTCACCGTCTGGAACTCATCAGGGCTGTACAGGAGTTTGCCGTTGCTCTTGCTATGACCAAACTTCTCATTCCTTCAGCCAGGGGCACCCCACCTCTATGGCTCTATGGTCAGACTGGGAAGCACAGAACAATGTGGAATGCAAAGCAAAAGCAATGTATGCCGTCCAGCAGGCCAGCACCCAGAGTGATTTGGGCTTACTTGTGTCTCTTCTCCCCAGCCTGAACCTCCAACCCATAAGATAGATGCAAGGCTAAAATACTAACTTGATGCCTCTTCTCCCAAACCCACAACCTCTGCATAGCCCTGATATCCAAAGGGGCCCCATGTGGTACTGATAACCCTTAAAGGCCTTTAGAGGGAAACAAAGTGCTGATGAATACATAAACCTGGGCGCTGATGAAATCTCATTGAGTTAGACTCTTTTGACTTTAAGTAGAATGCCCTCTTCCTCCTGTTTTACTGTTCCTCTGAACCTCCTCAGAATCAGGCCCTGGTGACGCAAGGAATTTCAGTTCGTGGTTGTATAGGTTCCCAGGAGACTTATCTATCTCTTTTCCTTTCTGAGGCTTGGGTTTCAGGGGGCACATTTGACAAGCTCCATACTTTTCTTGGGGGAAGGTTAGGAACTTTGGATAACAGTTGTCCAAATTCCAGTGAACAAGGGTCTTTCTGTTCCTGAAGATCCAATTAATCCCCTTGCTAAGAGTCCAAGACCTCATGATTCAAAGAGTGATCTTTCATGTATGTCAACAATGATGGCAGGCTTTTGAATTTTGACTCACAAAGGTCTTTAAAAGAGACTTTTGCTACTTACCTAAAGTGGGAAATGATAAGAACTCAGTAAGGTGAATAGATAGCAGTTTCTTTTATAGGACCTCAGTGTACTGTAATATAAAAAAAAAAATTGGATAGGAGTTCAGATTTTGACTCTGCAACTTGCTATCTGTGGGGTTTTAAGTCACTTCCTCTTTCTGGGCTCCAGTTTCTTCATTTGTAAAAGGAGAGGAATAGATACGCTCTCACTTCCTTTTCAATACTAAATTTGCTGATCCCTTTGTTTGTAGGCTCTCAGCAAGGGTATAAGCTCCTATAAAGCAAGGACTGTGTGTGTGTGTGTGTGTGTGTGTGTTCCTGATCTGGAAGCTGAAGTTCATTAATGGCACAGGAAATTGCTAGTGGGAAAACTTTCTCCACAAATGTAGATCAACAATTCCTCTGTAGTTTACAGCCTTAGAGAGTTGCTTGGGGCCAATTAGTCAAGGGGTCAGCATGCATCAGAGGTAGCACTTGAACCTGGGTCTTCCTCACTCTAAGATTAGGGTTCTGTCCGCTCTACCATACTGTTTCTCATTATCTCATGTTGTTATCCAGTCACTTTTCATCATGTCTGAGTTGTGGGGTCTCTATTTGGGGTTTTCTTGGCAAAGATACTGGAATGGTTTGCCTCTCCTTCTCTAGCTCATGTTACAGATGAGGACATGGAGAAGTGGTAAGTAGTAGAATGGGTGAATAAGAGATTATGCAATTCTCTGTCCCACAGAGCTCAACAAACAGAATGAACATCTATATTTTAGAACTGGGTTATATACAGTGGTGTGCTGGTGAATGTTTAACAACCGACTTTCTGGAAAATAATGTATACACAATGCACTAAGGTTTAATCTGCATTATTTATGCTTTCTTAATTCTAGACAATCAATTAAACAATAAATCAGGCCCTGATTTCTAGCATTGGTGATTTCAGAGGTGCAAATGATTATACTGAAAATTTAACAGTTGACTCTCATGAGCCAGTATGAGCTGGCTCCCACACACTCTCATACACAATTCTGCATGGAAACAGCAGAATAGCTGAAATGACTCTTAGAGGTTTGCTACATCCCTATTTTGTTTGATTCCTAAAGGTTTAGTGTTTCCAGGGGGATAATAAGAGTAATATAATTAGAGCAGCAACACGTATGTATCTTGGATGCATTCCCTCCTCCCCATGTCTACCTTGGTCTTCATTTTCTTTCCATTTTTCTCTTGACTATTCCTCATATCATTCTTTTAAAAAAATTAATTTTTAAAATTTTACTTATTTTATTTTTATTTTATGGAATAAAACAAGCATTCCCAAAACATAGTAGAATAAAAGAAAGATGATTGCAGTCTTAACTGTAAATATGTTATGTACAACTTGCTATTCCTTTTAAAGATATAATAAAGTTATGTTAACTTTTTCTTGTTTTTTTTTTCCTTTTTTTCTTCTCTCCCCCCTCTGTAGAGATGGCTGCCATTAAACACAAATACACACACACCTATATGTTTAGTCTGGTACTCAATAAATATTTATTAAATGCCTACCATGTGCCAGGCACTGTGCTAAGTATTGAAGATACAAAGAAAGGCAGAAGATGGTCCCTGATTTTAAGAAGCTCACAGTTTAATGATGGGGGAAACAACTCAAAAACAACTCTATACAAACAAGATATATACAGGATAAATTGGAGGTAATCAACAGAGGGAAAACACTAGCATTAAAGGGAATCAGAAATGGCTTCTTGTAGAAGATGGGATTTTATCTGGGACTTGAAAGAAGCCAAGAAAGCCAGGAGGCAGAGATGAGCAGGAAGAGTTTTCCAGGCTTGGGACACAGCCAGAGAAAATGCCTGGAGCTTGAAAAGAAATGGAGTGTCTTGTGAAACAGTGAGGAGGCCAGTGTCACTGGGTCGCATGTATATGGAGAAGAAGGGGAAGGGAAAGAACTTAGAAGAGCTTCAGACTTCAGCCTCTCCCTAACTAAAAATAAAAAAAAAAAATGACCTTCAATTTCACCTTCTTCAGGAAAGTCATTTGGCGGTACACTCCCCCTCCTTCCCCTTGAGACTAAAAGAAAAAAATATATAGTTTTAAAAGCAAAGAGGGAAAAGAGAGAGAGAAGGGGGGAAAGAAAAAAAAAATTATCTGCTTCCCAACATTTTGTTCTTTGCCATTTAAACTTCTGGAGGCAAAAACCATACAATCTGTACGTTTTGTATCATGCTTGCTTCCTTATGGGAATTTCAGAAATTGATGATGGTAACCAAGCACATTTCTTGTAAGTCCTCAGACATCCAGTCTTTATTGCTTTATAAAGTCTGCTCAGGGCGTAGATGAAATGAATCTGGTGAGATTTCTCCCATTCAGCAAATTCTCTCTCAGAATATAAGCTAGGCCCATTACATAAGCCTGCACTCTGAAGTAACAATGTAGGTGGCCCACCATGATGAATAAGGCTGAGAGCCATTGGATAAAGTGGAGATCTTGTGGGTTCTGGAGTGGTGAGTTCTGGAGTGGTTCAGGAGACCAGGCCTCAGTGGTGCTGCAATTGAAATGGAAGACCTAGGTCTGAATCCGACTCTGTTTCCTACTACTTGTATGATCTTCAGAAATTTATTTAATCTCTCTGAGTTTCAACTTTCTCGAATGAGGATGCCAGGTTTAATGACCTCTAAGGTTGTTCCTAGCCCTACATCCATAATCTTATGAATCCTGTGGGTCTGCTGGAAGGAAAAGAGTCTTTAATAGAGAAATCATGGTAGAGTAAGCACTGGCTTTGGGGGACAAGAGACCTGGGTCCTAGTCCTGGCTCTGCCACATACTGACTAGAATTCTAACATTTCCAACCCTCAGTTTCCCTATCTATAATATGGGAATAATAATGCTTAGTATCTACTTCACAAGGCTCTTGTGGGAATCAAATGAAGTAATAATGTATATAAGTGCTATATAAATGTTAGCTATTATTGATTAAAGAGCCATCTGGAAAACTTGTCCCAATAAAAATAATAATAAGTAACATTTATATATTGCTTGCTATGTGCCAGGAACTGTGCCAAGTGCTTTACAATTATTATCTCATTCGACCCTCACAACAGCCCTGGGCGGTAGGTGTTATTATTACCTTCATTTTGCAGTTGAGGAAACTGAGGCAAACAGAGATTAAATAACTTGTCTGTGGTCACAAAGCTAGTAAGGGTGTGTGATAGGATTTGAACCCAGATTCACCTGACTCCGGGTGGACTTTATCTAATGAACTACCAGAGACCTGCCCCTGGCTTTCTCTGCTGTTTGCTTCCAAAAAAAAAAAAAAACCAATCAGAAAAGTTGAAATTTTCTTCATGATCTCTTCTTCAGCTTGATCATAAATAAATGCAACCCATAAATGCTATAGATGCTTGAGAATGTCTGATATGAGAGTTACAGAAATTTCTTGTTCTATTTAATTGAAGTACTAATCCTCCTTCACTCTCCCCCATATCTGGGTAGCCACACACATGGACATATTTTATTGGCAGCCAAAGTCAGTTTTGGCTAGCAATTCATCAGATCGTAGATTTAGAGCTGACCTAAACATCTGAGACCATCATTCTAAGCCCCTCGATTTACAGATGAAGAAACTGAGACTCAAAGAGAATGTGACTTGACCAGAGTCTCATAGCTTGTGCGTGTCTGAGGTAAGACTTTTATCCAAGTCTTTCTAGCTCAGTGCCCTACTTTCTATATCCAAAGAGATGAAGATCTAGGTAAGATAACTTAATATCAACTTTTTACTATCAAAACTAATAATACACTGACAGCATATATGGTCTTGTATGACATAGCCACTGTGAATAAATAAATCATAATAAATTGTACAAATAGGTTAAGAAAAATCCCATGTGCCTATGAATAGATATAAGCCTTATAATGTATACTTAGTTCAGGACAATTTCTTAGGTGCCTAGTGGCTGCATCTTATGGTTCATTAATCATTATGGCTATTTCTATCAACATGTGGGTCAAGTCAAACTAGTTTGCATCATTGCAAAATATTGCAATTGACTTTTTATGCTGATTTTGTGAAATATAAATTCTGATCATCTGTAACCCACACCATAATGCAATGCATCATCACCTGCATGCAAAGTGTCTGTAGGACCTCAAAACTCAAGCTTGGACCAATGGCTCCAGGTGGTAAGAAAATGCCCTCAAACATTCCAGAACATTCTAGAATATACTATAAACAAATAGATCAGTTAAAGATGCTATCTTTCTGATCCGGTATTGGCCTTCTTCTCTCTCACCTCCCTCCACCATCTGACCCCAAACTCTTATTTTAATCGGTTCTTCCTTGAACATGCTTTGATGGACCTACTCTCTCTAGGAAAAAAGATCCTAGTAGGTTCTTGTCTGGGAGTAGGGAACAGATCCCATCTCCTTGACCCAGACTAGAAAGGGCTTGGTGCTCAATCTGCTGGTGACCAGAAGCAGACTCTTTGCCCTTCAAGCTGCTGAGGTCTTTGAGTGACTAGTTTAACTGCCAGAGGTCATGGAGAGAATTAGCAGGGCTATTAATGGAGTCTGTCCTTTTGTTGACTTCCTAGGACATTGGTCAGTTGTTGCAGGATATTGGTGAGGCTTGCTGCAATAAATGATGTTTGTTCATTGATTTGTTTAAACTTATGTGGCCCGTGTACAACTCATATGTGGATGCACACGGATTAGGTTATTCAGACCTTGAGCGTATTTTCAATTTACAATTTAACTCATCATCTGCCTTAGTTCACTCTGTCTCTCCTGACTTAAAACAAAACAAAATAAAACAAACAAATAAAAAAAAACTGGGAGCTTCTAAGGTCAACTAAATTCAGTTTTCACCTTGCTTATATACCAGGCAAATAACAGACATTGAGCTAGTAAAATATTTAATCACAGAATCTCAGAATCACAAGGTCATTCAATTCAATCCATAGTTGAACAAGAATTCTCTCTATCCTAGGAGTTCTTAAATTTTTTGGTGTCACAGACCCCTTTGGTAACAGTCTGAAACCTATAGCCCCTTCTCAGGATAATGTTTTTTAAATGCATAAAATACATAGGATTACAAAGCAAATCAATGATATTGAAAAACAGATATCCAAGTATTTAAAAAACCAAATGCTCAGGTTAAAAACTCTCTCAGTCTTCATCAGTGCTAATAAGTAGCCAACCAACCTTTGCTTGAAGGTCTTCACTTAAGGAGAATCCGGTGTGGTCTGGGAAATATCTATTACACTTTCAAATAGCTCTAAGAGTCGGGACAGAATCTTTAGAATGCATCAATAGAAAATCTATCCCATCACTTATTCTTGAATAAGTGCCCTGTCCACCTTTTCCCACCAGAGTATATTACAAAAGAAGTCCCTCTAAGTACCTAATTGGGAAGAGTATGTCAAAGACCCTGTCATGACCAGAGCAAAGGTTGGGAAACTTCACCTATGTGGTATCTAGATCCCTGTTTGGCTACTCCACTGGTCTTCACAGTTTCAATCACTATGGGAGGTCTCTCTTTTTCCCTGTCCTTATCTCTACCCTTGCTCCCCAGAACTCTTTAGTATGCTTTCTGAGTTGGCAAGAATGCTGCACCAAAGCTTAATGAATGATTCTTAAGTGCCCTATGTCAGGCACTGTGCTAAAAACTGAGGATGCAGATATGAAATATAAACAGTCCTTGTCCTCATGGAAATACATTATAATAGAAATGACATGTGGAGTGGTGACCAAGGAAAGAAGTGACTGTGGAATCACAAGGATGCTGAGTTGACCCATGGGCCAGATAATTGATTCCCCCTTTCCAAGAACAATGGTAACACGGTAGTTTTGACTTAAACCTAGAGGAAGAGGTGGAAAACAGGTAAGGGAGGAGAGGAGCAGGGCAGATGGCAAGAAGACCAGGGTGGAAGACTGGAAGTAATGTGAAGCAAGATTTGATTTGGTGATTTAGTTCTGGCTAGATAGAGTAAGTCAGTTGATAATGTTGGCTTGACTTTTTGGTGATGGGTCATGCTACAATCGCTCCATCATTTTTTCCTAGGCTTGAGCTGCATAGTTCCATGATACAGTAGACGTTGCCATGGATTTGGAGTCATAAATCATTGGTTCACAGTCCACCAGGCCTGCTGCTTATTACCTGCTCGACTTCAGGTAATTCACTTAAGCTCACATATATTTGGTCTCATCATAGATAAAGTGAGGGGGTTGGATGAGATGACTTCCAAGATCTCTTCTGGTTTTTGATCCTATAGTCCTTTGTATAATCAGACCTAGACCTCCCTAGAGGCAAAAGACCTAAATTCAGATCTGGTCTCAGATACTTATTAGGTGTGTGACTCTGGGCAAGTGACTTAACTTCTACTTGCCCCTATTTTCTCAACTGCAGAATGAGGATAAAAAAAAATAATACCTCCCTTTTATAATTGTTGTGAGGATCAAATAAGATAATATTTGTAAAGCACTTAGCACAGTGCCTAGCACCTAGTCAACACTTAATAAATGCTTGTTTCCTTTCCTCCCTCTTTCTCTCCCTCTCTCCCTCCTTCTCTCCCTCCTTCCTTCTTTCTCTTTCCCTTCTTCGTTCTTTCCCTCTTTCCCTTCTTCCTTCTTTCCCTCTTTCCCTTCTTCCTTCCCTCTCTCCTTCCCTCCTTCCCTCTCTCCCTAGCTCCTTCCTTCCCTCCCATACCTTGGGGCCTAAGATCTCACAGGAAAAGTAGTCTGTTTCTTATCAGATATGCTTCTGTTTTACTTACTTGAATAAGCATACATATCTATTTGTTCACTAATAGGAGTAAAGGTAATGGGAATAGTAGAAAAGAGCCCTGAATTCAAGGATTTAGGAAGTATGTTATGGCTTGAATTCTGTCACTAACTGAGGAAAGAACCCATGCTCTGGGTTGTCATATGTGATCTTGCAAACATGACCATCTTCTTTCTCTGTGCCTCCTTTTATAAGTTTTCTTCTTTATAAATTGAAGAGGTTAGACTGACTAATCACTAAGGTTCCTTTCAACTCTAATAATCTGTAGTTCTAATTTGCATTATTGCTGTGATTTCTTTTTCATATGCAAACCAATTAGTGTCTGAAGATCCAGAGAAAACAGTGTCATACAAGCAAAACTCAAGAGAGGGAGTTATTTTAGAAATAAGAAATAAGATCAGGAATTATTAACTACATATTGAGCAATGAATTTAAGGTACTTCTGGACAAATGCAGAGTTTTTATGTTGATTTCACATCTCATTTTGAGAAAGCACATCATTTGGGATGCCACCTAGTGTGGAAAAATAGTTTTGCAATTCCCTCGGATGCGGGGAAAGAGGAATAACTTCATTTGTTCCAACAATATTGCTATGGGCAAGGCCATGGGAGTGCTGGCAGAGATGCAAAGATAAAAATAAGGTACAAAGCCACGCTATACGGTCCCTGAGAATTTCTATCAGCACAAGGTACTGCTTGTCAGAAGCATTGGGGCAATAAGACAGAGAAACAGAGGAGAGAAAGAGACACATAGAGAAACACAGGAGAGAGACACAGGAGGGATGGAGAAATGAGAAAGAGAGAAACACAGAGAGAGACAGACAGAGAGACAGAGACACAGAGAGATAGATACAGGACAGATGGAGAGAGAAACAGAAGGGGGGGAGAGAAGGGGAGAAGAAGTGGGACTGGGAAGAAGAGGGAGAGGGGATATCACTTTTGCCTACCCCATTAGTCCACATTAGTCCACAGGCTCAGTCTCAGTCATGGCATTAGCAGCATCTCCTCAGTGTAAATCTTTCAAGCTCTGGGAGCCTTTTGGCACTGAGTAAGGATGACAACAGAAATGATGATTATTATTATAATAGTTTGTAAAAAGCTTTCTCAGGGACCACATATTATCTAAATTATCTCATTTGAACATCACAACAACTCTGTGAGACATATGCACTATAAATATCCCCATTTTAAGGAGAGGAAACTAAGGCTAAAATGTCAGACTCAGGATTTGAACCCAGGCCTCTCTGACTCCAAGACTTTATCAGTGAAGAAAATGATGATGGTGGATGATAATAAGTAATTATGATCCTAACACTGACATCACAGAATTTCAGAGTTGGACTGAGATGTCAGAGGCTTTCTGGTCTGACCCAATCCTGGAAAAGAATTTTCTTCACATCATACCTGATAAGCAGTTTTTTCCAATCTTTGCTTAAAGACCAGATTGCTTTCCAGCTTCTCATTCCTGCTTTCACTTAGTAACCATATAAAGTAACACACACACACATAGTATGGAGGCAGTTTAGAGAGTTACAAAGAAAATATAGAACCTGCCCCTGATAATTTGTAACCTGACCAGCAAAGGGATCCATACTGGGGGAGGGTAAATTGAAAGGGAGCACAGAGCACAGATGAGCTGGGATTAAGTTAAACAGAGGCAGGAAGGAAAAAGATTGAGAAAAGCAAAAAGTCTCGCAAAATAGCCATGTTTTCCAAGCTGTCAACCTTATTCTTTTCAGGGAGCATCGAACATTAAAATCATCTTTTAAGAACTGAAAAAAGAATAAAAACAAGAAGAAATCGGTGGGGAGAGTGTGCCTTACTCATCCCCCACATGCTGCCTAAGCAAATCTGTGCAATTTGGGCCTGAGTTAAGCAAAATCTTGAAACGATCTCTGATTTGTGTGTTTTAATTTTTAATTTTGCTTGCACTTTGATGGTTATGAGCAATGGTGGCAGCCCCTCACATTACCTGTTACCCACTCACCAATCCTACATACCTGTTATTCTGGTGTTGCCTTGCAGATACACACTGGAATTGTCAAGAAAAATAAAGTCAGCATGGGCGAAGCAGATTTGCTCCAGAGGCACAAAAAATGAAAAGCAGCTGGTAAACAGTGTCCTTTGGACCCTGGAAATAGGCCACTAGAACAGAGCGATCAGAGATGAAACTGTCTCCCATTCTAAGATTCTCTATGTATCCCAGGAAATGGGAGGACAAGCACTTCTAGAGCAAGGCACCTGAATTACTATGATCACATTACACAACACTCTCTGGAGAGAAAAAAAAAAAAAGACATGGTCTCCAAGCTCTGACCTGTGGTTTGTCGGAAAAATATTTTTGACTATTTGAGGATTTGTGTGCTAATGTCTATGGGTAGCTAAAGTCCATGGCTTCCCATTAAAGTAAAAAACATTTATCTGACCAGATGAAGCTACTCTAAGATTATTCCAAGAGCAAATGTCCTTTAGCTATTTTGTGCCTGATGTTTGTCTTACTGTAGTGTCTCTTATCTAGGGACTTCATGAAATTCCTGAAAATCAATACAAGAAGCTGGAGAGGAGATAGCAGAAATTAACAATAAGAACTGTGCTTTAAAAAAAATGAAGAAAACATCAATCAACTAGTATTTGATGAGCACCTACTATGTGCCCAGTATTGTGGAAAGTTTTAGAGGTCTGTAAAATAAATACAGCAGATTCAGTCCTTGCCCTTGAGAGCAGACTGGTGATGGGGCTGGGGTTGGGGAACTAAGCAGTATCTAGGACAACATAATATGGTATATAATCAAGTACCACAGTGCATGGTTTAGGATCCAAGTGTTTAGAGAAGGCTGATGAGGGCTGGAGTTTTCAGAAAAGGCACGACAGAAAAAAAATCACTTGAGTTAGGCCTCAAAAGGCCAGTAGAGATGTGGATAAGTGGAGAAAAGAGAAGTAAAGTGGAGTAGGCATTCAAAGCATGACATATGTGACATGTGTACCTTCACTAGCATGACTTTTCCTATTAATCCCTTGAAGGAAACAATCTCTTCTCTGTTTCCCAGAATGCCTAGAATGTGCACAAGAATTATTCAAGAAACAAAAATTAAAGTGACTTTAGTCATGCTGAGTAATCCTGAGCTAACTCAGGAGTTTTAAGAGGCAGCGTAGAATAGTAGAAAAGACTTGTCATAAAGTGCTGGGGTTTAATCCTGCCTCCAACCTTTATTTTCTCACCTTTTGCCCTTTCCTGGGATCCTGGGCTATCAAGGACTCATCTAGGCTGCTTGACTACTCATACAGCTTGGATGAGATGGGAGTCATAAATTCTCTTCCTTCTGGTGAGATGGAGGATCACTAGGCTTTACTATCTGTCCTGCCTCTGCCTCCTAAAGTCCTTTAGACCTTACAACCTGCCCAGACTTCCCACCATCCTAATTCTAGCACTGTCCTGCAATGTGCTGATAAAACTGGAGGACCCCTCAGTCTTCCTATATTCCCCTTAAAAATTCTGGACCTTTCTACCTAACCTATAACTGAATATATATAATATAAAGAGTGAGTTTTTCTGTAACCATGAACTGTCCTGATTTTTCTTTTTTTAATCCCCAGTGTTTCACCCAGTGCTTGATAAATAGTAATTAATATATACTTTTGACTAATTAATTCATAGCTATGGGACTAAGTAAGTCACTTAATCCCTCTAAGTATTAGTAACCTCATTTGGGGATAACCATGCCTATAAGTACCTACTTTACAGGATTCTTGGGCAATTTCAGATGAAATAATATATGTAAAGAACTTTGTAAGTCTTAAAGTAAAATATAAACCTGTGATATTATATATATATACATATATACATATATATACATATATATATACACATATATACATATATACATATATATATATACATATGTCATTGCAGACAATGATGATGTCTATCTTAATCATTCAATGATTGAGATCTCATCCTAGCCAAAGGAACGTCATAGGATCATTGATTTAGAACTTCATGGGACTTTAGGGATGGCCTAGACCAACTCCTTCATTTACAGTTGAGGAACAGAGGGCCACAGAAGTTAAGTGACTCAGTCAACATTACATAGGTAAGAAATACCAGATTAGGAACTTGAACCTTGGTTCGATGATTTTTCTCTGACTCCAAACCTATATTATGCTGCCTCCTATATTATGTGGAATTTGGCTTTATTTCACTACAGGTGGAGGCATTGTCTCAGTAATTTTATAGTTTTATAGGCAGGGGAATACTTTCTTGGTAATTTCATAGTCTTATTGACAGGTCACATTCTTTTCAGCTAATTCAGCTTTCCCATTTTCATGGCCATTCCTTATTGAGGGTAAACTATAACTTTGGTGGCATTTTCCAAAATGCCACCATGTTTTGATGTGGTACCATCTTCAGTCAATCAATAAACATTTATCAAGTGCCTACTATGAGCCAGACATTATGATAAGTGCTGGAATCTTAACAGCTAAGGACTCTGTTTCTAACACCATAAACTTGATTGACTTGATTGAATGAAAAATGTTTGTGTCAAGGAAGAAGACTACAATCTTTGCATCTAAAACTAGTAAATTTTATCTATGTCAAATATTTATGAATAAGAATAAAAAGGAATGTCAAATATTTATGAAATGATGCCATCCATGGTTGGATGTACGGCAAGGGTGGGATGGAATATGAGATGACTATGTAAATAGGGAGAGTGCCAACAGAAAAAGCAGTGAAGCATTTGGGGGATGTCGAGATAATGAAATATTTGCCTTCATAAAATAATGGCTAGATAAAATGCTCCCAGACTTTTGCTTCTAAACAATTTGCTACTTGAAGTAGAGTGTTGGAGGATCCACCTCTGGGGTACAACTGGACTGACTACTTTGATAGCACTGACTGATGGGTTTGACAGATTTTTCTTTTAACTGAATAGACTGAATGTTTGACTGAATTGACTGGATCGACCTGCTGTTTTGGCATTATGTGAACACAGCCAGTAAGTGCTGATGCAGCTACAGAATTGTAGAAATTAATCCTGAAAATGGTGGTGAAGGAAATCCAAGCCCGACTCAGAAACCATGCTCAGTCCGTGAAGGCTGATCAATTTCCCACTCCATAATTAAAACAAGCCACCAAACACCACTATAGCACAAAATCTAGTGCATTCCTTGGTGATGAATGTGACCAGCTTGCAAATTTCTTCTTGCTAGAGGATGGTGATTTCTTGTGCAACAGCAGGTAAACAGAAAGCCTGCTGGCAATTCATGTTCAGTAATGTGTATAGATCCACACCCTTAACCCCCAGACTCAGAAATCCCATTTGAACTGAATTCATAAAAATATCTTTACCATGGAATAAGGTTTGGTGTAATGGATATGAAGTGCTTGATTGGAGTCAGATGACCTGGATTTGCCACCTGCTACCTGTGTGACCTTAAAAAAGTTCACCTCAATTGCCTCATCTGTGAAATAAAAAAGTTGGACTAGATGATCTCTATGGTCTCCACAAACTTGAAATCAATTATAATCTGAAGTTGACTCATTCTAAGAGAGGCATTTGCCCTAGACAGAGAAACTCTATGATATGGAGAATAAAGAACATTCATTCATTCAATAAACATTTACTAAGTAACTACAATGTAGGAGGTAGTGAGGCCACTAAGATAAAATATGAACGAATGAATGAAGATGTATTTAAGGGATTTCTTTGTGCCAAGCACCATGACAAATACTAGAAATATAGAAATCCCTGCTCTCAAATAGCTCATATTCTAATTGGCAGAGACAGAATGTAGAAAAGAGTTAGGGGTTCAACAAGTAGGTAGGTGATCAGATGGCAAGGTCCAGGGGTCTTAAGTGCATAAGTAGATGAATGCACAGGGGTTTTTAAGGCCCAAAGGTAGGGCAATTGGTAATGACCCTAGGATTCAGGGGAAGGGCAAACTTTAAGGTTTGATGGTTCTTACTGGAAGGATTAGAATTAGTGACTCCCACCTCATTCATACAGAGTAAACAGTCTTGGCACTCTTCCTGCCTGTGGGGTTTAGGTGGCCTAAAGCAAAGGGAAGGGATCAAAGGAATGGGAGAATGGTGCCTGTAGGAGCTTATATCCTTGGGTGGGGGGGGGGGGGGGGGGGGGGGGGGGTGGAAGGATAAAGACTAAGTGACAACTCAAAAGAAAAATTAATGAATGTATAGTCTGAAGATTTGGGTTCAAGGTCCAATGCTGGATCTTTGGGCAAATCATCACATCTCTCCAGACTTCTGTTTCCTCATCAGTAAAGGAAGGGGGGTTGGAATATATTACATATAAATTTTTTTCCAATTTTAGGTCATTAATCATTCAATAAACATTTATTAAGCATCTACTACATGCCAGGAACTATGTTAAGCACTGAGAATATAAAAAGAAGTGAAAGACAAGTCCCTGCTCTAAAGAAGTTTACAATCCATATGGGGGAGACAACATGAAAACAAATATATACAAAGTGAATTATATACTTGCAGGATAAATAGTAAATAATGATCAGAGGGAAGGCATTGGAATTAAGAGAGGTTGGAAAAAAGGCTTCTTGTAGAAGGTGGGATTTTATTTGGGACTTAATAAAAAGCCAGGGAGGTCAGTAGTCAGAGTGGAGGTGGGAGGGAACACTAAGAAATGGATTTACTTGTTCTGAGAATAGCCAGAAGGCCAGTTTACTGGAGCTAAGAGTACATATCTGGTAGCAAGGTATAAAAAGACTAGAAAGGTAGGAGGGAGCTAGATTATAAAGGGCTCTGAATATCAAATAGAGCATTTTGTATTTGATCCTAGAAGCAATAGGTAACCCTTGGAGTTTATTGACTAGGGGGATGAAATGATCAGATCTATGATTTAGGAAAATCACTTTAGTAGATGAAGAATGTATTGGAGTGGAGAGAGAGATCTGAGGCAGGCAGACTCAGCAGCAGGCTGTTACAAAGGTCCAGGTGCGAGGTGATGAGGGCTCACATGGAGAGGTGGCAATGTCAGAGGAGAGAAGGTGGTGTAAGTGAGATGTTTCAAAGGTGAAATTGACAGGCATTGGCAACAAATTGGATGTGGGCTGGGGTGAAAGATCATAAGGAATCCAGGATGACTCATAGATTGTAAGCCTGAGGGACTGGGAGGATAGTGTTGCCCTGCAAAGTAATAGGGGACATAAGAAATTGGGAGGGTTTAGAGGGAAAGATAATAAGCTCTGTTTTGGACACGAGTTTAAGATGTGTACTGGACATCCAGTTTGAGATGTCTGAAAGGCAGTTGCAGGTGAGAAATTGCAGATCAACAGAGTTTGGGGCAGGTTAGGTAGATTTGAGAATCATCAACATAGGGATGGTAATTAAATTCAGGGAAACTTATGAAATTAACAAATGAAGTAGCATAGGGGAGGAAGAGAAGGGCCCAGGACAGAAACATGATGACCACTTACAGTTAGAGGGCATGATCTGGAAGAGGATCCAGCAGAGGAGATGTAGAAGGAGCAGTCAGATGGGAGGAGAACCAAGAGAGAAGGGTGTCAAAAACCTGGAGAGAAGAGAGCATTAAGGAGGAGAAACCGATCAGCAATATCAAAAGTTGCATAGGAGAATGAGGATTGAGAAAAAGACACTGGATTTGGCAATTACAAGATCATCAGTAACTTTGGAGAGAGCAGTTTCAGTGGAATTATAAGGTTGGTAGACATTGTAAGGGGTTAAGAAGAGAGAAATAGAGGCACCTATTTTAAGTGGCCTTTTTTGAGGAGTTTAGCTAGTGGTACAAGGTGATAGTTGGTGGGGACGAAAGGATCAAGTGAGGTTTTTTTCAGGATGGGAGAGACATAGGCATGTACATAGGTAGTAGGAAATGAGCCAGTAGACAAGTAGAGATTGAAGATGTGAAGGAGTAGGATGATAGAGGGGTAATCTGCTGGAAGAGACAGGATGGATGAGATCACTTGTGCAAGCAGAGGGATTTGCTTTGGTAAGGAGTAGGGCCACCCCTTCTTGTGAAACAGGGGTGAAGGAGGAGATAGTGGCAGCAGGCATTTGCATGGTAGGAGATGAAGAAGAGGGAGAAAGAAGGAGCTCACAGTGAATGACCTCAACTTTTTCTGTAAAATATGCAGCAAGTTTCTTAGCTGAGAGAATGGGGAGAGGAGGAGTCATAGGAGGGTTTGAGGAGGGATGGAAAAATTTAGAAGAGGCATCATGGAGCGTGGGATAATGAAATGATAAGGGAGGTATAAGCATATTATCTAGCAGCAGTGAGGGCCCAGTTGAGGTTATGTAACACAAATTTGTAATGGACCCAGTTAGAAAGGTTGCATTTTCTCCGTCTTTGTTCAGCAGCACAGGTGTAGGAGTGAAAGTAACACAGTGGGAATGATCTAAGGCTGAGGCTTGGTTGGGTATTATAAGCAATATGATAAGGGGGCTAAGGATTCAAGAGAGGATGACAGAGTTGAATTGTTTTGCCAAGGAGTCAAGAGGAGGAGAGAGTAGCTAGTGTAGAGGAGATGACCTGGGAGAGAATTGAAGGGCCAAGGAATTAGAGGTCACAGACCAGATGAAACCTAGGGATATGTAAGGGAAGGCGGAAGAAAAGGTGAAAAGCAAATAAATTATGGTCAGATAAGGGGATTTCAAAATTCTTAAAGGTAGAAGTACTTCTGTGGGTGATGGTAATATCAAGGGTATGACCATCTTTGTGTGTGGCTGAGGTGTGGTGAAAGAATAGCTCATGGGAGGTGAATTGGATGAAGAACTCAGTGGTTAAGGTATTTGATGGATAATTGATATGTATGCTGAAGTCTCCCAGTATAAGGGCAGGAGTTGGGGAGGAGAGAAAAATTGTGGTATTGAACTCATTGAGGAAGAAGGACATCTGTAGACAACATCTATCAGAATTTTTATTGGGTGGTGGATATGAATGATGTGGATCTAAAAGGAAGAGAGGTTACTGATTGATGGTAGAAGGAGGGCAGCCTAGAAGTGGCAATGGAGTATTCAAACTTCCTTGATCAGCAAGCTGAGGACATTGAGTGAAGTCAGTACTGGAAAGGGTGGCCAAGGAGACTGTGTTATTGGGGGAAGCCAGGTTTCAGTAAATGCTAATAGATGGAAGGAGTTGGGGAGGAAATGTTTTAAGATGAAAGGAAGTTTATTACCTATAGAACAGGCATTCCAGAGAGTACAGTGGAAGGCCTGGGTAGAGTTAGGTTAAAACTTTAAGGTGGGAGGGTTGAGGAGGAAGGGGATGAGGAATCAGATGGCAAAGGGGTGTGGAACAGGGTTTGGAAGATGCTCTATAGTGGTTCAGAGTCACTGGGATGTGAAGGGTACAACCAGGTGTGAGAATGTCATTGTTGAGTAGAGGGCATCACTTCCTTACCCTCCAAAGACTGGTACAGCAGGAGATGGGAGGCCTGAAGCCAAGGGAGGATTATTCTTTTTTGTCCCTGAAGTTTTCTACATCCCAGTTGGGAGATTGGGCTGGCAGCAGGAGGTAGAATTGGCCTTGTGCTGACATGGATGGAAGAAGTTGCTTTGTAAGTTCTTTGAGAACAGAGACCATGCCATTTATGTCTTTGTATCTCCAGTACCTACTATAGGGCCTGTCACCTAGTAGGTATTTGATAAATGCTTAGTGATTATTTGATTGATTAATTCTATGAAGTCTTCCTTGAAAAGAAATTCTGGATAGTGAAGTAGAAAAAAAGGATATTTATGTTACTAGCCTTTTGTAGCAGAAGTATTTATTTCTCTAATGTTATGTGTAATCATTTATTACATTTATTAAGTACCTATTGTTTACAGAGTAGTAAATTACTTGTGGCAGGAAATATAAAATTTTAATAGGACACTATTCCCACTCTCTTAGAGCTTATAGTTTCAGGGATAAGCAATAGATAAACAAAGACAGCCACAACAAACTAATACATTAGAAGCTCATTAGAGGTACAGAACAATGTACTTCTGGAGGATTGTGCCATGAAGAATAGTCTATACCAACATAAAACATGGAAAAGGAATAAGCACCTATACAGCACCTACTATATGCTAGGCACTGTGCTGTGAGCTTTACAAGTATTATCTCATTTGAGTCCTGCAACAACCCTATGAGGTAGGTGCTGTTACCATCCCCATTTTATAGGAAAGTTGTGGAAACTTGAGGAAACAGATATTAACTGACTTGCCCATGGTCATACAGATAGTAAGTGTCTAAGGTCAGATTTGAACTCAGGTACTCCTGATTTCAGGGCTAGTGTTTAACGTCCTCCCAACATTAGCTGTTTCTAGTGTGACCAAGAATTCAGAAGATAAAGAGAAGGAAGGGGGGCAGTCTAGGCAAAGAGAATTGCATGAGCAAAGGTCCCAAATTTGGAAGGCCCAGGACATGTTTGGGGAGTGCAGCAGGCAAAATGTCTAATTTTGACTGAGTATAATACACACAAGGAAGTACTGAGAACTAAAGCTGGAAATATGGCAGATTGTGGAGGGCTGGGAAAGATCACCAGATGAGTATGAATTTTACTCAGGAGGCTACTGAACATTTTTGAATAAGGAGTGGACTGACCAAATCTTTACATAAGGAAGATTATTCTGGCAGCAATATAAAGGTTGGTTTGAAGAAGGGAAAGAAAAGAGGAGCAAAAGAAACAACTTTCGGGAATCTATTACAATAGTCCAGTTGAGTGGCCTTACTAAGGGGATGGCAGAGGGAAAGAGAGGAGGGCTCAGATTTGACAGATAATATGGAGGCAGAATTGATAGGATTGACTAACTTATTAGATATGGATGAGAAGCTTGGGAGAGGAAAGATTCAAAGATAGCCCCAAGCTTTCCAACATGGAAGATAGGGTGGATGGTGGTACCACTGAGAGAAATAAATGAAATGAGGAGAAGCATACCTAGGGACAGAGCTAAATGGAATCTTAGCCTTCCAGTTACTGGAATTTCAGAGATGCTTTTGTCTCCTCCTTTCTGATTGATCTTCAATTGGCAGTGATTCCTAACACTTTAGCTTTAAATTTTTAATTCATTTGCCCCTCCCTGACTCCCTGGGAGGCAGCTGGGGCTCGATTCTGGCTTTGAAGTGCTTAGGATCAAGAATCTCTGTTTTGTCGATTCTTACTTTATCCTTGCCCAGTGTTTCATACCGACCTTCTTGCTGCAACTCACTGGCATTCCCTGAGACTGCCTCTTTACCTGATCATGTATGTTTAAGAAAGACCTACTCAATGCAATATTCTCTTCCATAAAACAGAATACAGGTACTAGCTGGAAAACAAACAAAATAATAAATGTAGGTATCATATTACTTGTGAAACAGAAATTCTCTTAGTGTTTTGAAATGAAGTAATTCATCAACTAAACCACACATTCATTCATTCATTCATAGTAACAGCCCTCTCCAAACTTTCAGGATTTAGGGAGCAAATGATCCCATTTTATACTTGCCATCTTTTTCTTACTGATACCACAATCACCAAAATAAGAGATTATCTCTTGTGCACTCCTTTCATACAAAACTTTGACAGGTCCAAATATCCAACAACTATCAGGGCAGTCAACATTTTTTTTTGTTATTCTGAAAAAAAGTACAATGGGGGATTAATATTCTGATCATTGCTATTGATATTTTTTTCAAATTTATTATTTATTTTTAGCATTCTTTTTTTTTAATTTTAAATTCCAAATTCTCTTCCTCCTACCCTTCCCTTACTCACTCTGATGGCAAGCAAAATGATACCAATTTTACATGTGAAATAATGTGAAACATGTTTCCAAATTAGTCATATCATAAAAAAGTAAAAAAAAAAATGGAGAAAATGATACTTCATTTGCACTCAGAGTTAATCAGTTCTCTCTCTGAAGGTGAATAGCATTCTTTCACCATGAGTCTTTCAATATAAGACCATTGTACTTATCAGAGTAGTCAAGTCTTACCCAGTTGCTTATCATTACAACATTGCTATGACTGTGCATAGTGATCTCCTGGTTCTTCTATAATTCACTTTATATTGGTTTCATATGGGTCTTGCCACAGTTTTTCTTTTTCTTTTTACTTTTCTTTTTTTTTTTTTGAGCATCTGGTCAATTTCAGTTCTTTGCCACCACAAAAAAAGCTGATAAGATATTTTTGTACTTATAGATATTTTTCCTTTTTCTTTGATATTTTTGGTGGTATAGACCTAGTATTGGTATTACTGGGTCAAAGGGCACACACAGTTTTATAAGCCCTTTGGGCATAGTTTCACATTGTTCTCTAGAAGGTTGGACCTGTTCACAACTCCAACAGTCTATTAATATATGTATTTTCCCTTATCCCTTCTAGCATTTATCATTTCTGATAGGTGTGAGGTGGTACCTCACTCAGAGTTGCTTTAATTTGCATTTTTCTAATCAATAGTGATTTAAACCATTTTTTCCACATGACTATAGATAGCTTTGATTTCTTCTTCTGCTCATATCCTTTGACCATTTATAAATTGGAGAATGGCTCTTATTTTTATGGATTTGACTGAGTTCCCTACATATTTGAGAAATGAGGCCTTTGTCAGAGAAACCTGCTGTAATTTTTTTTTTTTTTAATATTGCTTCATTGGCTATGGTACCTTTTAGCAAAATGTAGTTTCCCGGATTCTCTCTTTTAATTAGGTCTGTTTTTTTTTTTGCTTTTGCTTTGTTTGAGATCATGATTGTTACCTCAATCTTTTTTACTTCCACTGAAGCATATTTGATTCTACTCCAGTCCTTCATTTTAACTCTGGGTGTGTCTTTCTGTTTGTGTGTCTCTTGTAAACACATATTGTTGGATTCTGGTTTCTAATTCATTCTGCTATCTGCTTCCATTTTATGGGTGAGTTCATCCCATTCACATTCACAATTATGATTACTGTGTATTTCCCTCCATCCTATTTTCTTCTGTTTATCTGTTTATCCTTCTCTCTCTCTATCTCTCTCTCTCTCTCTCTCTCTCTCTCTCTCTCTCTCTCTCTCTCTCTCTCTCTCTCTCTCTATTTCTCTCCTGTCTCTCCCTTTCTCAAAAGTCTGTTTACCTTCTGACCAATGCCTCCCTTATTCCACCCTCCCCCCCCCCAAGCCCATATCTCTCATACTTTTCCCCTTCTATTTCTCTGTTGGGTAAGATAGATTTCTATACCCAACAGAGAGAGAGACAGAGAGAGACAGAGAGAGAGACAGAAACACACACACACAGAGAGAGAGAGACAGAAAGAGAGGCAGAGACAGAGAGCATGTGTATGAATGTATGTATTCTTCCCTCTTTGAACTGATTCAGATGAGAGTTCAAGCACTATTGCCACCATTCCCTCTATTTTCCCCTCCACCATAAAAACTCTTCCTTGTAGATCTCTTTTATTTGAAGAAAACCTCCCCATTCTACCTCTCCCTTCCCCTTTCTCCCATTGCATCCCTCTTTCTTACCCTGTGACCCTGGGCAAGTCACATAACTCTGTTAATCACATTAATAACAGTATATACCTTGTGAGGTTGCTTTAAGGATCAAATAAGATTATAATTGTAACTGACACACAGCCTGGCACATCGTAGGTGCTATATAAATGTTAGCTATTATTCTATTCATGTACATTTGTATACACAAATCCACAATACACATGTGATATGTGTATATGTAAATACACATGTGTGCACACATGTAAGGACCACATGCTACATATATACATATATCTGCATATATCTGTGTGGATACATCTATGTGGATGTATATATGCATGTATTTATGTGTGCATGTGTAGATCTTCATAGACCCCAGGTCTATGAACTCTGCTCTAGGTCTCTTGATATTACATGAAGTACATAGGTGGTTCAGTGGTTATCCTTTGCTCTCATTACTTAACTAATCCATTTTTTTCCCAATCCTATGTTACTCTAGTGATATCCTTTGTGTCACTTTTGCTGAATATCAGCATCCAAGACTTGACTTTCTTTCCACCAAATTCTGGTTCTATAATGAACACATAGAAAATAGCGAATAAATCCATTTATCCAAGTCAATAGCAAAACAGAAATCAGAGAAACTATACATACAAAAAATATATACCAGACAATTCAAAAGGAATGATTTCTTTTTGGGAGTGAGATAACTCAGCTCAACAAAGAGAGAATCTCAGATCTCTCCCAAGGGGGAAATTCCCTAAAGTTAAGTTGGGGATAGGGATATTGTAGAGATTGCCAGCTCCTCTACATGTTGGCTTTTTCACAGAGTCCTTCTCTGAGGAAATAAATTTCTATTTTTTCAAGAACATGAAGAGAAGTTAGAATGGTGCATCTTTTCTCTCAAAACTAGAAGCCAGAAGATTCCGAATCTTTCTTCTCTCAGCCTCTCACCAACTCCTCTTGGCTCTCACACAGGCATAAGGCATTGAATAATCAATCTCCACCAAAGAAGTGAGAATCCCATACAGCTGACTCTATGAGTCAAAGGTTACACTAAGTGCATGATTTGTATGATCAATTGGAGGAATAAGTTGTTGTTTGTTCTTCATTCTTGAAGAGGACCAATGTCATCAGGAGGGTGATGTCATCGCAAATGAATTAGATTTAAGAGAGGCAGAACTGTGCAAAGTCATCAGCCTCACTCTCTCCTCCAGGATCACCTGAGTCCAGTGGCAAAACATAGATCAAGATGACTGGAGATGACCCCAGATGCAGTGGGGGATCTTGGCCTTTTTAAGCTAGGGTCTTTAACAGGTCTTAGTTTGTCTGAGGCAACATCCATTCAGTGATTTAAGGCAAGGTAAGAAATTGGGCAAAAGATGGAGAGATGAGTATAAGGATTGGATAAGTAAGTATAAGGACCAGAGAAGTATAAGGATTTCATTGGTATAGGGAACTCCCCCTATTAAAGCAAGTCAACACCTTATCTGCAGTTTATAATCTGAGAATCTTGACCACTGAAAGGTGAAAAGGACTTGCCCAGAGTTCTACAACTAATAAGTCAAAGGCAGGATTTGAAGCCCAGGTCTTCTTGGATTTGAGGCCTGCTCTCTCTCTCTAATACATTATGTTTTCTCTCATAATGAGAAAAAAAACAATTATTTTTTTTCCCTCCTGGAGAAACACAACTCAGATTTTATAATAGCAGTTAGTGAAGAAATGAGATTCATTTAACCAAAGTTTTCTATAAAGCCAGCTTTTCTTCAGTTTCACCAATGTACCATTAAGCAAGGGATTTGTTGAATGAATGAATGGATACTTCTAAAGCTAAATACATATGACCTTTTGATTATCTATTCTTTGGGATTATATGCACCACTGCACCCTTTTTTATATTAGCAGGGCATATTGAGAGTTGACTATACATATGAAGGAAAATTCAGGTTTCAAACACTGGAAAAAATTTGCCGTCAAGCAATGCCCTCAAATTCAATAAGTAAATACTATTTTCTTTACCCTTCCTACCATGTCAGTCTGTGGAGACAGCTTCCCCTTTGACTGTTCTTTTCCCCTTCTTCCTTTCCCCATAAAGAGCTATGAATAATCTTATTAGTGATTTACCTCCACTTAATTAGATACAGTTGATTAGACAACCTCTTTTTTTTTTTTAAGACTGACTTTTCCTGTCAACTTTCCTGCTGGTAAATTAACTACCCACTCCATCCTTATGGTAGGTGGGCCGGTTGCTGTGGTGTCACGGTTTCTTAGGCAGAAGATGGGGGATGCTTCCACAATAAGCCATAAAATGTAGAGCTTGGAAGTTGTGAACATATAAATCTGTGCCAAGCTCGATGGCTTTGATAAGACCTGTTGTGCTTGTGGTATATGGCACAGGGGTGACCACAAATCAGGAAACCCATCATGGCACATTTAACCAATCTGCTGATGGGGATCCTCTGTCTGGGAAAGTTCCTGGATGTTGTAGATGGGCTTCTTCACGGAACTAGATAGTTCCTGAAGTCCCTTCTAGTTCCAGGGTTTTATCTCTCTCATATATCTCTCACATATGTGATATACACATGTATATATGGTATATGTATATGTATATACATATATACGCATGCATATATACACATATCGCAGAAGGAGAAGCAGCATTGAGCAAGGGAAATTATGCCAGTGAAGCTTTATAACACTGAAATTAGGGCAATGTCAATAATTATTTATTGTCAAATATTGTCAAATATATATTGTCAAATATATAATGTCAAAAATTATTTATTTAATGTTTAAATAAACATTTATTAAGTGCTGACTATGTACTGGGCACTGTGCTAAGCAATGGGACTATAAAGATGAAAAAGAAAAACAGGTCTTGCCCTCAAGGAGCTTGCAATCTAAGGTTGGAGACAACACATAAAAGAAAACTAAAAGGATGGAGGAAAATGTATCCAGGATGGAGTCAAGATGGAGAAATCAAAGAAGTTCAACATGAATGTGAATGAACGAGAAGTGAGGCACTGCTGATAAAAGGTGTGGAGGCTAGCCGCAAGAACCAGGGAACAAATTAGCAATCAAATGAAAGTGCCACTGCAGGCTTGGGACTTCTACCCAAAGACATACTACCAGTATATAATTTGGAATTTTGTTGTACCAAACCAATCTTCTTCACCTTGGTTGTCTGATGTCTTCGATGACTGGAGACTAGAAGAAATACATTGATGAAGGAATATGAGTGGTACTATGAGAAGCAAAGTGAGGGGCTGATCCACAGGAGCTCATGTTTTGATCCCTTGTGGGAACCTTACTGTTAAGACAGTGGTGAAGGTTGGAGCTCTATTATGGAGTGTTGTACCAGATTGTAACTGACCTTAGAAATGGTACCAGGAAGCAGGTAAAGCATGCTGCCTTATGCACTTTGTGTGGTGGCCATGAGGATGTTGCATGATGAATTTCAACATTTGGGTCATGAGATAACCCTTCAACTAGTGAGAAATACATCCAGTAGAAGTGTGCTGTTTATATTCAATGTGTCCAAAGACAACTAAGTAGCACCGTAGATACAGATCTGGGCCTGGAGTCAAAAAGCCCTGAGTTGAAACGGCCTCAGATATTTAGTAGCTGTGTGACTCTAGGCAAGTCATTTAACCTGTGTCTGCCTCAGTTTCCTCAACTATAAAATGATAGCACCTATCTCCCAGGGCTGCTGTGAGTATCAAATGAGGTAACATTTATAAAACACTTAGCATAGTATCTAATATGTAGTAGGTATTTAATCAGTCCCTTTCTCCCTCTATCTCTCCTTCCTTCATCCCCTCTTTTCCTCTTTCCCTTTGGAAAGCATCACTAACCCCTGTAGCACATTTGGAGAGTAAAAAAAAAAACCATTAATTGGATAATCGTTGGAGCTTGTAAGCATTGTCTTTTGGGTTCTGGATGTAAATAGTAAGAACATGAGCCATATTCTAGTGGAGAATGACCATTTCACTTGGTATGCGTATTCATATCCAAACAGGAACCTGAAAGCTACCACAGTTCTTAAGGTATTATGGGAAATAATACTTTATAGTATATGACTTCCCAGCCAGAATTCACTCTGATCAAGGTAAAAACTTTGAGAGAAAACTGCTTATGGAAATGAAGTTTAGAAACACACTTTACCACCCTCAGGGAGACCCATAGCCTGAGCACTTCAAATACACAGTGCCCAATATACTAGGGAACTTAAAATTAGAGCAAAGATCTCAATTTAGTCAGCATGGGGCATTTTTAGTGCATGCATCCAATGCCACCAGCAATGATATAACTATCTGTAACTGTATTTACAAATGTAACTTGCTAATCTTTGCAAATTAGTCCCAGAGAATGAACTGGGCCCTACAAAGGCAATGCATGGGAACTTTTATTTCTGGATAGATAGTCAGAACCCGATCAGCCAGTGGACAGTAATGATGGATAGCCAGCTAAGAAGATGCTAAGAAGAGCCCACCCAGCTGTTGAGATAATAATTGCAAAGCACTTAGCATGGTGCCTGGCACATATTAAGTGCTATGTAAATGTTATCAATGATGTTGATGATGATGATGATGATGATGATGATGATGATGCTAAAAGAGCAGGTAAGAGCTCATTCTAATGAGAATGAAATTTGGAAGATGTACCCACTAGAGAATTATAACTCAATCAAGTATATCTAAAGTAAAGAAGAACTCTTCTTTAGCTAAAGAGGGAGAATGCAACCCGGAGACAACCCAGAGTCAAAATGACAACCCAGTTGTAGAGTGCATCCATAGGAAACTGTGATAGCTAGCATGAACCATTCTAGAAGCTCAAGAGGTCTCTCCAGAAGTGCCAAGTCTATTTGGCTTTTAACCAGGCTTACTTAAAATGCAAAAGGGGAAATAGGAGAGATGGTTACTTGTAAAGCTGGATGCAATTCATTAATGAATTATGTGGAATATAGGCCACTGCAATATATTTTGTTATTTATTGTATTATGCCATGGATTTTTGCTACAGTATTATATAATATTTATTTATAGTACTATATACATAAACATATACATATATACACATGTGTATGTATGTATGTGTGTATGTATGTATAGTTACCATGAGTGCAATTTTGATGTCTATGATGGTATGTGATATTTGGTATAAATTGCTGATATGTATTTCCCTAAATGTTCATGGGACTTACACATTTGACTACTGTGTGCAACTCTTTCACTTGTGCTATATGACTGTATAAATATGAGTCACGCTTAAAGTGCCCAGTTTTTTTGCATTGAACCTGTGTTAACCATGTGAACTATGTGAAATGCAAAATTCTGACACACCCACAGATGTCCTGGAGTCTCTCAAGTTTATTTTCAGGGATTGCAAATTTCTCACTGTGGAGAGGGTGTAAACAAAAGTTGAAGGTGTGTGCACTGGAGCTGAAAGATGGAGACATTTAAAGGGAAGTCTTCAGATACAAAATAAACTTTCCTAGAAAGGGAAAGCCTTCAAATGCGTATGAACAGACTTCCTCAGAGATTAGGAACTTGCCTCCAGGGCAAAGACTGCCTTGACAACTTTTTCCCTACACCCTCATTTAACATAATATTGCTTAAGAATTGTGGGAGTTGTAACTGACTGAATTGAAAGTAATCACCTAGTGAAGAAACAAGAAGTATCTTATGTAAGTGCTTTTGAACCCAGAAGGATTTGTCAAATAGGAGGAAAAAGACTTCTCACAACTCTGGCTGGTAAGAGAAAAACAACTTTAGAGGTGAGGAACTAATGGGGTAAATAAGCATTTATAAAGCACCTACTATGTAACAGACACACCTACTATGTGTCAGGCACTGTACAAAGGGCTACAACTATAATCTCATTTCATTCTCGCGATAATGCTGTAAAGGGCTGTTATTATCCCCATTTTGCCACTGAGGAAATTGAGGCAGAGAAGTTAAGTAGACTTTCTTGGTGTCATGGAGATAATTAGTGGCTCTGTAGCACCACTCCACCTAGCCTGTGGATGAAGGAGGGAGAGCCTATGACTACTGACAAGTAAGCAAATCCAAGAGGTCAGTGAATTGGCAGCCTATCCAGCACAGTCACTGCACCAAGTGCATGCCTGCAAAACATCCCCAGCTGCTGCCCCCAAAGGATTTCCGGGGTGTCTGCAAAAATGCAAAACCCTCAGCAAAACGGACTATGTGAAATTCTCTTTCTAGTGCAAAGACAACTTCCCAGCTCAGTCTGGGAGCAGCCACCCAGAAGCACATAGTAGGCACTTAATAGATGCTAATTGATTGATTGACTCAGCCAGCATTTCTCCCATGCCTTAGGATGAACATCTGAGAACCCTTTGGAGTGAGAAAGGGCACTGAGGGCCTGTGGTTCGGGAGTTACAAGCTACTTTAGCCACATGCATTCCTTCTATGTCTTCTTTTCTGCTATTTTTCCTCTCAGTTTTTGCTCATTCTTCCTTCTTCCTGGACTGGTATTTTTGTATAAGACAGAGTGTCTCTGGTGTTGGGGGTAAATGCCTTGTAAATCCTGTTCTTAATATGCATTTGAGTAAATACCTTTGTTAAAAAAGTAAATAAACACATTGGTGAGGAGTTATGATCTAGGGAGGAGGATAATCACATACACAGAGTAAATCTAAGAACCCTGAAAGTGGTAGCAGCCAATCCTCTGGGGACTCAAATTTCCAGGGTTAATATGTGTTAGGCAAGTGAATCTCAAAGGGGGTGATACAATGAAAAAAAAATAGACATAAGAGTTTTAAAAGTCTGGTAGTCTGAATCTACCTCAATAGTCACTGAGGACATAATTACACACATGTATGTATGTATCAATGCATACATATACATATAGCAAGCTACCTACTTCTTTACCTGCTTCTGGGGAACCATGTGGGTGTATATGCGTGTGTGCATATGTGTATACATGTGCATATATGTATATGTGTATATTTGTATATATACCTACATATATGTATGTGTATAGATGTGTAATGTTTGTGTATATGTATAGATACATGCACGTGCACACATATATACATGCATATACATATGTGTGTCTCTGCATATATACACATACATGCATACACATATGCATATATACCTATATAGAGATAGAGATAGAGATATATATCTTGAGCAGATACAGAAATCTTTTGTCTGCTTCTGGTTATGCATGACTCATCTATGGATTTAGTTCCCCCAGTTGGCTGCTGAGCCAGAAAAGCTGTTGACTTGGAGTAAGTGTTCAAGCAGATAAGTTATAGCTCCAATTTGGGGGTGAAGGGATGTGGAGAAAAGAAATATCCTTCCCTAGTCTAGATTTGTGGTAGTGCCATGGTCCTTGGGGCCCTACTCTGTACACGGAACGTGAATTCAGCTAGTCAGCCTTGTACCAAAGACCTTGCTTCTCCCTTTTCTGTTTTCTTCAATCTAGCTTCAACCCTGTGAACTTCAATGGAGCTTAGAAGACCTTTGAATGCCAGTGACAAGGACAGCCTGTCCTGGACCAGGTGTAGTTGCATCAGGAATAGCAGGATGAGGCTTGTGATAAAGAAAGCATTGATATTAAAGAAGGAGGCCCCCATAAGAAAGTTCTCATTGGGTGACTGATCAGATTGTCTTCAGCAAAGGTGAAATGTGAACTGCTACATTAGTAGCCTTGCAAAAACTATTAATGTCCTAAGTAGGCTTGAATATCATTCTTCTAACTGATTGAAGCAGTAATTCTGGATTTTGTCCTAATCCTTCTATGATTCTTTATTCCTCAGCATTCCCTTTTCTGCTTGGGAATAAACTACTTTTTCATAGTAGTCCCCCCAGATGGTCTACTTTTTCACTTGGTGAGAAGAACTCTTAGACTTTGAGCTCAAAACCATCTAAATAATTTTTAACGATACATGTAGCAACTTTTCCTACAGTAGTTGGAGTGTGTTTGAAGAGCAAATAAATATAAGAATTGGGGAGTCCATTTTCCTTATTGAAAATTGAGATAGGAAGGAAAGGGTGATAGAATACTTTTTTCTTTTACAGCACTTTAAGCCTCAGATAGCCACATACACACACACCTCTGTGTGTGTGCATGTGTATATATACACACCTATATATGCATACATACGCATAAACTGCTATACAGTTATATAAAATATATATAACTATATAATAGTTGAGAAAAGCTTGAATTCTATTCAGCGTAGTGTCTTATGACGTGAAGGAAGTTTTAATGCCTTATAGAAAAAGAAAGTCTATAAAAGGGGCTAAAGTGGACAATAAAACATTGTTGCTTAAAGCTATAAGATTCAGGAATTCACTTATGCAGAACCTCTCATTCCTCTAAAATGTCAGATAAATGAGGTGTTGTCATAATTCTTTCCAATGCTAAACATGAATAATTTTTTTAAGTTACCACCACTCTACATAATCCACATCTTAGCTTCCTTTCTTTAGGAAAGTTGGAGGGAAAATGGTGATGAAAAAGAGAGAGAAAGAGAGAGAGAGAGAGAGAGAGAGAGAGAGAGAGAGAGAGAGAGAGATCTGGCCTTAGATAAGAGATTCTTGGTTCCAATATGGCTTTGATACTTAGTAGCTGAGTGACCATAGGTATGTCACAAATCTTTAGTTCTGTCATTTGTAAAATTGGATGTTTCTACTACCTACCTCACAAGGTTATGCTGAAGAAAATGCCTTGTAAACCTTAAAGCGTTATATGTATGAGTTATTATAATAGAGAGTTGAGTGTCCATTTCCTGAGGCTGTAGTAATGATGGATAGATCATTGCTGTAAGGGCTTATGTTTGAATACAGGTATTTTGCAAGTAAAAGTTTCATTCTTCATATTTATATTTATATTTGTATTTCTTGGACATAGCACTGTGCCTGGAACATAGAAAAGAAATATAACATTTATTAAAAGCTTACCAGGCAGTTAATAAATCCTTGTTGATTGCTTGTTTGATATGAGATTTCCACTATCAGGGTTCAATCAACCAGTACTTTTGGTGTGTTTTCTCAGGGTTTGCTAAAATCACTGCCTTTCACTTTCCTCAAAAACCAAGTTGTCATTGTTGGATAGTCTGCATTAGAGGCTGATGTTAGGGAAGGTTCCATTGGCAAAAAAGAAAAAAAAAAGGAGTAAGTCTGGGGATAAAAGTTATATATAACCCAGATATACATCTCCAGATAGTGACTCTGACATAGCATTGTCCTCAGTTTTTCCTATCTGTAAAATGGAAATGTCTTTCCAATCTGAAGAAAATTCACTTCCCAATATAACTTAAAAGAATGGAAAGATAATATAGCTCGTTTCCCTTTGCTATATTAGGTTAATAAAGAGAAGCAACTAACTATATAAAGAATAAAGACTTTGCTCCTTGGATTTTGTCTTGTCTGGGAGGCAGGTGATAGAGTCCAGTGAGAGACATGGGTCACTGAGTAGCTCTAAGTTTAATAGCCTTCCTGGCAGAGCTTCTGTTATTATAGTCATAAGACAAACAGTCTCTGAAACTCATTAAATAAATCTGATGGGGCTAGTGTCAAGCCAAATGCTCACAGGCCTCTCAAGGAGACATTTTAAATAGATTTTCATATCATAGAAGGCTTATCTGAGAATGACTCAAAGAAACAAAAGCTGAATGGAGGGGAGGATGAGTTTTCACCTTGAGGACTAATGCCATGTCCTGGAAATAGAAAGATTCTAATAATTTTTTGTGTGTGGGGGGTACGTAAATGACATGTTTCTAGAGATGACCAAAGAAAAGTAAACTTGAAGCAGAAGAATGAAACTGGGAAGAATAATTTCTTGATTCTAAGAAACTTAGACATAGGAAAGAGAAATATCATTAGATATAATAGTAACAGCTAACAAGTATATAGCACTTTAAGATTTACAAAACACTTTACAAATATGATCTCATTTTATCCTTATAACAATCCTAAGAGGTAGGCACTATTATTATTCCCATTTTACAGAGAAGAAAATTGAGGCAAACATAAAGTAACTTGCATGGGATCACACAGCTAGTAAGTGTCTGAGGTTGCATTTGAATGGAGGCCTTCCTAATGCCAGGTTTGGCACTCCATCCACTGTGCCACCTAGGTGCCTTGTATTAGATATCAGAGAGTAAGTGACACGGTGGAATGAGGGCTGGATTTGGAGTCCAAAGACCTAAGTTAGAATCCCACCTCTGCAAGTTATTTCCTGCTTAACTTTGAGCAAATTCATTAATCTTTCTGGACCTTTGTTTTCTTGTTTGTCCTTTAATACGTTTGGACAAGATGACCTCTTAGATTCCTTCCGGTCCTAAATCTATGATCTTATGAAATTGGGGGTATTGCTGAGAAAGCTAGCCTAATGAGGGGGAATCTATACTGAGCCCCCAAAGGTTTTAGCTTTTATCCCAATCTCTGCTACTAATGTGTGATGTTGGGCAAGTCACATAAGGTTTCTGGTCCTCAATGTCCCTATCTGTGAAGTGAAGGACTAAAGTCGACTTTTAGAGATTCATTTATTTGTTTAAAAGAGTTACTTATTAAGTGTCTATTATTTTCCAGGTACTAGGTGCTAGGCTTACAAAGACAAAACAAAATGGACAGTCTAGTCTAATGTCCTCATTTTTATAGATGAGGAAACTGAGGCTCAGATGGAGGGGGGAGTTACTTTTCCAAAGTTGAATAGCAGGTTAGTGGCCAAGTCAGGGTTAGAACCCAGATCTCCTGATCTCTAGATTAGTGTAATTTCCACTATATCTCTATTGTGTCTCATTGAACTCCTTTTCCCATCAAATATTCTATAATTTGGGGCAGCTGGATGATTCAGTGGATAGAGTACTGGACCTGGAGTCAGGAAGACTTGGGATCCAGTCTGACCTCAGACACTTACTAGCTGTGTGACCTTGGGCAAATCACTTAACCTCTGTTTGCCTTAATCTACTGGAGAAGAAAATGCCAGACCACTCCAGTATCTTTGCCAAGAAAACCCCAAGGAAAGTATGGTCCATGGGGTTATGAAGCATTAGACATGACCAAATGATTGACCAACAACCAATTTTATAATTTATTCTCTGAAGATGTTTAAAAATGAAAGAGGGCCCTATCTCACTAGGAATAATATGGGTAAGACACAGACAAGACTAAATTATATCCAGAGATCCCCATAAATCTCTGATTCTTTGCAAGATTTTTGTAAGGGAAGGGGTTATGAATTGTAAAAGTTAAGGTCTTTATTCTTTTATCAGAAAAAGAGAATATGTTTAAATTTGTGCATGTGTGTGTGTGTGTGTGTATGGTAAAATCAATACCTTTTTTCTTCACCTTCCTCCCTGCCCTACTAGGGCTGATTGACCCGGTCCTGAGCAGGTACATTTAGAATATAACGGTACAGGCACAATAATAAAGCCTCTTTCCTTAGGCTGATTTGTCTGTAGATGGAGGAAGCCATCTGTCAGGGCACATTGTGAGAAGACCCATCTTCTTCTAACAATGGCCCTGATGAAACAGCCATAAAGCATCAAATCAGGAGGTTGGCAGGAGGGGGGCAGGGGGAAGGAGGAGCATCACCTCCTGGCAACAGGGAAGAGCAAAGGAAAGAAAAAAAATCCAGCACCCATATACAAACCCCCAAATCAACATCTAGGAGCATTGTAGCCGACAGGATGAAGGGAACAGCACACCATCTGAATGTCAAGTGACAGTGCTGGCTGGCTGGTTTAAAACGAGACACTAAGGAGAGAAATGTTTAAAAAAGATGAGGGCTAAATGCCAACTTCCACTACCTATAGGATTTAAAGAGGATGGCCCTATTGACTTTTTGCCCCAAAGAATTCTGGATTGGTGCAATGGCTAGAGTCCTGGACCTCGAGTCAGAAAGACCTGGCTTAAGACAGTTACTGACCATGTGACCCTGGGGAAATCACTTAATTTCTCTGGACTTTAGTTTCCTCATCTATAAAATGAGGGGGATGGACTTGATGGCCTATAAATTCCTTCTTAGCTCCATGATTCTAAGATACTTGACCTGGTAATGGGAAGCTAGAAGTCATAAAAATTCATTCCTTTGCCTCCAAGAAGAGATGCCCCTAATCTATCCTACAGAACAGGCACTTCAGCCTCAAGATGGTGTATTGCTTTGCACTGGGGTAGCTTATTGACAGGAGGGAGGGTCATTATGCTCATATTTGGATTTTTAGGTGAATATGTAGGTGATGGGAGTGGGGATTGTCAATATAGCATATGGATTTCTTGTTTAGAAAAACACAATATTCCCTTAGCCATTGCTAAGTTGCCTTGAGTGAGGAGGAGAGAAATTAAAAAACAAACAGGCATTTGGATTTAAGTAGAGACAAGATACAAATTCTGGACTGCAAAGAAAATAGTGAAAGTTTTTGTTTGTTTGTTTTGTTTTGTTGTTTTGTGAAGGCAGAGGGTAGACCATGCTGCTGATTCCAAACCTAAATAATGAAGTCTATGTTTCTATTACAGAAACTTTGGATCTATATTCCTTCCTTCATGTGCTTCTCCCTTCCCCAAACATAATCCAAATAGATAGTGTCTGCATATCTAAATAGAAATTGGTGGCTAGACTTATATTCACAAAATGACAAATATGGAAGAGAACTCATAGCTCAACTACTCTTACCTGTATAAAACTCTTAACTCAAGTGCCAACTCCCACTGGGAAGAGGTACTCAGAGATTCCATCATTTGTTGGATTCAGAATTAGTTGAATAATTCGAGTCAAGTAGTATTGATTAGTAGATTAATTTCATTCATGTCAACTTAGACGGAAGCCTAGAATGGAGTACCCCAGTTCTTTGTCCTTATTATAGTTAAATATTTTATCAATGACCTGGATGAAGACATATAAGGCATGCTAATGAAATCTGCAGATCATACAAAGCTGAGAAGGATGGGTAACATGTTGGTTAACAGAATTAAGATCCCCAAAGTTCTCAACAAACTAGAGCAGTGGTCCAAATAAATTACTATTGAATCTAACAGAGCTAGTTTTAAAATCCTGCACTTGATTTCAAGAAAATCACCAACACAAGTGTAGGCTTAGGAAGAGGTGGTCAGAAAATAGCTCTTGTGGTAACATAATGCAGTAGGAAGAGCTGGATTTGGAGTCAGAGGACTTGAGTTCAAATCCTAGCTCTTCCATAGCTCACTACGTAAAGAGGGGAATTATCTCTTCTCTGTAAAAGGGGTCTGTGGATAAGTTGGGAGAAGGATGGCAGGATGCCAAAGGGAGATTGTGCGTTGTAGGGAAGGAAGAGTTAAAGAGGAATCAGAAACCTTTTCTTTGCTATCGAAGGGACCTTATGCTTAGATTTCAACTTTGGCTGAAGATATCACATGGATTCCATAACCTTTTGGTTCTGTTAGTTAGCTAGCAAAATGATGTCCATTAGCTGTGGCTGTGATGATCAATAAAGTCTTTAACTGACCGCCAGAATGTTACAGCTTCTGGTTCAGTGGTTGTTATAGTCACAAAGAAGAGTTAGACCTGGAAAGGATCTTAGAGGCAAATTAGTCAAATTCTGTGATTGTACAGAAGAGAAAAATTAGTTTCAGAGAAGTTATCACTTTCACAGAGCTATTAAGCAACTAAGACAGGATTCGAAACCAGTTGTTTCTGACTGGAGTACTATTAACCACACCATACTGCCTCATTGTCAATCAGTTGCATTTGGCAGGTTGCAATACCCCAATGACTGTGTTTAAATAGAGTCCCTTGCTATACTAAAGTAGAATCAAACACAAGCAGGTCAAGTGTTTGTTAGAGGTAAATCAATCAGATAGGTATTCTTGCCCAAATTTATCTCCCTTTCACCTCTGAATGTTGAATCAAATTCCAATCTAATTATGGATAGAGTTGCCATTTGGGGTGACACAGTGACAGACAAAGAAAGAACAAAACTGGGCCATGCCACTCTCTTGTACTTGCCTGAAATCTTCACTTAAATTGAGCAGCTATCCCCCTTTTGAGAAAATAGCCTCTTGCTTATGGGAACAGATGTATCCAGACTCAGGGAAGTGGTTGAGATTCCCAGTGGCAAATGGAGCCAGTTTTCTCCCCATCTCTAATTTCCTGTGATTTTTGTGCCCTGGTGTATATGTTAATAGGTTGGCAGAAACTATGAAATTAAACTTGTGAGAGCCATCACCGGTATTCGACCTCCAGGCAATTATAGTAGCTGTCAAAGGTTTTAGAGCCAACATTGAACCTGACCCTTTTTAAATGACTCAAAAGTGGCATTTTAATGAGACAATAGCAGGAAAGGTTTCCCCCCCCCTTCTCTCTCTCTCTCTCTCTCTGTCTCTCTCTTTCTCTCTTTTAACAAGTGACTTTAATGGAGATGATGGGGACTAAATTTCCTTGACTATCCATAGAGTGTATATGTGTGTGTGTCTGCTGGTTGAGGGAGGAGAGTGAAGTGAACTAAGCATGGGGGAAGGAGAAAGGTGGGAGTCAAACAATGAGTTGCTGCCCATCATTCTATGTAGTCTTGAGCCAGCTGAAATCTCTCATTAGAATAATCTTAAGAACTGACTACTAGTTCCCCCTTCCAATAGATGCTTTGGTCTTCATCTGTCTATTGGGAGAAGCACTGGAATTTCAAACTTAATTCAACCCCTTTCCCTTCTTTCTTTTCTGAGCAGTTCTACATTTTGCCAGCGTTGGATTCATAGCATAGCTACTCACAGAGCAAATATTGACCGCCCTGTGACTATATCTTTGGGATAATTTACAAAAACTAAATATAAAGAATTCTGCCACAAATAAAAATTCCTTGAGTACCAACTTCCTGAAAATCAAGTTTGTTTGTTTTTTCTAAACTGGTTCAGAAACTTTGGCTATCTTTATTCTTGGGCTTTTGTCTTGAATGAAAAGCTCTCTGAGAGAATTGAGTTCAAATCATGCCCTGTTCCTAATTTCTTCCTAGCTGAGGGACTCTTTGCTTAGTTAACAGGCATTTCTCACTTGCTTATTATATGCCAGGCACTGTGCTAAGTGCTAGGGATACAAAGAAAGGCAGAAGACAGCCCCTGGCATCCAGGAGCTCACAATCTAATGGAGAAGATAATAAGCAAACAAATATGCACAAACATGTATTTGATTATGATTGAGTCACTTAAATATTTTTTAGCCTCAATTTTCTCATTTCTAAAATGAGTGTCAAATGAAACAATGTATATAAAGTTCTTCGTAAGCCTTTAAAAGCTACTTAAGTATCAGCTATTCTTATTACTATCATTTTGGTCCCAAACTCCAGTACCTGTGATCTCCATGCCTACTCCCCTGTATCTAGCACACAATTCTGTTTCCTATACATGTCCTTTACCATATTCTCCAGATCACAAGAGTCCTTTTCCTAGTGTATTTATTTGTAATCCAAAAGAGAACTAAAAAATATTCAGATAAACAAAAGGATTTAGTAAGGATGTTTTTTTTTGTTTTTTTTGTTTGTTTTTTAACAGTGAGGAGACTTGTTCATACTGGCAGGCACCTGGGAAGGAGCCAATACATAGGAAGAGATTGAATATCAGAGGGACATAAGGGATGATAATGGGAATAATCTGCTGGGGAAGATGGGAGGAGATGAGAACGGTTATATGTTTGGACTTGGTGAGGAAAATAGCTTCTTCTTTATCAGAGACTTGAGTGAAGAAACAAATGGTGAATGGTGATAAGAAAGGGTTGGGAGGTAAAGAAGAGAGTATTGTCAGATGAGGAGAAGGGGAGAACAGAGAGATCTTGGCAAGTGGCCTCATTATTTTTTTCAGCAAGTATGGGGCAGAGTCCTCAATTGAGAGAATATAGGGAAGAGGTGATACAGGAGACATGAGGAGAGAAGAGAAAATTTAGAGTCTTTTGTGGTGAATGGAATAGAAAATCAATTAAGAAATCAAATAATTGCCCTGCTGAAGTAAGGGTCCAGGTTAGATTAAATAACAGATTTGAAGAGAATCTAATCGGCACAGTTACATTACTTCTTCTGGCATCATTCAGCAAAATGTGAGTAGGAGATGAGAAGCAGGAGTAATTCAGGGTTCAGGTTTTGCAAGGTAATAGTAGTCATTAAACGAGGGAGCAATGGATGGATTCAAGAGTAGAGAGCATAATATAGAGTTGGACATAGTATAGAGTCCATTCACCAGGGATGTCAAAATTAGAAAGGGAAAAGATTACAGTCAGAGGCATGACAACCTGACAGAATACTGACGGGTAGGGCAATTTCAAGTCACAGTGAGGACAAAGAATAGATCTGGGAAGAATAAGCCGTAGGAAGATATAGAATAGAAAGCTGTGATTGGATAAAGGGATTTCAGAGGGTTTGATCATGGAAGTGGAGAATTGCAGGTGGTGACAAGATCAAGATTATTACCATCTTTGTGAAACTGAAGTGGAGTGGAGAAGTAGGTCCTGGGAGGGGAGCAGACTGAAAAGTTGGGAGATTAGGGCATTGAGGGAACATCAACTCATGTTAAAGTCACTTATTATCATGGCAGAAGTTGGGTTTGAGAGGGAGACTGTGAGCTAGACATTGTATTCACTGTAAAAGGAGAGGAAATGTCTTGATGATTGTGGATAACAGCCACCAGGATCTGTACTGGGCAATACATTTGGATAGTCATGCATCTTAGTGTGTAAGGAGCAGAACTGAAATTTGAACCCAGATCCTCTGTTTACAAATCCAGTGTTCTCTCCATTGTCCCATATACACCATCCCTCTTAACCACTTTTTATGTAGCCTCCCATTCCCTTTGTCACAATTGGGCCTAGAGTCAGGAAGACTAGAATTCAATTCTTGCCTCATTTACTAACTACCTGAGTGACTCTGGGCAAGTCACTCAACCTCTGTTTGCCTCAGTGTTTTATTGACTGTGAAATGGGGATGATAATAGCACCTACATCCCAGGGTTGTTGTGAGGATCAAATGAGGTAATATTTGGAAAAAGCATTTAGCACAGTGCCTGGGACAAAACAGGTGCTTAATAAATGTTTGTTTCCTTCTATCCTTTCTTTAAGGGCCCTGTAGCTACTTGTGGGCCCTATTGTCATGTATAGAAAATGTCTGGCTATGAGTACCTGGCAGTAGTACAATTATTTTGGTTTGAGCAAAGTAAGAAAAGAGAGTCATGGTAGTTTGTATCATTTGGGAGGATGTTTGTTTACACTTACTGAGTTCAAAGAGGGGCAGGAAGAGACAAATGTTCAATATATAGGATGTACTCAATAAATAATAGTGAGAGTAGAGTGGAGATAACTGATCAAGCACCCAAATCTCACCCTAATACAAAGGATAGTTCTCTCTCTCTCTCTCTTTCCCTCTCCCCCCCCATGACCCCACCATTGTCTTTCATTTCTATTATGGTTATGCATTCAAAAATCTTTGTTTTTAAGTTACTTTCTAATGCAAATTCAAATCACGGTGGAGAATATCTTTTTACTGTAACATGTTTGTGAATCTTGCCCACTGGCCATTTGGAAAACTCTCATGGGCCATAATTACTTTAGAGCAATAGTGCTGTAGAGGACAATGGAGATTGTCAGTCCATTGCTGTGAGCTGGTGAAACCAGATTTGACTAGTTTTAACCTCCAGGATGAATATATGCTAAAATTTAACTGGCCCAGGAGACCCAGTGTCACCACTGACGGCTGCTTTTATGCTGTGGCACATAGTTAAGTTTCCTGGTTCCCTGCCCCTCATTCCTTATTAGATAATTCAGAGAATACCTTTATTTCAGTGCTCCAGACTCCCTGACTGTGTTGTCTCATGAGTGACAGGCAGACCCTATTTAAAAAACAAAACCATAAGTTTGAACCATAAGTGGCTTAGGGGCCTGGGCTTGCGATGCCCATCCTGCTGTGTATTTGAGCCACCAGCAAGCCTATGGGGCTATGGGCAATGGAGCTCCCACCCCTCCATTATTGCCTTTTGGAATCTGTTCTCCTCTAGCTGCCATCCCTGTGTGGCAGTGTTGCTCTTCAGGAACAGCTCGCTCCCCTTCTGCCTTACAATTACCAGCTCAGGTCTGGCGACAAATTAACTGTTGTTCCTGAATGATTTTTGAAGACTCTTAGAGCAGCTGCGTTCTTAAGCATCCTTGGTCCTCAAGCCTTGCTTTTTACTCCTCCTCATCAAAGTGAAGCTAAAATAGTGAACATTTATAGAGCTCTTTAAGCTTTGCAAAGTGTTTTACATATTTATCTCTTTTGATTCTCACAACAACCCCATATTTAAGGGCTATTATTATTCTCATTTTGCTTTTGAGGAAACTGAGACAGAGAGGTTAAGTGACTTGCTCAACCATCTGTAGCTAGCAAGTTTCTGAGGCATGATTTGAATCATGTCTCTTTGACTCACTATAGCACCCTGCTTCTCTATACTCTAAGACTGGACTCAGATCCTGGGTACTTGGCATCTGGGTCATAGGATAATAGACCTAGATTCTAAAAGCCACCTTGTCCAACCACCTTATTTTATAGGAAAGGAAACTGAGGTCCAAGGAATTCAAGTTATTTGTCCATACCAGTAGTCCCCATCAAAGGTGGGATTTGAACCCAGGTCCTTTGACTATGGAGACATGTTTGTTTTTATAGAGCTATGATTCCTTTCAATGTTTTAGATGAATCTAGAATGAAAGAGATGTAAGAGGCTGGGATAGAGAGAGGAGGAATATAGAGCTAGGAACTCCACAGAACCATAACCATTCTTGGCAAGGAGATGTGAAGCTAGAAAATCACTCAGGGTTTAGGAGGGAAGAGGGAACCACAGGATAACTTTTTATGATGCACAATTCTATAGCCTTGTCCAGAAGAAACAGACTGGTTTTTGTTGCTGCATGGATAGGGTTGTAAACATTTTGTAAACCTCAGCACTCAGGGTTGTAGGTCCCAGTTTGAGGCAGAGGTTTTTAGTAACAGATTCAGGCATCAGGCCTGTAGGCCTCTCCACAAACATCCCTCACCTAGAAAAAAAGAAACTCCCAAGTTTCTAGTGTCTTTCCTTTCCACAGGGTGAACAATTGACTGATTGCACCTCAACCATTGCTAAGGGGTACCCAGCCTTTAACCTAAATTCAAGTCTTATATAAATAGATTGTACAAAAGCCACATACCACTTTACTATGTGGATACCCATCTTCTATCTGGGAAAATGTTGCCCTCTGAAAGGGAGTTGGTCAAACAGTAGGTAGCCAGATGCCCATTTAGAATATCAGATTTGAATGACACGCATCCAACCACAGATGTACTAATTTAATTTCATGCTCCAACATCAGCTGCTCTTCTCCACTTAAAAGGAACATTTGCATCCATCTGTCATCATCTCTTCCTTTCTTTTCTCAAGTCTCTTTGCTATTTTCTCTTCCCTCCCCACCCCCCATTCCCTAACACACAAGCTTGATGAAATAATGGGGCACATTTAGAAAAACAGACGGGGTAATTCAAATTCTGAGCCAATGTGATTTTGTTCCATTCTTGGGCAAACTCTGAGGGTATCTGGGGAGCAGAAATCAAGGGGCTGAGTACAAAGAACTGGAATGAGGGAGAGAGGAGATTTTGCATGCAAATCAATCTCCTCGACCCATTTGGAACAACCTGCTGGGAACTGGGCTAGAACGCCAAGGCCATTAGCACCTTGTTAGCCTGTCAGAGTCTGAGTAGCTTAACTAGGTGATAATGGAAAGGAAATGTCTTACACCTTTTTAAAGTCAACTCTTGGTATTCAAATCTGTATAGCCTGGGACTTCAGAAGCAGGTCTCCCTGTGACAGCTACCCAAAGTGGGAAGATAGTTTGATGGGGAGAGGGAGATAGAGAAATGCAGTGAGGTCATCACACTTGAGGAATATTTTTATTTGTAATAGAAGTTGCCCATAAAACTGCCTCCTGCTTTCCTTTGAATAGTATTTTCAGAATTGTTCCTTGGTGGAATGAATGAGGCTTCATTGCAGGATGTTGATATCCATGGGGAGGGGGGTGGAGGCCTTCCTACAAATGGTGTTGGTTATCCTGACATCTCATCTTGAGCTCTGTAGACCTGTGTTGCCATTTAGAGTTAACACCCTTGGCTAGTACCCCCAGGGTCCCATCACTAAGGTGTTCATAGGGGGCAGCCTTCTTCCTTACCCCTGTGATGGGATTAGACACAAATAAATTTGCACCATGCACCAGAATTCCTAGGAGAGGCTTTACGGTACTTTGAGACTTAGTAAAAGTATTATAAAATCATTAAGAATAGATGGTAAAATCTCAATGATGAAAGCATAATGTTCATAAGTCAAAGGTCCAAATATGAAGCAGAGTTGCAGCTGATATCCATAAAAGTTGTTATTCGTTCCCACTTTCCTTAGAGATTGTGATAGTCATTTTTAAGATGGTAGGACATTATACGTGAGCGGTAAAGAAGGGTCATTTGTCCTTGGGACCTGCCTTCTGTCTTACACACATGTGCACAGACAGTTGTCAATGCCAGTAACATCATCTCAGAATACAAAGAACCTGAATATCAATAAGTGTATGTGGAATTTGGCAAGGTTGCTTCACTTGCTGATGAGCAGAATTTATGGTTGGAAATTAAAGATATTGGCTACTCCATTAAGATCGGATGGAACTGTTTGCTTTCTTCCTAACTTAAAAATGCATAATTTATCTGGCTTAGGATAAAATGAACTACAAGAGTCTTATTGACTTTAATGACCCATTAGAGATGAAAGTGATCAAAAAGAAAAAAAAATCCTTGACTAGGATAGAGCCAAAAGGTAGTAATGGGATAATAGTGCCAGTGGAGACAGGGTTAATGAGCTTATACTAACCCAGGGTCAGCATTCTTACAAACTTTGATTTTGAGCAAGGTGGAAAAAGCAAAATACGAATTAGTGAAGAAAACAGCTTACTTTTTTTGGAAAGAAGATTGGGTCTGAAGTCAGAAACCCTAAATTTCTTGGTGGTATTGCTGTTGGACCTATTTGGTCTTGGCTAAGTCATTTTCCTTCTCTAGGTCTTAGTTCCTTATCCCTGAAATAAAGGAGTCTGACTAGATGTGCTATAATAATGGCACCTCTCTCACAGGGGGTTGTGAAGACCAAATGAGATGTTTGTCAAGCGTTTTGCGACTTTAAAATGCCATATAAATTCTATTATATAGGCAGCTGGGTAGTGCCTAGAACACTGAATTTAGGGCTAGGAAGACTTGAGTTTAAGTCCCACCTCTCACACATTTACTAGCTGTGTAACCTTAGGCAAGTTACTTAACCTCTGTCAGCCTCAGTTTCCTTATCTGTAAAATGGGGCTACTAATAGCACTTACTCCAGAGAATTGCAAAGATTAAATGGTTATCTATCTATACGATTTTGTAAAATGCTATAAAAATGTTAACTATTATTATTGTTGCTGCTATTATTGTTATGCAGTCCTTTCCAATTCTAAATCCTATGAAGATTGGAATAGCTATAATCACTTGGGTAGAGATGAGATACATCTGTGAAACACAAACCTCTGTAGAGCTCCTTAAAACAAATAGCATTTTTCATCAGCCAGAGGGTTCCCCCCTTTATATTAACAGGGGGTGAATTAAATAACCTTTCAAGGATACTTGAGATTTTATGAATTCTCAAGTTCTGTCCCAACTACCAAAGGGACACAAGGAAATAACATATATCAAAAGTTAATATTTTAGCCTTTAACCTCATCCTAGCTGTTATAGCTAAATTGATAATTAAGGACAGATTCTTTTGTTATCTATATCCAGGAAAATAAATAAATGCATTGGCTTAATATGTGTAACAATTAAAAAAAAGATAAATTGGCTGAAGGAAAGAGAAAAATATCCAATTTTGGGGGATGAAGGTTGGCTTTTTTTAAAAAAAAAGTTGCTATTCTTTTTCATTACTGGAAGTTAAGCTTAACATGTTGCTATTTCTTTTTTTTTCTTTTCTTTATTTATTTATCTTTACCAGTTTGCAGCTTTCATTCCTATGAGAGCCTTTAACCTTACATATGCTTTCTCCCAGTTTGCATTCTAGTCTGGAACCTGGCTAGCTAGATATATAGCCAGCATTTCTTAACAGATATGGAAATTTCCCCAAGACAGCTGTGCTTTCCTGGTTGAGAAGTCCACAAGGTTAATGAACACCCACAAAGACTGAGGGGGAGGGAGGAGAGCCATTCCAGCATTCAGTACAGGGTGATTAGCGAGGTCTATATTCTTTCCTTCCTGGTAATGATGGTCAAGAAGGTGCCTGTGTGATAGAGATGAGAATGGAGGGCCTGCTTCTGCCTCAAACATCTATTAAAATGCATTTCCATTCAAATAGCCATCCTCTGATTTTCATCATCAAATAAGCACACACTACATATTTAACAGGAATGAGACCTCTGCTGAGTTCATGTCTTTTTGAAGTGAAGGCCTGTTTCCTTAATGAGTGTCCATGCTTATCTCTATATGTAAATTTTTCTCTCCCCTCCCCCTTTTGCACTCTTCCTTTAACTCTTATTCTAGTGTTGGATTCTTGATAGGAGGCCTACATGGCTATTATGATGATAATTCATTTTGAGCAAAATGCAATCCATCCTATCTAGTCTATCTCATTATAAAGGTTCAGGCCCTGGGAGGGCAGGCTGGGAATGAACTGGCTTATAAAGTCATTTTTTTCTTAGAAAAGTCAGAGGCCTGTTTAAGTAGAGACTTAGTTAATCTCCATTTGGACCCCATCTCTCTTTAGAACTGGTCTTGTGCAAAAAAAACCTAGAACATTTAGGGGTCAGCTCCTCCAACCAACATGGTTTTCATGACCTTCTGGGAAGCTCATACTTGTTCAAAACAAATGTCATGTCCTATAATTCTACAGTGAACAGCTTCTGCAAAAATCAAAGATTTCCTTAGTGTTGCCTGTAACCAAGGGAGTAAATAGAAGCTGACTAGACTCTGATCACTGAATTTAGATTACTTGGTATTTTGGTTGGACTCAATGATATGGACTCCATTTGTGGCCTTCTCTCTGTTCCTCAGACTCTAGCTTCCTTGTCTGTGGCTTGCACCTGCATTGGCTGCCTCTCATATCTGGAATGTACTCTTTCTTCAATTCTAAGTCATAGATATTCCTCATTTCCTTGAAGACATAGCTAGAGCAGCACTTTCTTCAAAATGCCTATCTTGATCTGTCAGGCTGCTAGTGACCTATCTCCCTAACAGCTTTATATTAAACCTGTTGTTGTTGTTGTTCAATCATTCAGTGACATCTGACTCTTCGTGATCCTGTGGACCATGGCACACCAGCGCTATTCATGGTTTTTTGTTTGTTTGTTTGTTTGTTTGTTTTTGGTGGCAAAGACACTGGACTGATTTGCCATTTCCTTCTCCAGTGGATTGTATTTAACTACGTTGTTTATTTTGTATTTATTATGTACATAATTATTCTCTACATATTAATATTATATACACTTCTTTAGAGTTTACATTCTAACAGGGATAGAATCTAATCTGTTATCCATCACTGTAGAGTGAGAATCATTTCCTTTTTGTATCTTTGTATTTCCAGTGCCTAATACAGTGTTTGGCACATAATAAACGCTCATCGATTGATTGTTCATTGATTGGCCTTAGGTAGATTTTCTTCCTTTTGGCAAGGCATGTTTTTGTACTTGTTTTTGCTTTTTTTAAATAAAAGATAACCAAGGAAAATCAAAGGCTTCATTGGAAGCTTTAGAAGTTTTAAGGAAGGTTATAAAAAATCAATGTCAATAAGCCATGAACTGTCCACCAGCAATATTGACAAGGTTCCTATTGAACTCATGAATTAATGATCCATCCTGGGTATTATTTTTCAACATGATTCAAATTTTAAATGATATTGTTATATTTGAAGACCAAAAAAGTTCTCTCCTCCTCTTCCTCCTTCTGCCTGTCCCTTTCTCTCTTTTGGACATGTCTCGTATTAAAATAATATAGTTTATCTTGATGTTCATTAAAATTTTTTCTTTGTGTCTTCATGCCTTTGAAGTTCATCTAATCTCCAAATCAGGTCTTACTTCTAGACTAATCAATATATGACTTGCCTACGGACACACAGGTAGACCTCTGATGAGGATGGTGAAGGGATTGGGTGGGGGAAGAGGGATAGAAAATGGTTTTCAAAACATATGCTAAAAAAATACAACAAGTAAGATTTTGGTCTTTCTTCCCTCCCCAAAATAATTATGTTACTCTGGATCTGGTTCTTGTGATTTCCTTCTTCTGGTGAAGCATATTGTATCTCCCAATTTTAGAAGCTTGCTTATTCACAGGAGGCTCATTCTTATATAGCAGACTTCCCATTTTTCAATACCAGAATTGAACAAGTTCAGGAAGTTTATCTAATCTCCAGATCAGCCTGTCAGGGGAGAGTAGTGGCTACCAACATTCCGTGGCATTTGTTAGGAACACTTTTCTAACGCTCAGCAGCACTTGGGAGCTGCAATGCCCAGCATAACTTAGACACCAAATGACCTGACAATACCTGATTCTTTATTGCTTGAGCCACATTGTTGTTCACTTAGGGAATGCCACTCATTGCTTGTTGAACAATAAGAATAAAGTTGTATAGCTGTAGAATTATTAGTGTAGCTGTTTCAGACTCATCAATATCAAGCCTGGAAAACATACCCTTTTCTTATCTGCAACAAAAACCAACCAGGGCAATGTGAAGGATTCCAAGAGAGACAATATAGATGGGTCCATTTATTAGATTTATAAGAGCTGAAGCAAAGTGCTAAAGCTATCCATCTTCCGTACTTTATTGAGAACAGAGCCAATGATTCAGACTATCAGGACAGTATCTGGAAGACAGAATTGAAATCCTAAGGTAAGCGGAGAATAAGTGCATATATTTTAAGAGGAGAAGGATCAAAGGCAAGAGTAAAAAAATGCATGTAAGATTCCAAATACATTGAATACAAATCTGTCTACAACACTTATAAGCAAACATAACTTTGCAAATAAAGGTCTCATTTTAGACGACAGTTTAAGGTTATCTTCTTGGTCTTTCCCTTCATTCCAGAAAGAAGTGTGAATTCCTTTGGAAATACAAGAGGACAGGGGTGGAAAAGATTATTATTTGTGTCATAATAGGGAAGGCTGGATATTTTTCAATGCTGAATATTTTAAGTGATGAACCTAAAAATAATATTGAATTGGGAAACTATACTAGGTAATAAAATTATCAGAACTGGTTAAAGTTTACTGAAAAGCACAATTTGGGTTTCTGTCACTTGTAATGCCCCGAAGGTGCTATTATTATGAAGCCCAAGTCCTCTAAGTTCCTGGCATTCTAAAACTGAGGTGTTTTTTTTTTTTTTCATTCTTTCATTTCTCTTAATTTTGGGAGATTTGTTCTGCTAATTCTGTGACAAAATTTACAAAGTACCCTTTTGAGATCCAGTGTCATTAAGACCAAATAATATTGGAATATATCCAAGGATTGAAAATAGACTAGGCTAAGAGATTTAGACCTCATTCAGTAGGTAACAGGGAGCCATCAAAGACTTAGGAGTGAGGCAGGAGTAAGATCAGAGTTGTGGATTAGGAAGATTATTCTGGCTATGTTGTGGAGCAGAGGTGGGGAATCTGTGGCCTCCAGGCCACATGTGACCTTCTAGGTCCTTGGGTGTGGCCTTTTGACTGAGTCCAAAAGGGGATTTGTTCTGTGAAATTTGGATTCAGTCAAAGGGCTGCCCTTGAGGACCCAGAGGGCCACATGTGGCCTCGAGGCTGTAGGTTCTTCAGCCCTGGTTGTGGAGGAAGGCCTGGAGACAGGAATATCAGTTAGGATTTGATGTAGAACACATCTGTGATTTCAGGGGTATAGGGAATTCATTGAAAAAACTCTTCCAAATATATGAGTCCTTATCTTGCAAATTATAATCTTAGAGGTTGCCTGGATTACTAATAGGTTAAGTGATTAATTCAGGATCACAGTCAGTAAGTGCCAGAAGTAGCATTTGAACCCAGATCTTCCTTGACTCCAAGTGCAATTCTTTACATATTGTGCCATGCTGCTTTTCAGACCAATCAGTATGTTATTAAGATAGCCTGGGGGAGACATATTGAAGGTATGAACTGGGGTAGTAACAGCAAAAATGGAAAGCAGGGTGCAGAAATAAGGGGCATAGAAAAGAGAGAGAAGATAAGACTTAGTAACTTACTCTGTATGGGGGAGAGGGAGAAGTTGAGTCATGGGATCTTAGAGATATAGCTACACATGACACCAGGTCACCTAATCCATATCTTTAATTTTACAGATAAGAAAACTCCGGTCTTGGAACAGCTAGGTGGCACAGTGGACAGAGCACTGGCCCTGGAGTCAGGAGGACCTGAGTTCAAACCCAGCTTCAGACACATAACACTCACTAGCTACGTGACTGTGGGCAATTCACTTAACCCCAACTGCCTCACCAAAAAAAGAAAACTCAGCTTTTGCCTCAAGAAGTAATTTTCAAGAAGTGACTTGCCCAAGGTCTCATAGGTAGTGAGCATATTAGAGTTAGAATTTGGATTCAGGTCTTCTAAAGCTGATGATTTTGAGGCATGCAATCCAGGTGTGATCTTTGATTCAGCACTCTCATTCCCTATGCCCGATATGTTGCCAACTCCTGACAATTTCACCTTTATATGCTCCTTTCTCTTCTTTGATACCCCCATCACCCTATTGAAAGCCTTAATCACCTCATACCTGACCAATTGCAAAAGACTTTCTGGTTGGTCTTTTTGCATCAAGGCTCTTCCAGTTCCAGTCTATCCTTCACTCAGGTATTAAAGTGGTCTTCCTAAAAGGCTATCTGACCGTTCCACTTCCCTCTTCAATAAACTCTACTTTACTGGCTCCCTAATTACTTTTAGGATCATATATGAAATTCTCTGTTTGGATTTTAAAACCCTTCCTACTTTTCCAGTGTTCTTATATTTTACTTCCTTCACATACTCTACAATGCGGTGATATTGTCTTCCTTGCTGTTCCCTGAACAAGACGCTTTCCCCCCCCCAACTCCAGAAATTTTCACTGGCTGTCCCCCATGCTTAGAATGCTCTCCATCCTAATCTTTACCTCTTAACTTCCCTGGCTTCCTTCATGACTCTGCTAAAACCCTACCTTCTGCAAGAAATCTTTCCTAGTCCCCCTTAATACTCATGCCTTCCCTTTGAGATTACCTCCAATGTATTCTCTATATTTCTTATTTATACATAACTGTTGTGTGTTGCCTCCCCCCCATTACTTTGTAAATTCCTTGAGAACAGGGCCTGTGATTTGTCTTTCCTTGCTTCTCAAGTTCATAGCATAACTCCTGGCACATAGTAGGTGATTAATAAATGCTTGTTGACTTGATTTGACCATACCAGGAGAATGACTTTTGTGTTTTTAAGCTTGGATAACTGGGGGAATGGTGGTGCTATTACTAGATATAGGAGAGTAAAAGGGGAATCAGGCATTACTGAGTTCAACAATCAATAACAAATATGTTTTAAACACCTACCATGTGCTGGGCACTGTGCTAATACCTGGTCATACAAATACAAAGAATAGAACAATTCCTACTTTTCAGGAGCTTCCATCTTAGATGTGCTGAGTTTGAGGTGCACTGCATTGATGGGGTTACTGGAATGTTAAATCAGGGAAAGACAACATATATTTCTGGGTTTCAGCAAGGCACTTGACAAAGTTTCTCCTAATATCTTTATGGTCAAGATATAGAGGAGTGCACTAGATGATAGTACTGGGATGTATATCAGAATCAGTTGAACCACTAGACTCAGAGAGGAGTGATTAACAAATCTATTCCAACCTGAAGGGAGATGTATAGTAGGTTGTCTCAGGGTTCTCTCCTTAGCCCTTCCCTCTTCAATATTTTTAATCAATGTCTTGGATAGAGAAATAGATGTCAGATATTACATTTGCAGATGGCATGGAACTGGGAGGGATAATTGACATACTGGATGACAGTCAAGATCCCAAAAGATCTTGGCAAATTAGAATAAGAGATTATGCCTAATAAGAAGTTATTTGTTAGAGATTAATATAAAATCTTATACTTGAGTTTTAAAAATTAGCCAAAAAGTAGAGAATTTTGGAAACAACCAAAGAACAATTAATTTGAAAATGATCTGGGGAGCTTTATAAGCTCAATATGAATTAATAATTGCTCCACACAAATACACATTTTCAGTCTTCTTGTGCCTTATACCCCACTCCCTTTTACTCTGTAATCCAGTGACACTGGTCTTCTTTTCGTTCCTTGAACAAGACTTTTCATCTCTCAACTCTGGTCATTTTCAGTGAATGTCCCCCATTCCTGGGATGCTCTTCTTCCGCATCTCTACTTCCTGGCTTCTCTGGCTTCCTTCTAGTCCCAGCTAATAGATCATTTGCTACAGGAAATCTTTCCCAATCTCCCATAATGTCAGTCCCTTCCCTCTGTTGATTATCCTGATTTATCCTCCATGTAGCTTGTTTATACACAGTTGTCTATACATTGTTTCCCCCATTAAACCATTAGAAAGCAGGGATTGTGTTTTGCCTTTATTTGTATTTCTAGTGCTTAGCACAGTGCTAAGGTACAGAGTAGGTGCTCAATAAATGCCTATTGACTGACAAAAAAAAACAACTAGTGCTATTCTCAGTTTCATTAAGAGGCATAGTGTAGGGAACAATGGAGGTGATTACTCTAAAGGTCTGTGCCCTGGTCAGAAAATTTTTGAAGTATTGTGTCTAGTTCAGAAGAATATATTTTAAGGAGGAGTTTATTGCATTCAGAAGAGAACAATCAGAATGCTGAAGAAATCAGAAACCCTGACACTAAAGCTTCAACTGAAGAAACTGTGCATATTTAGCTTAGACAAGAAAATACTGAGTTGGGGCTATGATGGCTACCTTTAAGTGGTTGAAAGGCTACTGTGGATGGAAGAACCAGAAAATAGAACCAGGAGAAATCATTGTCAATTGTAAGGGACAGATTTCAATTCAGTGTAAGAAAGAATCTCCTAACAAGTTAACATCAGTCTAACATGTGGAATGGGGTACCTGTGAAGGAAGTAAATTCCCCATACATTTACTTCAAGTGGAAGGTGGGTGACTACTTTTCATGGACACCATAGAGGGAATCCATGCTGAGGTCCAGGTTGAACTAGAGTATGTTGGAAGACTTTTCCACCTCTGCAATTCACTGATTATGCCCTCAACTGCTCTACTTACCTGTTTTGTGGACCACTTAGACCTATTAGGAGAAGTAAAAGGCAAAATGAGTTTAGTTATAGCAAAGCCCATTCTCACCTCTTACACAGTTACTATATCCTTATGCTGATTTCCTTTTTCTTGTTGATGACATTTTGAAGTTTCATCTAATACAAGTAGGATTCTTCAGAATAATTTGTTCATTTTTTTCATTCCTCCATCAAGCTTTTGATTGGTGAACTTGACGTCCATTTGAGCTCCACAATGACTTTACCATTTTTAGAAGAAAAATTGTAAGTAATAGTCACATAATAAGGTTTGTTTCACAGCAGGAACTCTTCCAGCTCTTTAACATCACACATCTCATTTTTAGGGTAGCCATATGACATAGTGATAGAGTGCCGCTTCTAGAGTCAGGATGACCTGAGTTCAAATTTGCCCTCTGACACTTGTTAGCTATGTGACCTTGGTCCTCACATTGTTTGCCTCAGTTTCCTCATCTGCAAAATGAGCTGGAGAAGGAAATGGCAAACCATTCCAGTATATTTGCCGAGAAAATTCCGAATGGGGTCACAGAGAAATGGACATGTCTGAAACAACTGAACAACAAACCCCATTTTTTTCTAAATTGACTGGACAGCATATGTTTTGTTTTTTTATTGGTTCCATAATCAATATTGGGCATCATGATCATTTGAATCATTTTATCATTTTGTTGTCATCACATCTGAGTTTATGCTAGTTTCCCTTGATCTTGACATATCCACCTGCCTGGTGTTAGATGAACTCTCTCTCTCTCTCTCTCTCTCCTTCTCTCTCTCTGTCTATCTGTCTCCTCTCTTTGCATGGGTATCTATATCTCCCCCAGGTTGGAAGTGAAGAGGTTTCTCATACACTGGTCCCATTCTGACTGGCACAGGATCTTTGACCTGATCTATTTTTTGACTGCACTCATTCATCCATTGTTAGGTAACTCAGTTACCTAACAATTGCTGAACTATTGTAGATGCCTGATTAGCTTTGTATGCTTAGAAAATATACATATACATAAATATGTATATACATACATACATGTATATGTATGTATATATAATATATATTATATATATACATGTACATGTTGTATGCTTAGAACTCTCAGGCTTAAAAGATGTGTCTGTCTCAATCTATACAAAGAGAGACTTGTTATCAAGTCCTTCTTTATTCTGAACTGAAATCTACTACTCTCCCTGTAACTTCTACTTACTGATAACTAGTTCTCCCTACTGTATCCAAGCAGAATAAGCGTCTCACTTGATATTGTTCTGCCCAAACACCCCAATAACTGTATAATTATTTTATAATACAAAGAAAGAATTGAAGTTAGTGCTCAGAGAAAGTCACTGTCAATGAAACCAATAATATGATTGATTATTAAAGCTAGATTATACCTGTCTTAAAGATGCCATTGTTCCCTAGCTGCCTGAAGGCTTCATTTCTCCTAGATAATGTCATCATCAGTCTTCATCGAGTTTTGAAATCCTGAAGGCACATACAAAGCAGATGGCACCCTAGAATTAAGATAAATGTATGTTATTGTCATGTGAAACTCTCAATATCCCATTTTGCCATGTGTAGTCAAGAAAGTTAACCTTTTGATGAAGTAGGTATATTGCTGTTCATGGTTCTGAATGACCAATTGATTCCTCAGACTTGTGAGAGTTGTTAATGAAGATAATTGGTTTTATTATTAAGTAAGCCTGTTGGTAGTCAGTAGTAACTTATAGAACTGTTACTCAGAGTTACATTCCCCTCATTAATATCTGCTTTCCAGCATTCTTTGATACAATATATTTTTTAAATTGACCTTGGGTCATAGAAAGAAATGTCAGGGTTTAAAGAGAGCAAAAGAACATGTATTTATTAAAGGCAGATGGTTGAACTGCAGCTAGGATTTGTCACTTTCTATTATAAACTCTTATTTTCAAAGGTTTTACAACTCAATCATAAAAATTATACTCTAGGATAAAACTTGGGAAGTAATATCTCTTTGTAAGCTAACTAATTAGGAAAGAATAGCCTGTAAGTTATGCTCATAAAAAATAAAGGAATACTAAACTATAAGTATCTAACCATTCACGACTCATGTAGAATTGTGTAAGTTGAAATTATCTAAGTAGGGGAATGTATTGAACAATTTAAAACCCTGAGATTGTGAAATTCTCATCAATTAAGATCGGTATTCAGGGAAAGACTTTGATGATGGTGCCAAGAAATGGCTGAGATGGTGAAGTTCACAAGCCAGCTGTTGTGCATCTGCTATACTTTTTATCAATATCATTACAAGGAAGAGGGTTAGTGAGTTGGCAAGAAAACTGAATGCCTGATGCCTTTGAAGTCATTAAATAACACAATATTACGTGATCCTGTAACATAGCCATCTGAGCAATTTTGCAGTGGAACCGGAGAATTTCTCAAACTAATGGAGTTTTAAGGCAGAAAATAGGGCAATTCAGTAGACCACATTCAAGATTTTTGCAGTAGATCTAAGGCCATACATTTCCATCTAAACTGAAAGTGAAAATAAACCCATTTTCCTAGCTGATGGGGGGAATCCATATTGTAAATATTACTGCATGCTTCAGACTTGTATATTTTGGATAATCTCCTACCATGAATTAGTTTCATCTCTGACATAAACTAATAGAATGGGACACCATGGCCAGTCCTTTTCAGCTTCAACCATCCAGGTAATTCAAGTAAAACCATTGCCCTAAACAAAAGACAGCAACATAGAAATAGCTGTTGCATGAGGATTTTCCACTAATGACACTTAGCTGTGATAGTTACAGCATCAAGAGTTAAAGGAAGTAGATCTACCATGGTATAATCCTCAAGCCTTTCAAGTGTTCATCCAGCCTCCAAATGTATACTTTTAGTGTTGGGGAGCTCACTACTTCACATAGCAGCTTACCCCACTTAGCTTTAATTGTTAGGAAGTTATTATTTTTATTAAACTGAAATCTGCTGCCTGAGAAAGTTCTGCTCAATGGTTTCAGTTCTGCCCTCTAGCACTATGAAGAACATATTTAAGCCCCCTTCCATATGACAGTCTTTCAAGTTTTTTGCACCCCTCCCTCTAAATTTTCTTAATTGCTATAAATGCTCTGCTCTGACCACTTCTGACAAGAACATGGATCAGATACTGGTCACAAGCAATCATGTATTCCCTGAATCAAGTAATGGCATGTGATCTCTGCTACAAATCACATATACACAGTGCAGCAAAATGACATCAAGTTAGTTCCACTTGATTTGTTGTCCTCATGAAAGCCCTCATCTTAAACAGAACTGTGCCCCCTAGTGGTAATTAAGAACCTTTTTACCAACAATTTCTATCATTAAGGTCATGGTAGGTTAAGAATGTATGCCTCTATGTATACCAATCAATGCAATATTGATTAAGTACCTACTATGTTCCCAGCACTCTAGCTCAAGGAAATTTTTTTGGAGGGGCAATATTTATGTGGAGGTAGCTTACAGAACTTTTGACAGAACTGAGCTTCATTCCACTTAACATGATATTCAGACCTTTACAACTACTCCAGATCAATTTTTAATTGACCTCTTTGCTTCTACCCTTAGTTCAAGCCACACTTCTTCTCTTTCAGGCACCATTCTTCTTAATCTTCCTCCACACTTGTCTATAGCCAGAAAGAGGATATACAAGGGTCTAAATTGATGAAACTATATGTCCCTGCCCATTAGACTGTGAATTCTTAGAAGAGACTGTCTTTTGCATTTTTTGTATCCCCTGAGCTTAGCATATTGCTTAGCACATATCAGGTACTTAACTAATGCTTGCTGACTGATTGTCTTCATCAGCCCTGGTCCCAGTATCTGCTCCATGCAGGCACCATTTTTCCAAAACAAAAATAAAATAATCTTTAATTTAATGCAAACACTGAATATCTGAGCCCAGCAGTTACATTAGGATCTGTCCCAGTAATGGTATTTAATTTAATAGTAGTTATCAGCAATGCATGAAGAAATAGGTCTTCTATCAGGGTACCTTTTAACTCACACAAAAGGAAATTCAAAGTCCTAAACAAAATACCTTATTGGAAAGCATGGGAGAGCAGGGGCAAAAAGGGAAGGATAAAATAGCTACTGAAGGAAGGACAATCAATGATGATTCTTTGGAGAGACCACCCTCAGACTTGTCATTCCTATTGCCATCAAGGTCTTTGCCACTGTTTCTTTCTTTTTTTTTTTTGGCCACTCTTTCTAATGGGTGCACGGTATGCATGGTTTGCAGTCATGTTATGCTAAAGGAGTTCTCTGAGGCAGCCAAAGGTAATGGGATTATAAAGAATGAGGCAGGTTTTTACTATGGATGGTATATCTCATATGGTATATCTGGATGGTTTTTCATCTGGAGGAGAAATGCCAGGTATTGTGTAAAGTAAGCATTGATTAAGGGAGTTCTCTGGTTAGTTGGAGGAGCTTAACAGAAGATGAGGCGCTATGTGGGACTTTTGATTGCATCTTCCTTTGGAGCAGAGGTTCTTACCCTTTTCTATATCATGGACTCCATTGACAGCTTGGAGAAATCTAGAGAACCTTTCTCAGGATAATGTTTTTGTTTTTGTTTTTTGTTTTTTGGTTAGGCAATGGGGTTAAGTGACTTGCCCAATGTCACACAGGTAGTGTTATATGTCTGAGGCTGGATTTGAACTCAGGTCCTCCTGAATTCAGGGCCAGAGCTCTATCCACTGCACCACCTAGCTGCTCCCAGGATAATGTTTTTAAAAGCATAAAATAAAATGCATACAATTACAAAAGAAACAAGTTATACTGAAATAGTTATGAAATATATGTTAAAATTATGGACTTCAAGTTAAGAATTCCTGATTTAAAGAGTATGGGAATGATTTTGGTACCTCCTGGCAGGTGGGCTTCAGAGATGGGGACTCAGGAAAGATTATTTTCAAGGTAGCCTTCATCAAGGGTGTGTGTGTGTGTGTGTGTGTGTGTGTGTGTGTGTGTGTGTGTGT
>NW_020954576.1:44131684-44177872 GCF_900497805.2 Vombatus ursinus
GTGTGTGTGTGTGTGTGTGTGTGTGTGTGTGTGTGTGTGTGTGTGTACATGCATGTAGTTATTCTTTTACTTTTTTATCATCCTTCTGGAGAAATCCTCAAGCGCAACAGATGTAGAGTTATATCTTCCTTCCTCTCCCTCCCTAGGAGTTGCTAATGGTATAGTCTTTCAGCTGAAGCTCATGATGAATTGTATGCACTTGCTTGAGTGTTTAGGGAATACCTGAACCTTAACTTAAGGTTATAGGCTACCTTTTGCCTTTCTTCTTTTCCTTTATCAGCATAAGTCAGAGACCAGAGATTTGAGAGTAGACATTCTTGATCTAAGAGATGGCAGTGGTAGGATATCATGAAGGAGCTTTTAGGAACTCTCCCACTTAAGTTGACACATCTTCAAGCCAGAAAAAATAGAGTTCTTGTGTAACTCCAGTCTTGGGGACTGCCTTCTAAAGAACCACAAATTTCAGAGTTTAAGGGATCTGGCTTTCTATTCCCAGAAGAGAAACGTCATGAACAGCATACCTTTTGAAGAGAATAGTTGGAATAGCAAGAGACAACATGTGACTGAAATAATGACCATGGGACAGCACATATTTGGGCAGTGTAAGTCAGATAGGAAGGGATTGGCCTCCAAGCCCATAACATGTTTCCCTTCTGCATAGAGTCTCAACTATAGGGTGGCACTAAAATTGGGGAGAGGGACTACATAGAAAACTGGGAATGTGCAAGGTACATTAGAGGAAGGAAGATTGTGTTAATTATTTAGGGGATATTTTGGGTCCCTTTAAATATTTTCCACATTTGTTTGTGGGATCTATGAGTTCTTTTCATTCACATTTTCTATGGGTGAAACAAAGGACGTTCTATACTCAGTAGGCATTTATTATTTTGAGTGCTTATGTGAGAGTTGAGAATCCTATTTCCTTCATTTGTGGGAACTAAAACACAGACTATACATAAGTTTTATTTTGTGCTTACCCAGAATAAATTCTAGTTGAAGACACAATGGGTTAAAGAGATACTAATATTTTGGGTTATTCCATAGGATTAGACTTGTTCATGCGAGCCCAGAACATGAAGGTTCTGAGACCTGAGTTATAGCTAATGTGAGAAAGTGAACTAAAAGAAATAGGAAGTATATGAATGGGTTATAGAATTTTTTAGAAAATGACAGGAGGTTAATGGTAAATGGTGTTCTGAGCAGAAGAGTCTGCAGTCAGTGACCTTGACCTGTCTCAGAGAGGATGAGAAGTTTCAGATTTTTTGGATCACTGCAGCATTCTTCCTGCTTTAGTTAAATAGAGGTACATATTATCTGAAGATTTCATTATAATTTACTTAGCTATACACGGGGGTCCAGAGCTAATGGAACCTAGTAAATGCAGTCTCTTAAATTGGTCCAAATTGAACTTGAACATCTACTCTCTATGCATAATTATTTACTTAAATATAATTTGTGAACTCACATTAAAAACTATTTATGTGGCAGTCATGATACATGGCTTGAGAATGAATTGAGGGGAGGTAGAGCCAAGATGGTGGAATGTTAGGAAGTAATGTAGTGAACTCTTCTCCAAGTACTGCTCCTAACAAATCTAGAAAGTACACTAGATTGAATCTTGTTGCAGAAATCCAGAAAATGTTATAGCGAATCTTTTGGCATAGGTAGATAGGGAAGTCTAGGGAAACTGGAGATGGGATTGGGCCAGGAGCATACTGCATGCTAGAAGCACTCCAGTATCTAAGGAAAGCCTGTGCACCTGAGCAAGAAGAGGTCTTAAACCCATACTGAGGCACTCATAGACTGACACTCAAACAATATGATGGGGACAGATCCCAACTGGCAGCTTTGTTGCTTACCAGTTCCATGTTACAGGTCAAGGGAAGAGTGAGAAGGGGGTCTTTGCACAACAGTGGTGCTCCTAATTAGGGAGGTCTTGGGCAGTGTACAGAGAAAAGAGGATTAGCAGCAGCAGTGGTATGGCTCAGACCTCAGATGAAAAGCAGGGTCTCATTTCCAATATTTTAGCCATTCTGCAGAGGAATAACCGGGTTGGGAATCCTGGACCAAAAATGAGCCAACAATTCTGTGCCTCTGAGCCAACAGAGCCTTCCAGTTAGCAGCAGTCCATTCTTGCTCAGACACAAACTAAGGTCAGGACATTGCAGAGCTTGGGAAAAAGTAAAAGGACTTAGAGCAAAGTTAGACTAAAGGAGGGATTGGTTTTAGGCAAAACAAATTCTAAGGATGCACAAAAATATTTACAGCTCTTTTTGAGGTGGCAAAGAATCTGAGGGAAGGAAGGGTGTCCATGAATTGAGGAATGGATGAACAAAAAAGAAGGCCAGTGTAGCTAGACTGTAGTGTACAAGTGGAAGAGAATAAGATCAAGTCAAATTGATTCAAGTCAATAAACATTTCTTAAGCATTTATTTTGTACCAGGAACTGTGCCAAGCACGAGAAATTACAGTATAAGCAAAAAGTCCTTGCTCTTAAGAAGCTGACATTCTAATGAGGGAAAAATGTACACAAAAGGGATCTGTAATGGAGATGGGGCATGGGAAGAAGGTATTCATGTAGCCTATATGAATGGTAGGGAAAGAAATCCACTGAGTCAGCAGCAGATACCAGAGAGGAATGAAAGAGTGAACATAGATTGACCTGGGCACTTTCCTTAAAAAGGAGAGTTTGGGTAGAATTTGGGTAGAATCAGAGCAAAGGATGGAATGTTCACGCAGAGTGAGAAAATTGCTGGGTCATGGTGGAGACAGAAGACTGTATGGTCAGAAATGGAGCCCAGAGAGAAATAGAATAAGGTATAAGAAGACTGGAAAGGTCATAAGGAACTAGGAGGCTAAGGGCTTTAAATACAAAACAGGGGACCTTATATTTGATTGGGGAGGTAATAACAAACCACTGGAGATTACTGAATAAAGTGATATGACCAAACCTGCACTTTAGTAAAAAAATTACTTTCACAGCTGAGAGGAGGATGGACTAGAGTGGGAAGAGTCTTGAGGCAGGGAGAGCAACCAAAAGGGTATTGCAATAGTCCAAGTGTGAAGTGATGAGGGTAAGTGGAGAGATGGGGTCAGAATAGCAAGACCTGACAACATATTGGATATGTGGGGGGGGAATGCAGACTCACTTGTGAAATTTCCCTCACTCCCTTTCTCAGAGTGTGAGTAAATCCAGTTCTGAATCAACCTAATTATACTGTTCTTCAGTCATTCAGTTGGCACACTGTCCATGGGCAGATACTGGAATGGTTTACCATTTCCTTCTTCAGTGGATAAAAAATGCTGCCCATCTTCTGATGTAGAGGTAATAGACTCAGGGTGCAGATCCAGACACATTGTTTTTCTACATGGCCAATGAGAAATTTTGTTTTGCCTGACTGTATACATCAGAACTCTCCACTATGATCTGTCCATCTTGGGTAACTCTGCATGACATAGTTCATAGTTTCATCAAGCTACATAAGCCCCTCCACCATGACAAGGCAGTGATCCAGGAGGGCTAACCTAACTATAGGGTTTATTAATACCCTATAAGGCACCAATAAAATATTCACACACACACACACACACACACACACACATGCAGACACACATACAAAAGGATGCAGGGATAGATGTGCTCATATTTCATTGTCATCCTTGGTTCACACTCTTGGTCTGGCTTTTGGAAATAAAACTGCACATATAACAGCATTCACAGAAATCAACTCTACCTAGAGTATAGACTGATTCAGAGTGGCGCCAAGGTGGTAATAGCCATATAGTTTTATACTAAGATGGACAAAGGACTGTGTCACAGTATTTGACATGTAGCATAAAGCTTAATAAGTGTTTGTTGAATTGAATTGAATTCTACAAATGTACTAATAAAGTCTAAGCAGACTCTAGTATCTCTAAATATAATAATGTGTAGGTCTAGTGAGAATGGACACAATCATTGGTAGAATTCCTCTGAAGTCAGGGGTTACATTTGTGGACTCATCAGTTATTCAAATTTTATACACGTTCTACTTTCTTTCCCTCAAGGAGAAGGACTCCAGTCTAACTAGCTGCCTTACATTTTTAGGGACTTGCTATGCATGTTTCATAGGTAAGGGAAGATGCAAACTTTTCTGTGTTAGTATCTAAGAAACCTACTGCCATTTCTAAGATATTTTGAATAATCAACTGTTGAATCTTTGGTTACCCCTGTGTATAGAGTAAGGAGATAATTGCAATGATCCCAGGGTGAACCATCTGCCAGTACAAATTGCTCTGGTATCTGCTCCATTGAAATGTCCGTGATCATTATGTTCTGTTGAAACAATCATGAAACATGTCTTATACTAAGCTGTGTTCCTTGAAATCATGATGCTATAAATGAGCAAAGTACTCCTAATTGCTGAGAATTGTGTGTGTGTGTGTGTGTGTGTGTATTCGTGCATGTGCATATGTGTTAAATGTTTATAGTTCCCAACTGGTTTCCTGTTTTAATCTGTGACTTTGGAGAGCTAACATCCACTGATAGCTGCTGATCATTAATACTTAGGTGTATATACTGATAACAGTCTATATTTATGAGTCCTAAAAGGTCTTAGAAGCCTTTCTCAAATGAATAGCTTCTAACCAAATATTCAGATTTAATAAGAATATATCCTGTTATTATTATATAATTTCAATTTTCCTTACTGATGACATAGCATTCTGTGGCATGTGTTATCTGTTAGCTGTATGTTTGTATATATCAGTACAAACAAAGATATGACTTGATGAATGCCCATTTATGAATCTTTTATTTCAGTGTGCTAGTTTTTGATTAATGAACATTGTGGCATAAGATGAATGTTTTGTTTTGTTGCTTCCATTTCATGCCTTCTTCTAACATCCCACAGATCTTCCAAATTCTGCTTATGGAGCCAAAATGGGGAAAAGTCAGGAGGAGGGTGGGCAAATTAATAAAACATCTTAAGTCCTTAGAAACATGATCTTAGTCTCTTATGATAAAAACAAAAAAGAAAAACAACACAAAATTAGGAGTCAGAGGATCTTATTCTAAATCTTGGTAATCAGAAATTATTTTCATGGTAAAATCTTTGCTAATGGTTATAATGAGTAATACAGTATGGAAGATAAACAAATACTCCATGAAATGATGTTTCATGTTGCCTCTGAATGTAAAAAGGCAATGGAGTGGATGAATAAATGAATGAATAAAAAACATTTACTAAGTGCTTATTATATGCCAAATTATGATTTCACTGGAGATACAAATACAGAAGTGGAGATAATCCTTTCTCTCAAGTAGCTTACATTCTAGCGGAGGAAGACAATACACATAGCAGAATGATGGCAAGGGAGGGGAATAGACTGACAAAGTCATTGCAGTACTAAGACTGTAATGATTTGATTACAGGAGGGGCAGGTATATATGTAGTACAGGGCAGCTGGTGAAAACCTGGATCAAGATTATGGAAAGAGGAGGGGGAGATATGCATGTGGTGAAAGGAAACTAGTGAAAAGCTAGTAGGGGAGCAAAGTACAGAATGGCTAAGGTCACTTAAATGGAATGGCTCTCATGAAATACCCACTAATCGAGACAACAGGGCCATAGGGCAGACCAATTCCTTTATCTTTTGTCCAGGTAGAACCTTGAGACCATCCTACCATGCAACTGCACAGCACTCTTATTTCATGGGCAACATGATTTGATTCCTCTGGTAGTTTGTCCATTCATTGGTCACTGAACAAGGATCTCATATTTAGAGTACCAATGGTTAAGGTACAGTTTATAGAAGGTCAAAAAACCATATGCTTCTTAAGGCTCCTTAGTCTCCCCTGCTTTCTCACTATCACTACAAAAAAAAAGGGGACCAGGGACTGTACAGGACTGAAGATCACTTTGGATTTCTGTATTTCATGAGATATTATGACCAAAGAAATCCACTAAATAACCAACATATTAGTGACAATGTTCTCTGTATTTTGCTAATCTGGTCCTCTGGATGACGACTTAGTCCAGAGGTAGAGAACCTATGATCTCAAGGCCATATGTGACCTTCTAGGTCCTTGGGTGCACTCTTTTGACTAAGTCCAAGTTTTACAGAACAAATTCTTTTATTAAGGGGATTTATTCTGGTAAGTTTGGATTCAGTCAAAGGGCCACACTTGAGGACCTAGAGGGTCACATGTGACCTTGAGGCTGCAGGTTCCCCACTCCTGACTTAGTCTATCAGGGAGACTATATGTGAAGTTTTTCCAGCATAGTACAACATAGAAGAGCTTGGACTCCACTGAAAAAGCTTTTGGGAGCTCAGAGCTGACTCCATGTCATGATCAGCATCAACAAAGGACTTTACAGAAGCTCTAAATCCAATTGATTACTTGGTTTTATGTCTTTAATAAACAAATACTAATAAAATGTCTACAACATTCCTAAAAAAATCTGGACTCATAGTTTGATTCGAATTCCAGATCTACTTGGCTTCTTGCCAAGAGACTGAAATTACACCCTCCAAAGTTACCAAAGTTCTCTTAAATCATCAAATCTATTGGTCTTTTCTTAACCCTTCCCATTCTTGACCTCTGATACTGCTGATCTTCCTTTTCTCTTTGGTAGATTCTTCTCTCTAGGTTTTCATGACACTGCTCTCTCCTGGTTCTTCTCCTACCTGTCCATTTCTTCTCAGTCTATTTTACTGGATCTTTATCCAGATCATGCCTATTAACCATAGATGTCAACCAGAGGTCTGTCCTGGGTTCTCTTCCCTTCCATCCCTCTTATTATTTGGTGATTTCATCAGTTCTTGTGGTTTCCAGTTAGCATCTCTATGCCATAACTGTCAGATTTATCTAGCCAGCCATATTATCTCTTCAGACCTCCAGTCTTGCATCACCATCTACCTATTGGACAGTATAATTCAATGCCCTGTAGACATCTCAAAATCAACATGTTTAAAACAATTCATTCCCTCCACTTCCTCCCCCTCCCCCCACAGTCTTCCCTTTTCCCTAACTTTCTTATTATTGTTGAGGACATACCATCTCTCAATTTTATGCCTTTTCATTGTCTGGAATGATCTCCCTCCTCAGCTCTACCTCCTGGCTTCCTTGGCTTTCTTCAAGACTCAGTTAAAATCCCACTTTTTGCAAGAGGCTTTTCCAGGTCTCTCCCAGTCCTTTCCCTCTGAGATTACTTTTCATCTACGCTGTATGTATCTTGTATATACATAGTTATTTACATGTTATCTCCTTTAGAATATTTGTTTCCTTAGGGAAGGGACCATGGTTTTCCCATTCTTTGTATAACTAATACTGAGCACAGTTTCTGATCCACAGTATGTGTTTAATGAATGCTTATTGATAATACTCATTTGTGTGCAATGCTGGTGGTCACTTAAACTCACTGAACCCAAGTTGCCTCATTCATAAAATGAAGAGGTTGAATTAAATGGTCTCTAAATTCACTCTAAATTTACTATCATATTATCACATTACATATATTTAGGTCTATCACTTACTAGCTGTATGATCATGGGCAAGGCATTTAACTTCTCTGAACCTCTATTTCTTTATCAATGAAATGGGAACAATCATACTTCCACCACCTCCCTTCACAGAGTCATGAGCACGGTTCTTTGTAAACTGTAAAGTGTTATGAAGTTGTGAGCTAATACCAATCATAATGAAGTTAAGTGGTACAGTGGATAGAAGGTTGGACCTAGAAACAGCAAGACAAGTTCAAATGCAGACTAAAACACTAGCTGTGTGGGGCCAATCACTTTAACCTGCCTCAGTTTCCTCATCTATAAAGTGGAGATAATAATAGCATTGGCCTCCCAGGGTTGTGAGGATAAAATGAGATATTTGTAAAGTGTTTTGTAAATTTTAAATAATATATAAATGCTATCATTATTATTATTATTGTTGTTATCACCTCACTCAGGCTTGTTATAGGAATGTAGGAGATGACAAACCTAAAGCTCTTTGTAAATCATCATATATATATGTATACTATTTAATTATTCTGTAGGCCAGTGCTTGTAAAAGTTTTTTTCCCCTAAACAGTAAAAACTTTCACTTTCAATAAAATTTTAGTGGACCATTTACAGTCAGGTGTGTACATAGATACATAGATAAACTTATGCATATACATATATACATGCATATACACATATGTACATATGTAATACTAGCCACATACACTAATTTTAAAATAATTTTATATTTTCTATTTAACTACCAGTCTAACAATGTTGCAAACAAGTCCCTTAAGTGGGAAAGGTATGATTGATTGCTGTTGATATATTTTATTATTGTGAACAATATTGTTTCATCTTAGGCAACACTTCACATTTTTAGCTTCTCCTTTACCAATATAAGTTGGTGTTTTTGAGATTGTTTCACTTGTCTTTTCACAAGAATATTGTTTTTTTTTAGTTTGCTTTGCTTTATTTTAAATACTTTTGTGATTATTCTAGGAACCTCAAAACTATTTAAGAATAGTTAAATCAATTTTATAAATACAGTGGTGATGGGGGGGAGAGTTATGGCTAGAGAGTAGAATTATCTGAAAAAGACATGGGGGTTTTAGGAGGCTGCAGGCCAGTTAAATGAGATAATGGATGTAAAGCACTTTAAAAAACTTTAAGTCCTATATGAAATTTTCCTTCCTTCCTTCCTTTTCCTATGACATCTGGTCTCCAATTTGCTGACGACTTCATTCTGTAAGCCTTCTACTGCATACCTGCTGAGCTAAAAAAAAAAAAGTTCATACAGCAATACAGGAGTGTGTTGGTTAATGTTTAATAACCAGGATCTCAGAAAATAAAAATAAAAGAAAGCACACACACATTTAATCTGCATTATTAACATTTTATCCATCACTTTCTTAGACAATTAACAAAATGAGGAATCAAGCCATAATTTGTAGCTGCCAATTTCTGAAGTGTAAATTGCACTGAAAATTTAAGGATACTTTCTTACAAGTCAGTCAGAGCTGGCTCCAGGACACCCCTGCCATAAACACAACATAGATGAAAAATATACTGTGGCAGACAAAAAAGCTAATGTAACGTAGACTAAATCAAGAGACATCATGCCGTCTTTCAGGTGAATGAGAGGGAGTTTGTTGGTTCTGCTGCCCTACAACCTCTGGTCAGGCCACTTCTGGAGTATTGTGTTCAGTTCTGGTTACCAGATTTTAGGAAGAGTATTCACAAGATGGAGTACACACAGAGAAAGAGAACAAGAATAATGAATGCCTGCAAGTTTATACCATATGAAAAGTGGTTAGAGAAACAGGGATTTTAGCCTAGAGAAGACTTAGAGACAGAGATTTGATGTTTTTCAGCCATTCAATCATGTCCAACCCTTTGTGACCTCGTGAATCATTTGTCTATGGGGTTTTCCTGGCAAAGATACTGGGCTGGTTTGCCATTTCCTCCTCTAGTGGATTAAGACAGAGGTTAAGCGACTTGCCCAGGGTCACACAGCTAGTAAATGTCCAAGGCTGGATTTGAACTCGAGTATTCCTGACTCCAGGCTCAGTGCATTATTCACTGAGCCATCTAGCTGCCTCTAAGCAGGAGATATTTGGTTTTTGTTGTCAGTCATACCTGACTTTTTGTGACCCTATTCAGGATTTTTTTTTCGGCAAAGATACTAGAGCAGTTTCTTCTCCAGTTCATTTTCAGATGAGAAAACTGAGGCAAGCAGGGTTAAGTGACTTGCCCAGAGTCACACAGCTAGTAAATATCTGAGGCCAAGATCGGTCTTCCTGACTTCAGGCCTGGCACTCTATCCCCTGTGCCACCTAGTTGCCAAGGAGGGAGATATAAGACATACTCAAATATTAGAAAGGTTATCCTATGGAAGGGCATTTGAATTTTCCTCTTTCCCTCTTTTTCCCTAAGGCATAGTACCTAGAGTAGAATTTTCAAAAAGACAAATTTAGACTTTAGGTCATGAAAAACTTCCTAGCAATTTGAATTATTCAAAAGTGGAATGGGCTTGCCTTGAGAGGCGGTAGATTTCCTTTTGATGGACATATTCAGGCAAGGCTTGGATGACAACCTGCCTGGGTATGTTGTAAAGGGGATTTTTGGTCAATTATGGATTAGACTAGATGCCATTGTGGTCACTTCCAGCTCTAAGATTTTGTGATTCTATAATTTTAAAAATAAATTTTAGTTAAATAATACATTCTACATATCAGTATCAGAAATGACCTCAACTGGAGATAACACTCATTATATTTGCCTTTTTCACATATTTCTGCTTTTATGCTGAAATTAGCTTCATGGATATTTCATAATCAGTTTTAATTATTTCTATTTTGTTTTTGGTTTTGCTTTTTTACTCTCTTTAAGATGACTAATTTTGCCAATCTTTCAACACGGGCTTTGGTATACACACATATATACACAAATATAATATATGTGTCTATGTGTGTATAAACACACACATATATGCATGTGTATGTGTATACACATTTGATAAGATCAGAGGACACTGGTGAAGTCACACACTTTACTGAGCCAGACCAATAATTAATTAACCATGTGTCAAAGACTACTGTTTCTGAACCCTAAAAAAAGCCAATATTTCAGTCCCAAGATTAATTTTTTGCTCATACTCTGTCTGATTGACACACAGGAGATCAAAGAACTTTGCTATGGGTACCTGCCTACCATGACAACTTTTTTTTTGCTTAACAGAACCCTGCAGACTGCTTTGTAAGATTCAATATAGACTACTTTGAGCAAAACTATTCTTAATAATAATTCTAAAGAGACCTAGCAGGTGAAGGCAAAGGTAGGAAAGCATGTTAGGGTACCATAGATGACTAAAGGCTTAGTTATGAATATTGTAGCTTAACTGTTTTCATTATGACAATGTCTGGTTATTTATATATCTACTGCATCTGGAATTAAGTTTTTTTCTTATTAATAATAATTCTGTTGTTGTTCAGTTGTTTCATTTATATCTAACCCCTTGTGACCTCACTTGGGCTTTTCTCTGCAAAGATACTGGAGTGGTTTGCCATTTCCTTCTCCAGTACATTTGACAAATGAAGAACTGAGACAAACAGGGTTCAGTGACTTGCCCAGGATCACACAACTACTCAGTATCTGAGGCCAAATTTGAACTCAAGAATGAGTCTTCCTGACTCCACGCCCAGCTCACTGTGTCCCCCCAGCTGCTCTTTAATAATAATAGCTAACATTTTTATAGCACATAAAAGTTTATATACGTTATCTTGCTTGAGCCCCACAACAGCCATATGAGGTAGCTAGTACAAACAATGTCCCCATTTTAGGGGGTTCAGAGAAAGTTCAGAGAAGTTAAATGATTGTCCATGTAGATAGCAAACCTGGCTCAAACCTGGTTCTTCCTGACTTGAAATCCATCACCGCATCTGCTGTTGCCATACTGTCTCCAACTTCTATACTTATAGTTGTATAGTTTGGACAAATCATTTAACCTCCCTGGCTCCCAGTTTTCTCCCGTATTAAATGAGGGCTTTGGGCTAAGTGAGCCCTTCTATCTTTAAATCTGACACGCAGTGGAAATAACAGTTGATAAATAGCTATCTTCATGAGCTCTAGTGGCCTGAACCAACCAAATCCTTCAGTTGCATGGATGCTATTTGGTGTGGGTTGATTCGTTTTAGGGTATATGTCAATACTCTACAAAATTCACATCAATTCTCGGTATGGGATATTATGCCTGCCAACCTAACCACAAACAAATTGTTCTTAGTGCAAAGTAACAATCTCATTGTACCTAAGCACAGGATAAAAAGAATCAGTTTCGATCCTAAGATTTCACAGACCAGTGCTGGGAGGTCCCTTTAAAAACCTTCTGGGTCTTATAGACCTGTTTGGAGCAGCTAAATACATAGCAAGAAACTATCCAAAACTTCTCTCTGTTTCCTTCAACACCTTTCATCAGTTTGATTCCTTTTTATTATCATTATTTATGTTTTGTATAACTAGGAAAATAATTTGTCATGGATTACGTCTTATTTGCAAGAGGCTCTGGAAAGATGGTAACAAGACATGTATGATATATCATAATTTACCAGTTTCCCTTGCAACTATGTAGAAATAATGGCAGAAAAATGCATAAACAACTTCTATGACAGATTCTGAATGGTCCAGTAATTTTGATTTATACTTGGTATTTGATGGAACTGTATTAGCAGTTGAAGTCAATGGCTAAATGATTCCCAGTACCAAAAAAAAAAAGTCAGAAATACAAAGGAGGCTTTAAAACGCAGGATTTAGAGCTTGGGGGCTCATAGCTTAAATACGCAAAGTGCTGCCTAAATTACAGACCAGGTTGTCACTTTTAACTAACAATTGTAACCAATATGGTCTAGTTGGGTAATTTGTCCACACCTCCTTTATGAAGCAGTAAACACTGGTTTAATTCCATGTGTTTTTCCAAGTCAAACAGCCTCATTTCTATGATACCCTTTGTGTATTGGGAGTGGGGAGGAGAAAAGGGGAGCAGTGCATTTCTCAGCCTCTAATGGCAATAAATCAGGCTCCACATTTTACACAGGGCTGAGTTTGGACACATCACTGGCCTGGATTGTTATTATTAGCATCAGTAGTAGACTCTAATGATGATGAAGATATCTCATGGTTATCCAATTGCTGCACTAATGCATTGTCTCTGTTTATGTAACAACACCCCACATTATCACCACCATTAAGTACAAAACTAAGACATTTCATTCTTTCACATACTCCCCCTATGGCTCTTCTTTTTTGAAGAAAAGAGGGAAATGCAAGCTTTTAAAACCTAAGTTCAGCCCTCTTCTTAGCTGAATTATCAGGAAGAGAAAATCATTCAAAGTGTCAATGGGAGTTTCTGTTCCAACCAAGCAAAACACAAAACCAGACAAGGCAGATGCTGCCTCAACAGCTGCTAATATAGACTGATTTTACTGCACCATCAAAAGGAGTTGGGTGCTGAATGTAATTTAACAACATCCTCACTCCTCATTGAGCTTTCTTGGCTACAAATGGATCCCCAAAAGATTCAGATGGTTTGAAGTGAATTTACTTCAAGCTGTAAACTCTCTGGGTCTCCTTAGCCTAATGGATTTGCCAGTTGACAAACGTTCTGACACCTTGAGATGGGAAATATTCTGGCAATAATGACCATAAATATTTGTCTCTGGATCCAAGAATTCACTCTTCTTAACCCACCATACTACATACTGTTAAATATGTTCACATGCACTGCATAACTAGTTCTTTCATTTGCCATATGGGCTTGACCATCCATTGCTTAGTCAAGACTCACAGACCTAAATTCTATTTCTTCTTCACTGTAACAAAATACACCAGATCACCTGAACCATTCCAAAGGACATCAGTCAATCAAGCAACAAATATTTGCTGAGTGCCAACTAGACTTCTAGGAACTGTATATAGCTCCTACCACACAACTCCATTATTCAACACCTGGTCTTCCTAACAAACATTTCACACAATCTGAAAAAAAGAGGGGGAAGCAGGGAGAAAAAGAAAACCTTTGAGATTCATTACATAAAGGTTATTTGGAGAACAAGATGAATGTGATGCAAACTCTTCCTTGGAAGCACATTCTCTACCTAGCTGCCAAAATGCCCTCGCCATTTAAGAAGACACAAGCCGAGTTTTACTCTTTAATTTCTCTGCTCATTAAGCCCTCACTTCTGAGGTGTGAAAATGACTCCAGGCTGGTAATAAACTGCTGGAGAAGTCATTATTTTAAAAATGATCCTGTTCCCAGAGGGGATGGAGTGGTACAAAGCACAATTGCTCCAAGAGCAGCTCCACTATAGGACAATGATTGTTCAAATGTTTCAGTTATTATAAGGATGAAAAAGAATTCTCTACTTAGAGGAAGAAGGATGAAGCACAAAATGCTCAGATCTACTCAGTAATCACACTGGTCTATTTTGGGGGTACATTTTTGGTGAGATGGGAAATTATAGTATTATCAAGATTACATATTATCATGCAAAGGAAATGGAGATAGCATAGTCCAAAGGAGAACAAATTAGACTGAAATTATCAGTGAGTTTTCTGATGTTAAAGAAGGGACTTAGGAGAAGATAAGATAATTTTAATAAAGTTAACTGGAAGTAGTCAAAGTGACTTATCCTCTCCCTCTTTGGGAACCTTTTGTTCCTTGCAATGAGGAGATTCCTTCAGTCTCTATTTCTTACTTGGTTTTCTTTTTGCTCCAGAGTTACTCTCATTGGACTCATTTACTAGGACAGCTATTCCTGATCTTTTTGGATAGGTTGATATTTCATTTAAGATTTTTAAAGGTCCCTCTCTCCTCTTAAAATAATAACAACAACAATAATAACAATAATAAAAATGATAGCTAACATTTATATAGCACTTACTATGTACCAGACACTGTGCTAAGTACTTGACAAGTTTTTTATGTCATTTGATCCTTGCAACAACACTGGGAAGTAGGTGCTGCTATTATCCCACTTTACAAATGAGAAAACTGAGGCAAAAAAAAAGATTAACTGACTTGTCTAGGTGATGGGGTGCTCAGGCCCCAGCCCTAAGATTATGTATCTTGAAGCCTCCCAGTTTCTCAGTAGGCACTTGCCCTGTGAGAAAAATGTCTCTTGTTGCAAACACATTCTCTTATCAGAATGGACTCATGGGTGTTTGGCTCAAGGACTTTTGTCCTTGGCTGGCCCAAGGACTCTCCCTCACACCAGATCCCCAAGGTCCATGTCTCTGACAACTCCCTCAATGTCTGGTATCAACAGAGTTATCTCTGCAAAACTCCCTGCATTTTCCCATCCATAGCTTCCAAAAGACATCTGGACCCCTAAGTTAGAATTAGAATCCTTGGTATCCTTTCCCTTCTCCCTTTTCCATACAAGCTCCAGCACCATCCTTACCATCTCCCAGATTCTTTAAGGAACCTTGCCCACTTTTGTTAAAGTATTACAATAAACTTTTTGCCACTTGACTAAAAGAAGGCTTGAGTGTGTGAATTCATTTCAGGCAACACTTCCTGTGCATTTTTGGGGCCCCAGCATTTTCAAACTTCTTCACAGGTTCACACAGCTAGTAAATGTCCAAGGCTGAATTTGAACTCTTGTCTTCTTGACTTCAGGCCCAACATTCTATCCTCTGTACCACCTAGCTTCCTAGGCATTAAAATATACTAATGGCATTAAAACAGACTAAATTAGTTTAAATGAATTTGATCTTGAGCTTTTTTTTTTCAAAAGAACTCCTTGAGATAACTGGAACTCCTTAGGTTATTGACAAGGTAGAATGTAGTAAGAAACTCCTGTCCTAAAGGCCAGCACTCTACCCAAGTTTTCCAAAGTATTAGGATAAGCAGAGGCTTCAGCTTAACAATTTCTGGGAGTCATAGTTAAGTAGCCATGGATACTGATGCAGAGACAGTATTTATCTCCAGGATTCACAGGCTGCTTTGGGGAAGGGGGGGGGTGTCCTTCTCATTCACCACTGACCTAGAGATTACTGCCTCTTTGAGGAGCAAGAAAGAAATTAAATCTTTGTGGCCCATATGAGGTCTTTGGCCTCTTGGCTGAGGCTACTGATTGTTCCGCTTGATGGTAATTAGGAAGCCATGTTATTATTGTGAAGAAGCTGGGTTTCTTGCTCTTCACCTCCAACCCAGCTTTTGCTTCAGCCACAAAAGGTAAATGGCTGTGTCCAAATGCTTTTCACAGGACAAAACTACATGACTATTTTCTTGGTTCATGCACTGAGACTTTTCTTTGTTCATATAACAGTTGCAAATAATATTTTTATAGCTCCCCTCTTCTCAGAGGGCCTCTCTGCCCAGAGAATGTTCACATACTTAAATTAAATGACCAACATCTATGGTGTTGGCTTTTTTCCATTCAGTATAGGAAGGTGCAACCCCTCTCAAACATTCTAAAAAGTCAGGGCCATCCCCACTGAGAACAGTGGGACCAAAATCAAATGAAAGAGAAGAGCTCTCATGTAAATTATTACCAATGATGGAAACATGACAGAACTTACTGATTGGCATCATTCAATCTTATTCATTAAATACTTGTCATTTTCCTTGTCAGACTTGTCAAACATTAGCATCATCATCATCACCATTATTTTTATTATTATTTTGCGTTGTCAGTACAATTACAGAAGTTTTATCATCTGGTACTAAAATTTCCAATATCTCAGGGCTCTCAGAAGTCATCTGGTCCAAGCTGTATTTGAATAGGATTCCTTTCTGCCCCTCAACATAGTGTTTTTTTTAAATTTTTAATTAATTTATTTTGAATTATCAACAATCACTTCCATAAGTTTTTGAGTTTTAAATTTTTCTCCCCCTCCCTCCCCACCTCCCTCTCTAAGACAGCACACCATCTGATTACAGGCTATACATATATATTCCTTTTAAACATATTTTCACATTTAGTGATGTTATAGGTAAGAATTAGAACCAATAGGAGGAACCAGCAGAAAGAGGAAACAAAACACAACAGAAGAAAAAAAAGAGCAAATAGTATACTTCGATCTGCATTAAAACTCCATAGTTTTTTCCTTCGATGTGGATAACATTTTCCACCATGAGGCCTTTGGTGATGTCTTAGATCCTTGTATTGATGAGAAGGCTTAAGTCTATCAATATTAGTCATCATACAATGTGGCTGTTATTGTGTACAACATTCTCCTGGTTCTGCTCATTTCACTCAGCATCAGACCATACAAGTCTGTCCAGGTTTTTCTGAAGTCAGCCTATTCATCATTTCTTATAGCACAATAGTATCCCATTACATTCATATACCATAAGTTGTTCAGCCATTCCCCAATTGATGGGCATTCTCTCAATTTCCAATTCTTTTCTACCACAGAAAGAACTGCTATAAATATTTTTGTACATGTAAGTCCTTTTCCCATTTGTATGATCTCTCTGCGATATAGCCCTAGAAGTGTTATTGCTGGGTCAAAGGGTATGCACATTTTTATAGCCCTTTGGGCATAGTTCCAAATTGCTCTCCCAAATGGCTGGATCTCAACATTGTGTTTTGAGTAGTCATCTGGAGCAATCTGTATTCAATTAGGATTCCTCTCTACCCCTCAGTATTGTGGGATCATCACCTCTATCTGAAGACCTCTAGTGACTGGGAGATCTCATAAGGTAACCCATTCTACTTTGGAGTGGCTTTAATTATGAGGATTTTTTTTCCCATTGTGTGTTGAGTTGAAATTTGATCCTCCGCAATTTACACAGAGTTTCTGCTTCTACCTTCTGGGCCAGACAGAGCAGGTCTAATCTATCTTCTCTATAACTGTCCTTCAATATTTACAGTCAGCTATCATGTTTCACTTAAGTCTTCTTTTCTCTGACATGAACATTTAGTTCCTTCAACTAATAGGATTTGTTTTACAATCCTTCCACCATCCTGTTTGCCTTCTTATGTACTGCTACAGCTTATCCTAAGTTAAGTTAGAACTGAACACAAGATTACAGTTGTAGCCTAACTAGGACAGAATATTCTGGAACCTTTTTTTGTGGGGTGGTGTGGAGGAGCTCACGCATGATTCTATTAGCGCATCCTGGGACCACGTTGGCCTTTTGGCTTTCATGGGGCTCATAGAGACCTTTCAGTTTACTAAAATCTTTAGCTCCTTTTGGGATTACTTGTTTAGTCATATATCCAGGGTGGTCAAATAGCAAAGAACCACTTGGTATGATGTAGCAACCAAATAAAACCAGCACTAGCTGCTAATTTATGCTTCTACCAGCCAGTTGGAAGGGTTAAGCCTGGAGACTACCAAACAGTTCTTTTCTCTCCACTGGTTGACAATGGGCTAAGGAAACAATCTAAAGACTTCAAATGTGAGAAACTGTTTCTAAGGTATCAGGGCAAGAAAGGAATTGCCAAATCCTTAGATTACTGCTTAGTTATCTCCCTAGCCACCTTATAAATAACTATGGATATCTTCAAATGGAACAGTGCCTAGAAATGACTCATGATCATTGTAGCCCTTCTTTATCATCATTGGAACTATCATTACTGTAGCTAGTGAATGATGTTGAGGGCCAAGACTGACTCAGGTTTAGAACTGGAAAGTAATGGCACACTTGTAGATCATTTAACACTTAGCAAAAGGTTTACTTAACAATTAGATGGAAAAGATATTTAACAAGGATACTGCATAGGTTCATGTGGGTGTGGCACCACCTTCACTCCCTACCTTCATATAGAAATGCCTCTGGTTAGCAGGATATGTTAGGCCAAATAGGTATGATAACTAGGATCATAGTAGGACACCCAGAGGTATTTTTTTAACCCTATGTGGCTAGAAAGCTGCTTTAATGGTTATAGCCCTAGTCCCCTGGGCTAATTAAGTCTTAGGGATAGTTTCTCTGTTTCTTTTCTTTTCTTTTCTTTTCTTTTCTTTTCTTTTCTTTTCTTTTTAATAGTGGAGGATTAGATAGGGGGAACTAACCTACATGGCAAGGCATTAGAAAAACTTGTACAGCCCAATTGGAAAGAACCTTAGCAGATATTATTCAAATGACAAATGACTATATAATCTTCATTTGCTTTTTTTTCAAAGGAGCCTTTCTGGGTCTGGAATATGTTTGCTGGTACCCCTTTCCTTTGTGCCAGACTCTAGTAGTTCTATTTTCAAATAGTACCTTCAGGACACTTACAGCATTTACACACACACACACACACACACACATATACATGTACATGTATATGTATGTATGCATACATATTACATAGTATATATACATATACACATATATGTATACACACATATATCTATTTATAGATAGATATAATAGTAGTAGTATGCATTTATTCTCTTCCTCTTGTTCCAGAAGTGCCAATAATCTGTCAAGGAGTGAGGATAGCAGAACAAATATAACTTTGTTACAAGGGAGTTGTTGTGTTGTAGTAGGTAAAGTGCTAAACTTGAAGTTAGGAAGACCGAGGTTTAAGCTCCACCTCCAACACCTAATAGCCAGGTGACCACAGGCAAAACATTTCCTCTCATTTAGCCTCAATTTCCTTATCTGCAAAATGTACACAACCATTAACTTACTTAATTCCCCAGGAAAGAAGCTCTCTTAGGCCACTCTCATTGTTCCTCACAGCCTCTTGCCATGCCAGTAAACTCTCTCCAAATTGACTGTTTAAACTATAATTCCCCAAGATCTCAGTCACTCTTTAAAGAGAAAGTAACAGTATCCATAATAATCTCTGTAGAAAGGGTTCTTGAAGCTGATGTTACAGTGTATGAAAAGGTGCTTTGCAATCCATTTGTTCTACTGTTTCAACAAAACTTTCTTATCCTCCAAATCATTTTAACCCTGAATCCAGCCTCCAAATCATTTTAACCCTGAATCCAGCCTTCTAGGTCAAAGTCAATTGAATAGCCATCCTGGTCCCCACTCCTGTCATTCTCCAAAGCCTTGAATGGGAAAAGAGGAATATAAGCATATGGGCATTTGTAAGGGAAGGGCATATTAGTCTGATTCTTATCCCAGGAGAGGAGTAGTCCCAAATTCTAGCTATATGCTGCTGTGGTGTCTTAAAGTCCTCTGAGTAGGTCCTGCAGACAATATGGAGGGGGTGACCAGGTTGCAAAGCTGTGAGAAGTAGCTAATATGATGGACTACAGAATGAGGATACAAAATGATCTTGACAGGCTAGAACAATGAGCCTATCTAATAAAATGAAATTTAATAGAGATAAATCTAGAGCCCAATCTTGGGAACAAAAACTCAATTGTACAAGTATAAGATGGGGGAAACTTGTCTAGACAACAGTTCACATGTAAAAAGATGTGAGGTTTTTAATAGATTTTAAGCTTGATATGAATTAGCAGTGTGACATTGCGGTCCCCAAAGCAAACCTGATATGAGTTTATTAATTGAAGAATAATGTCTAAATCACATCTAGAATATTTTATTGAGAAGAGCATTTCACATATTTGAATTGATATAAAGGAGAACTTCCAGGATAGTGAGAGAACTAGATATGGTTATCAGTTTAAGAAACTAAGTATTTGGGTCCTAGAGAAGACTACTGGGGAATAGTATCCCCGCCCTTGAGGAGGTGATTGGTACTCTGAGCATTTTTGCTGGCTGTCCCCCATGCCTAGAATTCTCTCCTTCCTCACTTCCACCTCCTGGTATCCCTTACTTCCTTCAAATTCCACCTAAAATCCTACCTTCTAAAAGAATCCTTTCCTGGTTCCCTTTAATATTAGGGCCTTCCCTCTATTGATTATTTCCAATTCATCCTGAATATATTTTGTTAGTACATACTAGTTTACATGGTTGTATCCCCCATTAAGTGAACTATTTGAGAGCAGAGAGTGCTTTATTTTTTTTTGGGGGGGGGGATGTGCTTTTTTGTACTACCAGAACTTGTCACAGTACATAGCATATAGTGGATGCTTAATTGTGCTACAGTTGACTGATTGACTGACTGATATGGGTTCAAATCCCACTTCTGATGCTTACTACCTGTGTGATCTTGAGGAAGTCACTTAATCTATTTGAGCCTTGGTTTCTTCATTTATAAAAGAACAGCTTGGACTAGGTGACTTCTATGGTCCTTTCAGTCCAATATCCATGATAACTATGGTCATATAAGTATTTGAAGGGCTTCTCCATGGAAGAAAGAATGTATTTGTTTTGCTTAGCCCAAGAGGACAGAAATGAGAGTATTGGATTGAAACTGCAATGAGTCAAATTTGGATTCAATGTAAAGAAAAATGTCCTTGTAATTAGTTATCTGCATTTGCAATGGGCTGCTTCAAGAGGTGCCACTTTACCATTCATCTTCAAGGAGAGACTAGATGATCATTTGAAGAAGAAACACTTGCTTAAGTATGGGTTGGATTGCAAGACCTTTAAAATTCCTTCCTACTGGGATTCCTTTCACTTTTGACTTAGGTAGAAGACCTAGGCTTAAATCCCAACTTACCATAGTATTATTGATCTTGGGAATGTCATGTAAACTCTCCATCTCCATCTCTTCATCTCTAAAATGAGAATGATGAATCTTGTGTTTTCTGTCTCATGAGTCTGTAAGGATCATATGAGAGCATCAAACTCTTCATTCCTTTAGCATCACAGTGTTATATACATGCAAAATTTCACAGATTCTTCTAGAATATGCATAAAAAAGTAAATGTGTTGGGGCCAAAAGCCCAAAGTCCAAAATTTAGGTTTTAATTTGGAAATTTTAATCTGGAGTACAAGTAGGTGAAACCTTCATATCAGTAGCTACCTTCTGAAATGATGGACCTAGGTACACGTGATGGACATAAGTATACATCTTTCATTGGTCCATCTGTCCTTCTCCAATTTAGATGGAACTTGAGAACTCCTAGATATGACATTTACCCAAACATAGCACTTATACCTGTTTTATACATCTGGACGTACAAGGCATCAGACATTGAACAGGTTTTATTTACACAGTAAATGTTTCATTGTTGAACCCATAGAAAGTCAAGAAAACCTTTCCTTCCTATCTGCTAGATTTCTGTACTCTGCCCCAGAGACTTTGTAATCCATGTGACTACCAGTGGTATCTTAGGTGGGGTTTAATGAGGGGGAGATCAGGTATTGCTCTTTCCCATTTATCACTGCTGAAACTTCACTTCTGTCAGATGTCACCATTCTGAATAAACTTAAAATACTGTGTTCAGTACTGATACTATTCTCCTTTTCCAGAAAACTTTGTAGGTTCTTCTTTCTGTGGTCATTGTGCTATGCTTCTGGAAGTTTGTGCTTTATGAGCCAACTATGTCAAACAGAACCAATGGAATAAGCTCTTCAGCTTTACAGCTTTACAGCTTTATAGTTTTTAACCCTCGTGGAGGTGAAAATGTCTCTATGCTATTTGAAATTTTATGTTCTTTTATACCTATGTCCAAAAGCCCAACTCTACACACAAAGACCTTATCTAGGTAGCTATGAGAAATTTTCTCACCCTAGTCAGCAAAGTCTCCATTTCTGATACCTTGCTGACAATGTGAATGGCACCCCTTCTTGCAACATGTGGGAGATATCCATTCTATTCAATTACTACTTCTCCATGATATTTTTGGTGTTCTGGGGGAAAAATAGAAAATAATCTCTTCCCATTTAACTTTCCATCTTGCCTTTTTCCTAAGGGCATCTGTGCCATGTTATGCAAATTTCCAGGCTTTCCTCCTCAAAGAAGGGATAAAAGGAGGAGCCAGTCAGTAGGTGTTGTTAACACAGGCATAAGTAATTTAGAAGGAAAGGTACAAATCTATCTCTATGGCAACACCATGTCTCTAGAATATAGGGATCACTCATTAATTAACTGGAGGCAGGATAGGACAAGACATAACCAAATGATAAGTCAAGGGACAGATATTGGAGTCCAATGCAGAGGGTTTTTTTATTTTTGTTTTTTCAGAAGTGGATAAGCCAGTGTGAGCTAAATCTGGTTAAACAATGGTCAAGGGAAAAGAGGATCAGGAGCAGTAATCATCTTTAGGACAATTCATCTTACTTAGCATCATCCTAGGAAGTGTTATTTATTGTTAGCAGGATGTTGATCTCACCATCATAATACTTTGATGCCCCACAGTCGTGAGAAGCAAATGGCTCAAACAATAAGCAAAATAATAATAATGATGATTACAACAACAATAATAAATAATTTATGTTCATCCCTTTAAGTCTCACAAAGCACTTTTCTTATAACAACCCTGTGAGATAGAAACACATAGACAGAGCATTCATTAAGTGCTTACAATGAGCTAAGCACTGTGCTAAGTGTTAGGAATACAAACACAAAAACAAAAAAACAGATGACTTCTGCCTGCTTATATTTACTAAAAGAAGAGAACACAAAAACAAGCTAAAAGGTTAGAGGGGGGGAACCCATTCTGGGGCAAAGTGGAGAAGAAGTTCAGGGAATCATGGGCTGAACCAGGTTTGAAATGAAGAATCGCTAGTTTGGGTGCTTCCACAAATGGAGATCCTAGGGAGGAACTCACCAGTTAGATGCAGGTAGTGAAAATACATTATTGTCTTCATTTTATAGATGGAGGAACTGGAGAGTTAGAACTTGGTCCTGAAATTGGTTCTCTGTGGTATTCTACCTCTATTTCTGGCTCTTTTTCTTTCTACCTGGCATAGAACTTGATGTTGGGTTACAAGCTATCAATTTTCCCCTTCAGTACTTTCTCTAATACACTTTTTAATTCAGTAGTCTGCCAGTTTCTTCCATAGCAACACCTTCTCTACAGATTCTGTTGTGCTCGAGCCATAAACATCTCCAATGATTTTCTCATAGGGATGCTTTCTCTTCCCTTTGTGCTGCTGTTGTTCTGCTATCTTTTGGTTTTTCATTTACCTCTATGACCAATCCTTCTCAGTCTCCTTTGCTAGATCTCCCTTGTATCCATTAAGCAGGATTCCAACAAAGGGCTCTGTCCTGGGTCCTAGTTTCTTTTTTGCAACTCTCCCTGAATGATTTTATCAGTTCCCATGGATTTAAGTATGATCACTATGCAAATAATCCTCAAATATAAATATTGCATTATAATTTCTCTCCTGAACTTCAGTACCATAATCATCAAATGATTGCTGAAATCTGTATCTGCATTTCCCATAGGAATTTAAAATTCCACATATCCAAAATAGATTTATTGTATTTCCCCTCCAAATCCACCCATAGTCCACACCTTCCTATTTACATTGATGGTATCACCATCCTTCCAGTTAGATGTGTTCACAGCTTTGGAATCATTCCTAGCTTTTCCTTACCCCTCATTTCTTTAAATATAGTTAATTGCCTAATCTTGATTCTGCCTCCACATCATATTTTGCATCAGTTCCCTTTGTTCCATTCTGAAAAACTCTGCCTTAATTCAAGTCCTCAATATTTCTTGTCTGAGTTATTGCCATAGCCTCTCCATTGGTTCATTTATATCCAGTCTCTCTTCTTTAATCCATCCTTTACTCAGTTGTCAAAATGATTTTCCCCAAACAGGTATGAATGTATAACCCTTGCCCCACTCACTGAAAAATCTTCAATCACTCTACACTGTTGCTAAAAAAAATATCTTTACCTGATGTTTAAAACTTTCCACATGCTACCTGCCACCTACTTTTCTGATCTTTTTATATTTCTGCACTTTGCACTCCAGATAAACTGGCCTGTTAGCTGTTCTTTACCCAAAATTCCATATCTCACAGCTGTGCTTGATACCCACATCTGAGATGCGCTGTCAAATCTCTGTTGTCGTTCAGTCATTTTGGTCATGTCTGACTCTTTGTGACTCCATCTGGATTTTTCTTGGCAAAGATACTGGAATGGTTTGTCATTTCCTTCTCTAGCTCATTTTACAGGTGAGGAAACTAAGGCAAACATGGTTAAGTGACTTGTTCAGGATCATACAGATTGGGACAGTACATTCTCCACATTGGAAGCAGACCTCTACTGTAATAAAGAGTTTATAACTCAAGTAATTGGCTGAGATCATGAGCAAGTAGCTCAAGAAGTGTCAGACCATAGAATCTTTTTTTGGTAACAAAGAAGATCAAAACATACAACCAGAAGAAGACAACGAAGTCAAAGCTCCTACATCCAAAGCCTCCAAGAAAAATATGAATCAGTCCCAGGCCTTGGAAGAGCTCAAAAAGGATTTTGAGAAGCAACTAAGAGAAATAGAGGAAAAATTTGGAAGAGAAATGAGAGTGATGCAAGAAAATCATGAAAAACAAGTCAAGAGTTTGCTAAAGGAGACCCAAAAAATACTGAAGAAAGTAATACCTTAAAAAATAGCCCAACCTGAATGGCAAAAGAGATCCAAAAAGTCAATGAGGAGAAGAATGCCCTAAAAAGCAAAATTGGCCAAAAGGAAAAGGAAGTCCAAAAGCTTATTGAAGAAAACACTTCCTTAAAAAATTAGAACAGAACAATTGGAAGCTAGTGACTGTGAGAAATCAAGACACTCTAAAACAAATCCAAAAGAATGAAAAATTAGAAAGCAATGTGAAATATCTCATTGGAAAAACAACTGACCTGGAAAATAGATCCAGGAGAGAGAATTTAAAAATTGTTGGACTATCTGAAAGCCATGATCAAAAAAAAGAGCCTAGACATCATCTTTCAAGAAATTATCAAGGAAAACTGCCCTGATATTTTAGAACCAGAGGGCATAATAGAAATTGAAAGAATCCACTGATCTCCTCCTGAAAGAGATCCCCAAAGGAGAACTCCTAGGAATATTGTAGACAAATTCTAGAGTTCCCAGGTCAAGGAGAAAATATTACAAGCAGTCAGAAAGAAACAATTCAAGTATTGTGGGAACACAATCAGAATAACACAAGATTTAGCAGCTTTCTACATTAAGGGATTGCAGGGCATGGAATATAATATTCTGGAGGGCAAAGGAGATAGGATTACAACCAAGAATCACCTACCCAGCAAAACTGAGTATAATCCTTCAGGGGAAAAATGATCATTCAGTGAAATAGAGGACTTTCAAGCATTCTTGATGAAAAGACCAGAACTAAATAGAAAATTTGACTTTCAAATACAAGACTCAAGTGGAACATGAAGAGGTAAAGAAAGAAAAATCATAAGAGACTTATTAAGATTGAACTGTTTACATTCCTGCATGGAAAGATGATATTTATAACTCATGAGACCTTTGTCAGTATTAGGGTAGTTGGAGGGGAAAAATTATATGTACGTATATATAGATATAGATAGATAGATAGATAGAGGGCACAGGGTGAGTTGAAGATGAAGGGGTCATATCTAGAGAATAAAATTAAGGGGCGAGAGAGGATTATGCTGGGAGAAGGAGAAAGGGAGATGTATAATGGGGTAAATTATCTCACAAAAAAAAACAGAAAAGAAAAGGCTCTTACAGTGGAGGGGAAACAGGTCAAGGTGAGAGGGAATGAGTGAATCTTATTCTCATAGGATTTGGCTTAAGGAAGGAATAACACACACACTTAATTGGGTATGGAAATCTGTCTTACCCTACAGGAAAACAGGAGGAGAAAGGGACAAGAGAGCAGGGGAATGATAGAGAGGACAGCAGATTGGGAAAGGGGGTAATCAGAAACAAACACTCCTGAGGAGGGACAGGGTCAAAATAAAGAATAGAATAAATGGGGGGGGGTGGGATAAGATTAAGGAAAATAGAGTCAGTTTTTCACAACATGACTACTATGGAAGTGTTTTGCATAACTGCACATGTATAACCTACATTGAGTTGCTTGCCTTTTCAATGAGGGTGGGTGGGGAGGGAGGAAGGGAGAAAATTTGGAACCCAAAGTTTTAAAAACATATGTTTAAAAAAATGTTTTCACATGCAGCTGGGAAATAAGAAATACAGGAAATGGGGTACAGAAATCTAATCTGCCCTACAGGAAAATAGAAGGGGAAGGGGATAAGAGAAGGGGTGGAGAGATAGAAGGGAGGGCAGAATAGGGGAAGGGATATTTAGAATGCACGCCTTCTTGGGGTGGGGAGAGGGGTGAGATGTGGTGAAAATTTGGAACTCAAAATCTTGTGGAAGTAAATATTGAAAATTAAAAATAAATAAATTCAAAACAAAACAAAACAAAAAACAATAACAACAACAAAAAAGAAATGGTGAGCAGGTGAATTTCAGAAAAACCTGGAAAGACTTGTATGAATTGATGCTGAGTGAAATGAGCAAAACCAGAACATTGTACACAGTAACAGCAACACTGTGCGATGACTGACTTTGTTAGACTTAGCTTTTCTGAGCAATGCAATGATATAAGACAATTCCAAAAGACTCATGTTGAAAAATGCTATCCACATCTGGAGAAAGAACTACGGAGTCTGAATGTAGATCAAAGCATACTATTTTCAATTTTTTTTTGTTTTTTGTCTTTTCTTTCCTGTGGTTGTTTCCTTTTGTTCGGATTCTTCTTTCACAACATGACTAATGTGGAAATACATTTAATATGCTTGTATATATATAGCCTATATCAGATTGCTTGCCATCTTGGGCAGGGGGAAAGGACAGAGAAGGGAGGGAGGGAGAAAAATTTAGAATTTAAAATCTTATAAAAGTGAATGCTGAAAACTAATTTTATAGGGCAGATAGGTGGTGCAGTGGATAGAGCACTGGCCCTGGATTCAGGAGGACCTGAGTTCAAATCCAGCCTCAGACACGTAATACTTACTAGCTGTGTGACCCTGGGCAAGTCACTTAACCCCATTACCTAGCCAAAAAAAACCCCAAAAAACAAAAAAAAAACAAAAACTAACTTTACATGTAATTAGAAAAAATAAAATGCTATTAAGTGCAAAAAAAAGAAAAAGAAAAAAGAGAGTTTCCTCTAATACTTCTACTGCTTCTTCCTTTGTTTTAGGTCCATGAACACCTCCCCAACTGCCACCACACTCATTCTCTGGCTCTCAAGATATGTGCTCCCGTCATCAAGTTAAGTGACTTTTTCAAGGTCATAGAAAAAGTATGTGGTAGAAATCAAGATGAAAACTTAGATCTCCTTATTATGTATAATGCTGTTTTCACTATAATGTGGTATCTTCAGTGACAGAATCAAGAATGATCTCTGAATACCAAATCAAATCCTCTTTCCATGACACCATGATATTTTTCGTTTCTATATGTCTTAAAGAAATAATGGTCAGTGCCAATAACCATTGTTTTGCTCTAGCATTTCCAGACTACCTTGGTGCTTTTCTATACTTCTAATATCAGTCATTTATTTTGTTTATTCATTCACTCATTCATCCATTTATTTCTCTATTTATATCTATCTATTTATACATTAATTTATCCATCCACCCATCCATTTATTTGTTTGTTTATTGTTAATAGATTTGCTAGACTGATAGATCCAGGAAATGTAGTAAAAAGAGTGTTAAGTTGTCTCCATGAATAATTTAAAGAAACTTCTTGACACTGTCAGATATGAGACAGTCACATGATTACTTTCATAAATGGATTTCTCTGATTTGGATTGAGTTCTTCTTTTCCTTCCTTCTGTAATTCCATGGAAGTAACCAGATGGGTTAGGTGGGCAATATGGTATTTTAAAAAGAGTTCTGAATTGGGGGTCTAAATACTTGAGTTTAAATCATAGCTCTGCTACTTACTGACTAGGTGTCTTTGGGCAAGTCTCCTAACCTCTCTGGACACCAGTTTCTTCATCTATAAAGTGAAGAGATTGGATTAGATGTTCTTTAATGTTCCTCTCACCTCAGAAATCCTATGATTTCACTGAATTCTAGGTGAAAGTTCTTCAGAGCTCTTCATTTTTTTAGGGCCTACAGAAATCAGATTTTCTCCATGTTCTGTCCACTCAACACTCAGACTAAAGAGTGAAAGAGAATCGTATTCTAGCACAACCAATGTCACTATAACTTGCTATGATCCCTTCTCAATATGATATCCATGAAATAAACCATAAAGATGTAGAAACAGCGGGGCTGGTTTGGTCACCACCAGTGAGGGTGAAATTTGACAGACTTTCTATGGACCTTTGAGAACATCATTATTTAATTATCCACTGTAGAATTCGTAATGGAGAAAAGGAAATCTAAGGATAGTTGGATGCATATGCTAGATTGGGAGTTGGCATAGGGAGTCAGTTTCAAAGAGTTCAGGAAAAGGATAGGTAGGATAATATGCCTAAAATTCTGTAGGAGAAGCCAGTTCAAGAGTGATGGAATACTTTCATGAATAAAATTTCTAAAGTTTAGAACTAGTTGTGCCCACATGAATCAATGTGGGCAGAAGTGATTCTGATCAGTTAGAAAAGAAGGAACTGTCTGCAGAGATGGATGTGGTTCCACTCAGAATTTATTGATTAGCTCCAAAGTTTTAAAGATAAGTATAGAAGATGGAAGTAAGAGCAGTTAACTAAGGATGAATACAGAAGCATGGCACAGTCTATCAAAATAGTAACAGAAGTGATAAGGCTGAAAAATAGCTGAGTCTAGTGAGAAAAACTAAGAACAAAAATGGGGTGGAGGTATTGTTAAGCTATGTGGGAAGCAGGGGAATCATACAGAAGAGGTAGGACCATTGCTTAGTATAGATGGGGGTGGTGGCATTGATTATGGATTCAATTGAGCAAGAAGAGGTATTTGACTCAGATTGTGTTCCAGTTTTCTATTCCAAAGAGAAAGATCTTCTAAAAGTTCAGATAAAAATGATTAATAGGAAATTCAAGTCCCAAATATATGATATGGTAAGACAATACCTAAATGAGTTCAAAATTATCAGATCAAGACGTATCTTAGCACAGTGACCATCATATAGTAGATACTTACTAAATCCTGTTGTGTTGGTTAACAGTTTCTAAGATCTTGAAAGAGCTGATAGATGAGATTACTGAGACAATTTAAAAAAAGTTAGAAAATAAAAGAAGTATGAATAATGAAAGAAGACAAATGTCATAATGTTCAAAATAGAATAGGGGGTGGAATTAGTAAATTATAAATTGGTAAGTTTGACTTTGATTTCAGGAAAAATTCTAGAATGTATTATTAATGAGATGATGCATGGGTATTCAGAAAAGGAAACAACCTTTAAGAATCAACAAGTTTTCATAAAGAACAGATCATTTCAGATTAACCTCTCTTTTTTTTTTTGATGAGTTAATAAGGCTAGTAGATCAAAGGAACAAAGTACATATTTCAAACAAATATTCAATAAATAATTTATCAATTTTCTCATGTAATCCTTGTGGAAAAGATGGAAAGATATGGGTTGAAAATTAACAACGTGGGACTTCTGGGAGCCAAGATGGCAGAGTAAGCAATAAATTGCTCTCATTCTCCCTTATTGACCTTGAAAAACCCAGAAAATGCCACCTCAGAAAAAATCCTAGAACAGTGGGGCCAGCAGAAAGATGAGGGGCAGCAGTTTTTTGGCTCATGAGGCTAGGGGGATTAATGGGAAGGGGACCAGTACAGGATGGGAGTCATCCCAGCAAGCCAGCAGCAAACCCCACCTCAGCAAACCAGCAGGAGATTCAGAGCCCCGGGGAGGTGGAGTAGGCAAGCTCCAATACCAGGACCTCCAAGTGCCTTGGCACAGCCAGAGGAACTGGCAGACACCAACTCAGAGAACTACCACTTCCATGGTGGACAGGCATCTACCAGCAGCTGAGCCTACCCATGCCCTAGTGCAGCCCTGGGTGAGGAGGCAACCTCCAGCAGCCAGACCACCCCCACCCCCACACTCTACTTTGTGAGCTTTAGTGTAACCCCGGGGAAATGCAGAAAAACCCCACCTGGCCTCAGCACACACCAGCCACCACCTCCAGCTCCAGATCAGCACTAAGCAAGCTACAGCCTCTATAGCCTCCAGCTGCTAGAACTTGAGGCCCCAGCACACAAAGCCAGTAAACAGGCCCCTAGCCCCCAGCACAAAAAGCGTGGGACAGTGCCCCCTGCCACCTGTGCCCCAGAAGCAGAGATCAATTTTAAAAGCCAGGAGAAAGGCAAATAGCATGAGCAAAAAGCAACAGAAAAACAAAGACCATAGATTGTTACTATGGAGACAGGGAAGATCAAAACACAAATTCAGAAGAGGACAGCATTGTCAATATACCCACATCTGAAACCTCAAAGAGAAATGTGAACTGGTCTCAAGCACAAAAAGCATTTTTAGAAGAGCTCAAGAAGGATTTTAAAAGGCAACTTAGAGAGATAGAAGAAAAATTGAACAATTCCTTTAAAAATACAATTGACAAAATGGGAAAAAAGTACACTGAAGAAAAGAACTTCTTAAAAAGTAGAGCTGGCCAAATGGAAAAGGCGGTACAAAAGCTAACTGAAGAAAACAATTCATTAAAATTGGAATTGGGCAAGTGGAAGCTAATGACTCTATGAGACATCAAGAATCAGACAAACAAAATCAAAAGAATGAAAAAAATTGAATAAAATATAAAATTCCTCATTGGAAAAACTACTGATCTGGAAAATAGATCTAGGAGAGATAATTTGAGAATTACTGGTCTACATGAAAACCATGATGAACAAAAAAGAGTCTGGACAGCATCTTCCAAGAAATCATCAAGGAAAACTGCCCTGAGGTCCTAGAACCAGAGGGTAAAATAGTCATTGAAAGAATCCACTGATCACCTCCTGAAAGAGATCCCAAATTGAAAATGCCAAGGAATATTATAGCCAAATTCCAGAATTATCAGGTCAAAGAGAAAATACTGCAAGCAGCCAGAAAGAAACAATTCAAATATCAAGGAGCCACAGTCAGGATTATGCAGGACCTTGCAGCTTCTACATTAAAAGATCAGAGAGCTTGGAATATGATATTCCATAAGGCAAAGGAGCTTGAATTACAACCAAGGATCAACTACCCAAGCAAAATTGAGCATACTCTTTCAGGTGAGGAGATGGACATTCAATGAAATAGGGGACTTCCAGATCTTTCTGCTGAAAAGACCAGAGCTCAATGGAAAATTTTATCTTCAAATGCAAAACTCAAGAGAGACAAAAACGGTAAACAGGAAAGAAAAAAAATCATGTTATTCAATAAGGGCAAACTGTTTACATACTTACATGGGAAGATGATACTTGTAACTTGAGAACTGTATCTTTATTATGACATTTAGAAGGGATATACATAGTCAGAGGGTGTGGGTATAAATTGACTGATGTAATGATAAAAAACCTAATTAAGGGGTGAAAAGGGATTGTAATAGAAGAAGAGGAAAGGAGGAGGCAGAAAAGGGTAAATTATATCACATGAAGAGGCACCAAAACACATTACAATAGAGGGAAAGAAGGAAGGAAGATGATCATTGTTTGAACCTCACTCTCATTGGATTTGGCTCAAGGAGGGAATAACACACTCAAGTATAGAAATCTAATTTGCCCTGTAGTCAGTAGGAAAGGAAAGGGGAAAGAAAAAGGAGGGGTGGTTAGAAGGGAAGGAAGAAGTAGTAAGGGAAAAGGGAAAGAAGAAGGAGAGGGCTGATAGAAGGGAGGGAAGATTAAGGGAAATGGTGGTCAAAAGCAAAACTCTTTTGAGGGGAAAGGGAGAAAGGAGAAATAAAAGCATAAACAGGAATGGGGAATAGGATGGAGAGAAAGACAAAGATAGTAATCATAACTGTGAATGTGAATGGGATGAACTGTCCCATAAAACAGAAGCAGATAGAAGAATGAATTAAAAACCATAATTCTACAATATGTTGTTTACAAGAAATACATTTGAAACAGAGGGATACACACAGGGTAAAGGTAAAAGGTGGGATTAGAACATATTATGCTTTAGCCAAAGTAAAAAAACAAAACAAAACAAAAGCAGGGATAGCAATCCTGATCTCAAAGAAAAAGCAAAAATAGATCTAATTAAAAGAGATAAGGAAGGAAACTATATCCTGCACCATAGACAATGAAGTAATATCATTACTAAACATATTCACCAAGTGGTATAGATCCAAATTCTTGTAGGAGAAGTTAAGGGAGTTACAGGAGGAAATAGACAGCAACACTATACTAGTGGGGGACCTCAGCCTCCCCCTGTCTGAACTAGATAAATTTAACCACAAAATAAACAAAAAAGAAGTCAAAGAGGTGAATAGAATTTTAGAAAAGTTAGATATAGAGGGCCTGAGCCCAGAGTGCCTTCCAGTGTGTGCTGGGCTTGCTCTAATCTAGCTGAAGCTGCCTATGAAGCTGCAGATGTAGCTGATGATCAGGAAAAAACAGCTACCTACTGTTTATCTACTTCATTTGAACTCATAGTCCAGAAGCTCCTAGAGAACACAGACAGACCTGATGGGCACCAGAACAACCTGAGGAGTGCAGCGTATGAAGCCCTGATGGAAATAGTGAAAAACAGTGCTAAGGACTGTTATCCTGCAGTCCAGAAACAACTTTGGTCATCATGGAGTGACTGCAGCAAGTGCTGCAGATGGAGTCTCACATCCAGAGCACATCAGACAAAATCCAATTCAATGACCTTCAGTCTTTGCTCTGTGCTACTCTTCAGAATGTTCTTCAGGAAGTGCAGCACCAGGACACTTTGCAGATTTCTGATCTAGCCACGGCATCCTTGCTGAGGATGTTCCAGAGCACATTTGGGTTTGGGGTGGTTCAAGAAGATCCCCTGATGACCGTGAGCACATTGTAGAAGTGTTGGGTGGTGAATTCCTGAAATACATGGATGCCTTTAAACCCTTCTTGGGCATTGGTTTGAAGAATTACGCTGAGTACCAGGTTTGTTAGGCAGCTGTGGGCCTGGTGGGGGACTTGTGCTGAGTCCAGCATTCTACCTTTCTGTGATGAGATGATGCAGCTGCTATTGGAGAACTTAGGAAATGAAAACGTCCACAGGTCTGTCAAGGCACAGATTCTGTCAGTATTTGGGGATATTGTCCTTGAAATTGGGGGAGAGTTTAAGAAGTACATTGAGATGGTATTGAATACTCTCCAGCAGGCCTCCCAAGCCCAGGTGGACAAGTCTGACTACGATATGGTGGATTATCTGAATGAGCTAAGGGAACGGTGCTTGGATGCCTGTGAGGGACTGTTTGATGCCAGCTTCTGCCAGATGAGGGTTGTGCCAACATGGGATGGAAACTGGGTACCAGAAAATAACTGGAGCTCTTGCTCCCGAGGCAGAGGAGGTGCTGGGCAGAGTTGTAACATACTGGGATGAGATCTGGGGTCAGAGAGGTAACCAGAGCTCAAGCTCCCGAGACTGGAGCGGTGCTGGATGGAGCTGTGACAGGCTGGGGAGGAAGCGGGGTGCTGGGAAGTGGCCGGAGCGCGCGTTCCCTGGGCAAGGACTGTGCCGCTTGGAGGGGGATGGCAGAGAGTGAACTCTCTCTGTCTGGCCTCCTTCTTTGGGTACTATGCCAACCCCAGACACCTCCCCCCGGTATCTGGACCTGACTTCCTGAGTCACGTATGCTCCCTAGGTATAACACCGACCCCAGACACCTCCCCCCGGTATCTGGACCCGACTTCCTGCGTCACGTGTACTCTATGCACTAATCCCTCATGCCTCCTTCCAAATCTCTGGGACCCACTTCCTGTGCCACATATGCTCCCTTTGTCTGGACACTAGCTGGACATCCCCTTTTTGATATTTGATCCTCGACGAGTCACTATGGACTGGCTGAGGAGGAGGGACGAAGAAGGTACTAAAAGGAGCTGCAGGGGGGGCAGAGTCGGCTTTTGTTCCTGCCCACGTGTGCCTTCCTGCCTGGCCTTGCTGTGATGATTATTGAATAAAGTTCAGGTTTTTGCACCCCCCGATTGGCTCACTTCTGGTTTACCCGGGTGGCCTCCGATGTACGTGAGTATGACTCTGGGTGGCTGATTTGGTTGAAAGAGTGTGCGTGGTTTGGACCGGCACAGATGCCTACACCAGAATCATTCAAGGATTAAAGGGAGACCAGGAAAATGTGTACCCAGATGTGATGCTGTGCAGCCCTGAGTAGAATTTTTTTCTTTCCTTCATCAATCACATTGCTGGAGATGAGGATAACGCAGATGTAGTAGTAGCTTATGCTGCTGGACTGACAGGAGACTTATGTACAATTTTTGGGAAGGATGTACTAAAATTATTAGAGGCCAGACCCCTGATCCATGAACTGTTAACTGAAGGATGAAGATCCAAGACAAACAAAACAAAAACCCTTACTAGCTGGGCAACAAAAGAACTGAGGAAATTGAAGAATCAAGGTTGATTTGTTACTATTGGGATGGCACCCGAAACTTCCACTGGAAATCTCCAATCTTTTGAAAAACCCAGAATTGAAGAGTGTGCATGGATGCTGAATGTTTGGGAATGAGAGGATGAGTGAGTGAGGCTTGAAAACACTACACCGAAAATCCTGCCGTGGCAGCAGCAGCAGCCAACAGCAGTGCTGTTAGTGAACTAAGCACTGACTTCCTTAAATACCATTATATTGGCCATCTTGGAAAAGAGAAAAGTGATGAGATTTACGTGCTTTAAAAAAGAGAGTAAGAGAGAATGAGAGAGAGAGAGAGAGAGAGAGAGAGAGAGAGAGAGAGAGAGAGAGCTATCTCTTCCCAAGAGAGGCTAGAACTAGCTTTTCTGTCTTTTGGTCAGTGCTGAGTGGAATGACTAGTATGGGAGAAAATGGATGGGGTTCAGCTGTGGTGTTTTGTTGTTAAAGGCCTGGCCATTGTAGAGATGGAGCCTGGGTCTTGAACTGACCTTCTTTGTACTTTTGCCACAGGGTACTATACACATGGGGGCTAAAAGGACGGTGAAGGATTTTTTCAGTCTAAGAATGAGTGTGTGTGAATGAGGCAGTATCCACATTCTCAACTTCAAGTCATTGCAGTTTATATTTTTCCCAGAAAAAAAAGGGGGAGAGGAGTTTAGATGTTACATTTCATAAAACTAACAGAAGTTCTGTCTACTGATACAACACAACAGATGAAAAAGGAAAAAAAAGAGGAAAACTGCTTTTTAGGGTCTTTCTATTTTTATTTTTATTGTTTAGGGAAAACACTGACTCGTTCAGTTCCCATCCCAAGTGATGCTTTTCCTGATCTCTTTTCATCAAGACTCCTTTCCTAATATGGTTCAACTGTGAATGTAGAAGGGAGGGACTGGGAGGAGGGAAGGGTGAAACACAACTCTAGTTTAGAGGATATAGGAAAAATGAGATTGTAAAAAAGTAGATTTTAAAGACAACCAATAACCCAAATCAAAATTTAAATGCTCAGAATTAGAAAGTATAAAGGGAAAGCTCTCTCCTGACTTGTACTGTGACAGTCCGAATGCCCCCAAAATTATGCCAAAGAATAAAAAAAAAAACCATTAAAAATATAAACATAAGAAAAAAACCTGATAACAAACTTCAGTAACTATTTTAGATTGCAAAATGAGGATAAACTTAATGTTCAAACAAAATATGATAAAATAACCATTTAGAAAAAAAAAAGAAGAGAAAAGTTAGATATGGTAGACCTCTGGAGAAAATTGAATGGGGATAGAAAGGAATATATGTTTTTCTCAGTGGTACATGGCACATAAACAAAAACTGACCATGTATTAGGGCATAAAAAAACCTCACAATCCAATGCAGAAATATTAAATGCATGTTTTTCAGATCATGATGCAATAAAATTATATATGATAAAGGGCCATGGAAAGATAGACTAAAAATTAATTGGAAACTAAATAATCTAATCCTAAAGAAACAATGGGTCAAACAACAAATCATAGAAACATTCGATAACTTCATAAAGAGAAAGAAAATGATGAGACAACATACCAAAAGTTATGAGATGAAACAAAAGTAGTTCTTAGGGGAAATTTTATATCTCTAAATGTTTACATGAATAAAATAGAGAAAGAGGAGATCAATGAATTGGGCATGCAACTAAAAAAGCTAGAAAAAGAACAAATTAAAAATCCCCAATTAAATACTAAATTAGAAATACTGAAAACCAAAGGAAAGATTAATAAAATTGAAATGAAGAAAACTATTAAACTATTAAATAAAACTAAGAGCTGGTTTTATGAGGAAAAAAAAACAACAATAGAATAGATAAACCTTTGGTTAATTTGATTAAAAAAAAAGAAAAAAAAATAAACCAAATTACCAGTATCAAAAAAAGGAGTGAATTTGTCACTAATGAAGAAGAAATTAAAGCAGTAATTAGGAACTATTTTGCCCACTGTATGCCAAAAAATTTGACAGTCTTCATGAAATAGAGAAATATTTACAAAAATATAAATTACCAAGATTAACAGAAGAGGAAGTAAAACACTTAAATAACCTCATCTCAGAAAAAGAAATTGAACAAATCATCAGTGAACTCCCTAAGAAAAAATCTCCAGGGCTAGATGGATTTATAAGTGAATTCTATCAAACATTTAAAGAACAATTAATTCTAGAACTATATAGACTATTTGGGGAAATAGGTGAAGAAGGAGTCCTACCAAATTCTTTTTATGATACAAATATGGTGCTGATATCTAAACCAGGAAGAGTCAAAACAGAGAAAGAAAATTATAGACCAATTTTCCTAATGAATATAGATGCAATATTTTAAAATAAAATATTAACAAAAAGATTACAGCAGCTTATCATGAGAATAATACACTGTGACCAGGTAGGATTTCTACCAGGAATGCAGGCTCAATATTAGGCAAACTATTTGCATAATTGATCATATCAACATCAAAACTAATAAAAACCATATGATTAGCTCAATCATATGCAGAAAAAGCTTTTGACAAAATACAACATCCATTCCTATTGTAAACACTAGAGAGCATAGGAATAAATGCAGCTTTCCTTAAAATGATAAGTAGCATCTACCAAAAACCACCAGCAAGCATTATATGTAATGGGGATAAGCTAGAAGCATTTCCAATAAGATCGAGGGTGAAACAAGGATGCCCATTATCACCACTGTTATTCAATATGCTACTAGAAACATTAGCTTTAGCAATAAGAGAAGAAAAAGAAATTGAAGGAATTAGAATAGGCAAAAAAGAAACAAAGCTATCCCTCTTTGCAGATGATATGATTATATATTTAGAGAATCCTAGAGAATCAAGTGGAAAAATACTTGAAATAATAAACAACTTTAGCAAAGTTGCAAGATATAAAATAAACCCACATAAATCATTAATATTTCTATATATTACCAACAAAGCCCAACAGTGAGAGATTTAAAGTTACTGTAGACATTATAAAATATTTGGGAGTCTACCTGCCAAAACAAACCCAAGAACTATATGAACACAATTACAAACACTTTTCACACAAATAAAGTCAGATCTACATAATTAGAAAAACATCTGTTGCTCATGGGCAGGCCGAGTTAATATAATAAAAATGACAATTCTACCTAAATTAATTTATTTATTCAATGCCATACCAAACTACCAAAAATTATTTTACAGAGATAGGAAAAATAATAACAAAATTTGTCTGGAAGAACAAAAGGTCCAGAATATCAAGGGGATTAATGAAAGGGATTGCTAGGTAAGGTGGCTCAGCCATACCAGTTCTTAAATTGTATTATAAAGCAGCAATCATCAAAACTACTTGGTACTGTCTAAGAAATAGAGTGGTGGATCAGTGGAATAGGTTAGGTGCACAAGACACAGTAGTCAGTGACTATAGTAGTCTACTGTTAGATAAACCTAAAGACCCCAGATTCTGGGATAAAATCTCATTATTTGACAAAAACTCTGGGAAAACCAGAAAATGGTATGGCAGAAACTGGGTATAGACCAACATCTTACACCATATATCAAAATAAAGTCAAAATGGCTACACAATTTAGATAAAAATGTTGATACTATAAGCAAACTGAGAGAGCAAGGAATTGTTTACCTGTCAGATTTATGGAGAATGGAAGATTTATGACCAAACAAGGGATAGTGAACATTATAAAATGCAAAATGGATAATTTTGATTACATTAAATTGAAAAGTTTTGCACAAAAAAAGCCAATGCAACCAAGATTAGAATGGAAAAAGAAAACTGGGGAAGAATTTTTACAACCAGTGTCTCTGATAAAGCCTCATTTCTAAAATATATAGAGAACTGAATCAAATTTATAAAAATATGTCATTCCCCAATTATTAAATGGTCAAAGGATATGAATAGGCAGTTTTCAGATAAAGAAATCAAAGCTATCTATAATTATATGAAAAAATGCTCTACATTGCTATTGATAAGAGAAATGCAAATCACAATGTCTCTTAGGTACCACATCACAACAATCAGATTGGCTAACATGAAAAAACAGGAAAATGATAAATGCTGGAGAAGATGTGGGAAAACTGGAACACTAATACATTGTTGGTGGAGTTGTGAACTGATCCAACCATACTGGAGAATAATTTGGAACTATGCCCAATGAGCTATAAAAATGTGCATACCCTTTGACCTAGCAATACCACTTTCAGGTCTGTATCCCAAAGAGATCACAAAAATGCAAAAAGGACCCACATGTACAAAAATATTTATAGCAGTTCTTTTTATGGTGGCCAAGAATTAGAAACTGAGGGGATGCCCATCAATTGGGGAATGACTGAACAAATTGCGGTACATTAATATAATGGAATACTATTGTGCTATAAGAAATGATGAGCAGGTGGACTTCAGAAAAACCTTGAAAGACTTATATGAACTGATGCTGAGTGAAGTGAGCAGAACCAGGAGAATATTGCATACAGTAACAGCATCATTGTATGATGATTAACTTTAATAGATTTAGCTCTTCTCAGCAATGCAAGGATCCAAGACAACTCCAAAAGACTCATGGTGGAAAATGTTATCCACACACAGAAAAAGAACTATGGAGTCTGAATGCAGATCAAAGAAGCATACTATTTGCTCTCTCTCTCATTTTGTTTCTTTTTTCTTGTTGTTCCTTCCATTTGTTCTAATTCTTCTTTACAACATGACTAATGTGAAAATATATTTAATAAGAATGTATATATATAGCCTATATCAGATTGCATGCTGTCTTGGGAAGGGGCTAGAGAGGTGGAGAAAATTTAAAACTCAAAAGCCTATGGAAGTGAATATTGAAAACTAAAAATAAATTGATTAATTAAATAAACATGAAAATTAACAATGGGATGGAGCCAAAATGGAAATATATGCCAGCAACTCAGCAGAACTCTCTCAACATTCCCCTCCAAACAATTTTAAAATAATGCCTCAAATTAAATTTTTTGAGGGGCAGAGCCAAGAAAAGTTGAGTGAGACTGTTTTTAGGCTTCACAACTTAGGAGGTCAGCAGGAGAGTTCTATGACATCAGGGTGGAGTTCTGTTCAGCACTCATATAAAGACAGCACCAGTCATGGGCCTTGGAGGCAGAAGCAGCAGGAGCTTCAGAAGCTCGCAGCCCAGAGACGGTAAGGGGGTCAGACAACTGGTCAGAAAGAGATTTTAGGTGACCCTTTGCTGGTACTTGGTAGAGCTGGCAATGATTAGCAATTCTATTGCCCGTAAGCAGCTCTAGGTCACAGTTCCAGAGCAGAGAGTAGTGCTTGTGATAAGTCACAAGGGAGCAGGGGACCTGGTCACAGTTTAAAAGCAGAAAGGAACACTAGTACTTGTGATTACAGAAGAATAGAGGACCTAGTCACAGTTCCAGAGCCAAGAGTAGTGCTATTGCTTCTGTCTGACAGATAAGGAGTCCTTCCTGGGTAAAGACCAGAATGTAGACCAGGAGAGCAGTGGCCATGCCTCTCCCCACATCACACCACCTTGATTGCATCAAAAACTTGCAAACCCCCAGAACTAGCTCTGAAAACAACAGCACAAAAAAGCTTGAATCCTGGGCCAGTGCTTCCCCACCCCCAGATGATCAGAGCCCAACTTTAACATAAAGTTCAAAATCAAGAAATAGCCTGGAAAATGAGTAAGCAGAAAAAAAAGAACTTGGCCATAAAAAAAGCTACTAATGTGGCAGGAAAGACCAAGACTCAAACTCAGAAGAGGATAACAATATGGAAATAGCTACAACCAAAGCCTAAAAAATAGTAATTGCATGCAAACTCAACAAGAATTCCTGGAAGTTAAAGAAAGAAATGAATGATAGAGAAAAAATTGAGAAAAGTAATGAAAGTGATGCAAGAAGATGATGAAAAGAGAATTAACATCTTGGTAAGAGAGGCACAAAAAAGTACTAAAGAAAATAACTCCTTAAAAAACAGAATTTGCTTAATGGTAAAAAAGGCACAGAAATTCACTGAGGAAAAGATCTTCATAGAAAGAGTAAGTCAAATGGAAAAGGAAGTACAAAAATTCACTAAAGAAAAAAACTCCTTAAAAAACAGAATTGGCCAAATGGATAAAGAAGTACAAAAGTACATTGAAGAAAATAATTCCTTAAAAATTAGAATTGGTTAAGTGGAAGCTAATGACTCCATGAGATATGCAGAAAAAATGGACAAAGTCAACAGCATGAAAAATACAAGAAAAATGAAATACCTCATCAGAAAAACAATTGACCTTAAAAATAGATTAAGGAGAGCTCATTGGACCACTTGAAATGCATGATCAAAAAAAGATGCTACACATAATTGAAGAAATTATAAAAGAAATCTGTCCCAATATCTTAGATCCAGAAAGTAAAATAGAAATTGAAAGAATCCACCAATCAACTTTTGAAAAAGATCCCAAAATCAAAACTCCCAGGAATATTACAGCCAGAATATTACAGAGTTCCCAGGTCAAGGAGAAAATATTGCAAGTAACCAGGAAGAAATAATTCAAATATCATGAAACCACAGGCAGGATCACACAAGAGTTAGAAGCTTCCAAATGAAAGGAATGGGCAACTTGGAATGTGATATTCCAGATGGCAAAGGAGTTAAAATTACAAACAAGAATAACCTATCTTACAAAACTGAGTATAATCCTTCAGAGGAAATGGATAATTAATGAAATAGAGGACTTTCAAGCATTCCTGATGAAAAGGCCAGAGCTGAATAGAAAATCTGACATTTAAACATAAGACTCAAGAAAAGTACAGGTAAACATGAAAGAGAATGACTTATTGTGTTTAAACTGTTTACATTCCTCATATATGTAAAGATGATACAATGCAACTCACAAGAACTTTATTATTATTAGAGTAGTAAGAAGGAATCTACACAGACAGTGTATGAGGTGTATGGAGTGTACAAGTATTCAGAAAAGACTAGTACCTCTGGTGTTAGGGCTTCTGAGCTTTTCAGGGCTGCTTTCTATCTTTGGTGTTCACCTGCCACCCAACTCTCACCTGTGTCTCCAAGAACCTGTCACATATGCATTGGACACACCCTGGTAAACCATTTTGGCAGATGAGCTAAACCAGGCTGAGAATAACCAAGGTGTCTCAAACCTGTTGGTGAGTTAGGGGGATGTCTATCCCAAGTATGTGAAGCCTTTCTCTGGTGAAATGGGCAGATGAGAACAATTTGTTCCAATGACTATGAAGGTGGCTAAAGCAGGTGCTGCGAAGTAGTTAGAACTTGGTCAGGCATTGAAGATGCCACGGTCATTCACTGTATCCCAAGCTATTGCTGGTCATCTTGACTTTTGTCTTGCCACTGGATTCTGATGACTCTGGAAGACTGTGGAAAAAAGAGTGAGGCTGATGACTTCACACAACTCTGTTTCACTTAAATCCAATCAATCTTTACCTACCTGAAAGTCCTGTGGCAATGGAAAGGTAACTATGCAGTAGGTGTGGATACACTGGGAGCTGTAGTCATAAGCCCGTACATAGGCAGCCCAGACCATAGGGTTGTCTTCTCTCTGGACTAAAGCAGAAGTAGGATTCAGCAGCCCCCTGGGTGTCTGAGCAGTCTTTTTAAAGGACAGCACTACTCACCTTCTGGTGTGAGGAAGGGGCTAGAAAAGATCCCCTAAAAATTTCACTTAACCAAATCCTGGCTTGTTTATCTCAGTAAGCAAGGATCCTACCCTACAGTCAAAACAAAAAAAAGTACAAAAACTTTGCAAAAATTATTCCACTCACCATTTATATGTGCACACACTTATGGACAACAAAAAATCAATAGACCTGAAAGATGAACAGCTCTTGTTGTGAGAGAACTAAGCAGGAATCACATCCAAATAGCAGCCCTGAGTGAAACAAAGCTGGCAAATGAAGTCCAGCTTACCAAAGTTAAGGCTAGATACACATTTTTCTGGAGTGGCCACAGTGATGGAGAGTGCCATGAAGCTGGTGTTGGATTTGAAATCAAAACCAATATAGTCAATAAGCATGTATCTCTCCTCAAAAGGAAAGAATAACAGGTTCATGACATCACTGCCACTTGCAGGAAAGCATGCTGCCACCATCATCAGTGTGTATATATTCCCACCATGATGAACCCTGATGGGGTCAAAGGAAAATTTTATGAAGACTGAGAGACCCTCATCATCAATGTGCTGTAAGAGGACAAGCATGTAATTTTGGGTGACTCTAACCTAAGTAGACATAGACTATCATACATGTCAGGGGGTCCTTGGGAAGAATGGAGTTGGAAACAGCAACAGCAATGTTCATTTACTACTGAAAGCTTGCACATCTCAACTTTTTCACCACCAATACTGTCTTCCATTTACCTAAATGTAATAAAATGGATGTACTCTCACAGCAAGCATTGGCATTTAATATACTGTGTCACTATAAGGAAAAGAGATAGACAGGATATGAGAGTGATGAAGGCAACATGTGGTGCAAAATGCTGGACCAATTATGGCTTTATCCTTCGCAAGGTCAACATTCACATTCAACAAAAATGATAGCCCTAAGGCAAGATGACTACCAGAAGACTTAATGTCAACAGATTAAAGTACTTCTCCATACACAAACAGTTTTGTAACTTTGAGGGAAAGTTGAGCCAACACATTGTTGGCAACAGTGGAACAGAAATGGAGGGGGTAGCTTTCAGAGATTTGGTGTACAGCACTGTATTTATTCATCTGGATCAGAACACTTACAAACATCAAGATTGGTTTGAAGAAAATGATGGGGAAATTCAGAAGCTGCTAAATAAAAATGAGAACTCCACAGGGTTTACCAGTAGGATAGTGTATCCATCTCTAAGAAGGCATCATTTAATTCCATTAAAAGTAAAATGCAAACAAAGCTTAGAGAGATGCAGGATTCTTGGCTCAGTAAGAAGGCAGATGAATTTTTTTATGTTGATAGTAACAATCCAAAGTGCTTTTATGATGACCTAAAGCTATTTATGGGTCAAAGACCTATAGTGCATCTCAACTACTCAGTGCTGATGCAGCCTCATTGATTAGTGACAAAGGCATGATCCTGGAGAGATGGGCTGAACACTTCCATAGTGTTCTCAACAGATTATCATCAACCAATGCTGAAGCCACGACCATATACCTCAGGTTGATCTCAATCAGTCTCTAGCTGATCTTACAACTGAAGAAGAAGGTTTGAATGCCATTAAGCTCCTCTTGTATGGCAAATGCCTGGTGCTGATTCTACTCTATTACAAGGCAGGTGGGGCATCCACTGCTCATACTAAAGTTGACTTAAATCTTCCAAGTTATATGGCAAGAGGAAGTTATGCCCCAGGAATTCAAGGATGCCTCCATTGTTCATAGCTATAAAGGAAAAGAAAGTAGATTGTCTTGTGACAATCATAGGGAGTAGGAGGGAGGGCTAAGTCCTCTCTCTTAGTCATTACTTGCAAAATTCTTGCCAGAGTCCTCCATAAAACACTGATCCTTCACCTGGAAGATAGTTATCTACCTGAGAGCCATTGTGCATTCAGAAAGGGACAAGAAAGAGTTAACATAGTATTTGTTGCTTGTTAACTCCAGGAGAAATGCCAGGAGCAGAAAGGAGGTCTTTATACAATGCTTGTTGACCTGACCAATGCCTTTTATACTGTCACTCAGGAGGGCTTATGGAAGATTATGGCCATATTTGGTTGGTCAGAGAAGTTCATCAGTGCTGTATTTCAATTGCATAATGGCATGCTTACATGGGTTCTAGATAATGGACAATTCTGTCATGCTTTCCCAATCACCAGTGGAAAGAAGCAATGCTGTGTGCTTATTCCCATGCTTTTTAGCATGATGTCTTCCATGATGTTGTCAGATGTCTTCAACAAGGACAAAAATGGCATCAAGGTCAGCTACCACACTGATGGTGTATTATTTAACTTGAAAAGGCTACAAGCCAAAACAGAAGTAGAGCAAGAGTTGATGTATGACTTTTTCTTCACAGATGATTGTGCATTCAATACAGCCTCTCAGGCTGAAATGCAAAAGAGTATGGATTGATTCTCCACTGCTTGTGTTAATTTAGGCCTGAAAATTAACACCAAGAAAACAGATATTTTCTATCAAACCATTCATGTGTGAAACCATTGGTTACAGCAAACGGAGAAATTTTGAATGCTGTGGATAAGTTCACTTACCTTGGCAGTATTCTTTCCAGGGATGTACACATAGATGGTGAGGTTGAGGCACACATTTCCAGAGCTAGCTCATTGTTTGGGAGGCTCTGAAGAAAAGTGCAGGACAGAAAGGGTATTAGGCTGCCTGCCAAACTGAAGGTCTACAGAGTTCTGACTTCATTGTTGACCTCGTTGCATATGCCTGTGAAATCTGGACAGTACATCAATGCCATGCCAAGAAATTGGATTGCTTCCATTTAGATTGTCTTAGGAAGATTTTGAAAATCATCTGGCAAGATAAGGTACAAGATACTGAAGTCCGTTCTTGAGATGAACTGCCAAGCATTCAAACTACGGCAGAGAGTGTAACTCCAATGGTCTGGCCAGGTTGTTTAAATGCCAAATGTATATTTGCCTAAAAGACTATTTTATAGAGAACTTATACAAGGCAAGGGCTCACATGGAGGTGAGAGGAAGTGATACAAGGCTGCTCTCAAGGTCTCTCTAAAAAGCTTTGAAATCAATTGTGAGACGTAGGAGACACTGACACTGGACTGCGCAGCATGGCATGTTCACATCAAAGAAGGTGCTGTGCTATAAGCAAAGAAGAGTTGTGGTAGCTCAAAAGAAATGAGATAAACAAATTTGGAGACATCTCCACTCCAAATTTGTGCCTGACCAGCAGTAGAACCTTTTGGGTTCATAATCATCTGGTCAGCCACAGTCAGATGCACTGTACCTTGACCCCAACATAGTGATGCCTTTTTGTCCTCTTCTAGCATGAAGGACAGCAGCTAATATAAACAAAAACCATGAGTGTGAGTCAATTATGTTGGCATGATCTCAAAAAATTGAAAGTGAGAAAGAAGGATGCTTTGGGAGAAGGGGAGAGTGGCAGAATGAAGAAATTTTTCTTACATAAAAGAAGCATGTGTGAAAGAGCTTTTATAGTAGAGGGAGAATTGGGGGAGTAGGCAATGCTTGAACCTCACTCTCACTAGAATTGGTTCAAAGAAGAAAAAATATATATGGACATTCAGTTGGGTATATAAATATATCTTATTAATAGAGAACTAGAAGGGGAAAAGAATAATAGATATGGGCTGGGGCAGGGGACAAGAAAAGGGAGTGTGGATTAAGGGAAGCAGTGATCAGAAGCAAAACAGACTTTTGAGGGAGGGGGGAGAGAGAGAGAGAGAGAGAGAGAGAGAGAGAGAGAGAGAGAGAGAGAGAGAGAGAGAGAGA